>NC_137879.1:3477657-4005157 GCF_963924005.1 Protomyctophum bolini | reverse complement strand
CAGGAAGAGGCGGTCCCGCTCCTTCGAGGTCACCGGCCAAGCGGTGAGTAATTACTTCCTGTTCACTTTAGTAACGCCAGTGACCTGTTTTATTGTCTGTATTTTTATTTAATTTTCTGAATTTTTATCCCACGATTTTGTAACCCATTTTTCACCCCTGTGTCAATCATCTAATGTGATCCTGGGCTCTACACACCCTCCACCAACCTAGTCCCCATATATGGGGGACAAGGAGAGAGCAACGGACTTGAACTTATGCTTCCTTCATGCCTGAGTGTCTCCAAGTTGCTCCTTTACACCTGACAGGGGGGAGTTTCCCTGGTTGGACGTAGCGCGTGGAGGAACACGTTATTCCAACCAGTTCCTTTCCCCTCCATCAGGCGCCCCGGCTGGCCAGGGGGAGGCAGTTTAGAGACCAGGATTACTGCATGTTTTTTGTGAGGGTATACCTACCTACCCTATAGGGGACACGGGGAGAACATGTGAGGGTACCTACCCTAGGGGACACGGGGAGAACATGTGAGGGTATACCTACCCTAGGGGACACGGGGAGAACATGTGAGGGTACCTACCTACCCTAGGGGACACGGGGAGAACATGTGAGGGGTACCTACCCTAGGGGACACGGGGAGAACATGTGAGGGTACCTACCCTAGGGGACACGGGGAGAACATGTGAGGGTACCTACCCTAGGGGACACGGGGAGAACATGCGAGGGTACCTACCCTAGGGGACACGGGGAGAACATGTGAGGGTACCTACCCTAGAGGACACGGGGAGAACATGCGAGGGTACCTACCCTAGGGGACACGGGGAGAACATGTGAGGGTACCTACCTACCCTAGGGGACACGGGGAGAACATGTGAGGGTACCTACCCTAGGGGACACGGGGAGAACATGTGAGGGTACCTACCCTAGGGGACACGGGGAGAACATGTGAGGGTACCTACCCTAGGGGACACGGGGAGAACATGTGAGGGTACCTACCCTAGGGGACACGGGAGAACATGTGAGGGGTACCTACCCTAGGGGACACGGGGAGAACATGTGAGGGTACCTACCCTAGGGGACACGGGGAGAACATGTGAGGGTACCTACCCTAGGGGACACGGGGAGAACATGTGAGGGTACCTACCCTAGGGGACACGGGGAGAACATGTGAGGGTACCTACCCTAGGGGACACTAGGGTAGGTATAATATCATTATTATTATTATTATTACAGCTGCCTCACACCAAGACCACCGCGGCCCAGAGGTTCCGTCCTCTGGACAGCACGTCGGACCCCCACCTTCACATCAACGGCCAGCCCCCCGGCCCCCTGCTTCGACCCCCCCACCACCACAGGACCACGGGCCCCCCACCCCTGACAACCAAAGCCAGGCCGCCCCCCCTGCACAACCACAACGCCCAGCAAGCCCAGGGTAAAGACGGTGCTGTTATACCACGTTATCCTTCGTATATACACACGCCTCGCTCCGCCACTGACGTGGCCCCTGAGAGGCGTTTATATGTGTCTGGGTTATGTCCCGGTAACTGTTAAAGCTGCTATAAGCAATAGGTCAACATTTTTAATGACCTTTTTTATTTATTTTTGGTAGTCAGACAGCCAGCAATGATCAATCAAATCAAAAATATCATTCTGGGCAGGATCCCCTTTTGGTGTTTTAAATTATGTTATACTTTAGCTATTGAAAAATAGCAGATCTACAAGCTCATAAGAGCTTGTAGGTCTGCTGGAACAACATATTTTAAGATTGGAGTCCGGGGCCAATTCCATATATTTCTGGGAGACCTTGACATGAAATAGTTTGAAAACCACTGACACAGAAACATGGGTTTTTCAGAAGACATTGTAGAATCATCCTCATGTCTAAATGGGTTAAAAGTGTTAGGGGACCATTGCTCTGAAGTGACCAAATTATGACAAGGAGCTCATATTTTAAAGACTGTGATGAAGTTATTATAATATATAGTTATAATATTATATTGATTGGTCCACAGGCTCCACCAACGAGTCGTCCACAACCAACATCAGCAACCTGAGGCGAGGGCCCCACCTGAGACAACCCCAACCGCTGCTTTATGTCACCACCACGGGCCCCGGGGCCCAGCGCACACGCAGACACTGAGGGAGGAGGCCCCTAGAGGCCCCTAGCCTTCTCTACGTCACTGAGGAGGCCCCTAGCCTGCTTTTTCACCACCACGGGGCCCAGGGACCCAGCGAGCGCACACGCAGACACTGAGGGAGAAGGCCCCTAGAGGCCCCTAGCCTTCTCTACGACACTGAGGAGGCCCCTAGCCTGCTTTGTCACCACCACGGGGCCCAGGGACCCAGCGAGCGCACACGCAGACACTGAGGGAGAAGGCCCCTAGAGGCCCCTAGCCTTCTCTACGACACTGAGGAGGCCCCTAGCCTTCTCTACATCACTGAGGAGGCCCCTAGCCTGCTTTAGGACACTGAGGAGGCCCCTAGCCTTCTGTACGACACTGATGAGGCCCCTAGCCTTCTCTACGTCACTGAGGAGGCCCCTAGCCTGCTTTAGGAAACTGAGGAGGCCCCTAGCCTTCTCTACGTCACTGAGGAGGCCCCTAGCCTGCTTTAGGACACTGAGGAGGCCCCTAGCCTTCTGTACGACACTGGGGAGGCCCCTAGCCTTCTGTACGACACTGAGGAGGCCCCTAGCCTGCTTTAGGACACTGAGGAGGCCCCTAGCCTTCTGTACGACACTGAGGAGGCCCCTAGCCTTCTGTACGACACTGAGGAGGCCCCTAGCCTTCTTTAGGACACTGAAGAGGCCCCTAGCCTGCTTTAGGACACTGAGGAGGCCCCTAGCCTTCTTTAGGACACTGAAGAGGCCCCTAGCCTGCTTTAGGACACTGAGGAGGCCCCTAGCCTTCTCTACGTCGCCACCAACAGGCCCTGGGGGGGAACACACAGACACTGAGGAGGCCCCTAGCCTGCCTTACAGTAAATGGTGGATTTACTGTATAGAACGCTTTTATCCAAAATCGCTTTACATAGATTGTGTACAGATAGAAGTGCTGGGTTGCGCCACGAAAATAGCTGATCTACAAGCTCACAACGCGTCACTCTGCGCCGCGTTGTGAGCTTGTAGATCTGCTATTTTCACTGTTTTTGTCTAAAAGTGCCCTCTTAACGGGATGTCAGCCCCTGCCTCTCTAACTGCACGTCCCTGACACAGACTATCCGTTACAGCGCCCCCTCCAGAGATACTTCAGTATTTCAGCCGTGACGTGAGCGCCCCCTCCAGAGATACTTCAGTATTTCAGCCGTGACGTGAGCGCCCCCTCCAGAGATACTTCAGTATTTCAGCCGTGACGTGAGCGCCCCCTCCAGAGATACTTCAGTATTTCAGCTGTGACGTGAGCGCCCCCTCCAGAGATACTTCAGTATTTCAGCTGTGACGTGAGTGCCCCCTCCAGAGATACTTCCGGGTCCTACTTTTGTTGTCGCTTTTGTGTCCCCATAGAGTTATACTGTAGCCCCTCCGTCGGACTAAATCTGAGACGAAAACAACCAGGAAAGTCTCATTTTACCGCTTTCGTCGCAAAAAAATAAGCTACTTGGTCTCCCAAATCTGTCTGTGACAGGCCGTCTGCCCCACACTGAATACTATCGCCATTTTATTTCATTGTGTCAACTAAATCCTCATTAATGCAAACTAGATTCATACATACTCAACCCTGCACACATTCTAAATATGCCCCCGAAATATTGTACTGAGCAAATGGACTGTTACCACCTTCAATAATAATGATAATAATAGTCTTTATTGTCTCCACACATCATATATTTTCTTTGTCATGGACACTTGTACAGAACATGAATAATTCTACTCGAGTTGGAAGCACCTATTTTAACTCTCAATGGCTTCCTTTCTGAAAAATAACGTTATTGAAAAAAGATTCACGCGCTTGGATATTCTATGTACAATGACGGCCAAGCTACACCAGGCAATTTTGCCAGAGTGCGTATGCGTTTACTGCGCGCGTACAGTGCATTTGGATAGGACCAATATATGTCAATGATACCAGCTACACCAGACGCACGGATACCGCGGGCCATCCTACGCGTGCTCTAAAAATAGGATCGGTTCTATTTTTTTTACGTGCGTATGCCGGCCCCCCATGCGCGCGTATCTATATATCCTCCCGGAAGGTCCCGCACAAATCTGCCGCGCGTCTGACAGTCGTGACAGATCGATGTAGCCAGGGCATTTGTCTTACGCACGCACGGTCCGTGCGTTTAGAGTAAACGCACGAGAAAAGCCTGGTGTAGCTTGGCCGTGAGAAGCGAACGGGAGCTGGTGCCACTTGGACCCGGACGTAACGTAGCGCTACGAAATGACGTCGGACTTAAATACAGAATTGTCTGTAAAATGTATATGTGCTGTGTGAACGTGTGTGACTGATTGAGACTCTCTGTGATGAAGATCAATGTTCAGATGTGTGGGGGAAAGACTGGCCTTCCTTATTTTGACAAGGTTTAGTAAAGGGATAAACGAAAACACCACAACCATTGCCTGCACAGTGATAGTCTTGCTAACTCTGAGAATGTACTCATGCGAGGGTCCATTTGGTTACAGTGTTGTTTTGTTCGTCGACTAAAACTTAAGACGAAAAGTGTTCGTCGACTACCTTTTTTTCCACTGAGGAAAACTAAATGCCAAAGAAAGGTAGTCAACGAACATTTTTTCGTCTAAACTACATGAAGACTAAGCTACGATGACTAAGACTTGTCAGTAAAAGTGACAATTTTGTCAACACAAAAACTAGACTAAAATGTCAGGAAGGGACTATAGTGGACAAGAGATCCAGTAATACATAAAAGACGAGTCTTTTTACACTTGGTTTCATGCTGAAAATGGCAGATAAGCTCGTAACGCGTCGCAGCACGACGCGTTGTGAGCTTGCAGATCGGCTATTTTCAGCAAGTGTAAAATCTCATTACGGCGGCATCAAGGCCCGCCAAGATAGTCGACTGAATCAACTGTAGATTTAGTCGACTGAAATCTTATGACATTTAGTCGACTAAAACTAGACTAACACTAAAACATTCCAGGTGACTAAAATGTGACTATAAAACTAAATGAAGTTTCATTCCAAAGACTATATGACTAAACTAAAATAGAAATTTGCTGCCAAAAACAACACTGTTTGGTTACATCTGGGTACATTATCAGAGTTCAAATTGGATAACTGAACGCTGACTATTGCGTCTTTTTATTATTATTATTATTATCGGGAGATTTGTTCTGGACATGAAAACGATGCACTTATGTTTATTCAACTTTCAGCATGATCAAAGGTTTTAAAAGACAGGTGCCGTTTAAAAAAACACTGAATTATTTTGCCGATCACAAAGATAAAGCTTCAGATCTAAAATGCAATAGCCTATCTAAAAGTCCAAATGGTGTAAAACTCCAAATCTAAAATCCACTTTAATTTAAGTCCGCACATATATGGGATTGGTGATCTTCTGTATCTCTCAGTTCTGCATGATGGGGTGTCCAGGTCGTCTCCATTTCTAGTTCGACGTCCAGAGATCTCTTTGATGACTGACTGACTGACTGATGACGTTCAATGCATCTTTCTGCACCCTGCCTCATGCCTCCGTGCTCCCCAGGGTCCATGCATGCCTTTTTGTTTCCACAAGGTGGCCGCAAACGCGTCACACCTTCCTGTTAAAGACGCGGTCATTTCATTGGCTAGCACTGCAACTTTCAGCACTATACAACAGTGGTTCTCAAAGGGCCGTGGGCAGGGCACACCGTAGCGCACAGCCGCCGACAGAAGAAGCTGACGCCCGACGTCATTTTAGACATGCTGCTGGTGGATGGAAAAGAAGCTTCACCCCCGCCGCGGCTGACTGACGCGACGGACGGATTCCCGGAGCTGTCTAAAAAGCCGGAATGACGTCGGGCGTCAGCTTCTTCTGTCCACGGCTGTGCGCTAAGGTATGCCCCCGGCCCAAAGTGTGTGTCTGTGTGTGTGTGTGTGTGTGTGTGTGGGGCGGGGGGGGTTGTACAAAGTTTGAGAACCACTGCACTACAATATGTTTTCTCTGTATTAGATGGTTGGATTTATTTTATTTAGGTTTTTCTTGGGCCTTCCTGATTTTGCTGATAGAATAGTAGACACACATGCAGGACGGCAAGGATGACCTGTATTTTTAAATGAATTATTTAAACGGTTGCCTTTTCTTTTTACAAATTGTTGATCATTGATGCTGTTTTCATAATTACTACTTCCTAAAGTTTCTATGCTTTATTTTGTACTTCTTTTTTTTATTTGTACCAAATAAATTCCAGTGAAACCCAAGAAACATTGTGCTCTAAATATTTTGTATTGCAACGTGTGTGTGTGTGTGTGTGTGTGTGTGTGTGTGTGTGTGTGTGTGTGTGTGTGTGTGTGTGTGTGTGTGTGTACTGTACATATTACGTTCCAATTATAACACCACAATGTTTAATAGTCACATTAAATAGTATTCATTAAACTCGGATCGGGCTACCTTTAAAATGAGGATTTCAATTTGTATTATTTTAAATGGGTTAATAATACTTAGCACAGTCAACTGTAGATTTAGTCTACTGAAATCCCATGACATTTAGTCGACTAATTCTAGACTAACACTTAACACATTCCAGTTGACTAAAATGTGACTAAAACTAAATGAAAACTATTCAAAAGACTGACTAAAACTAAAATAAATTGCTGCTAAAAACAACACTGGTTTGGAAGCTTATACGTCTATTAAATATCTAAATGTTATCTGTGAAATGTATTCAGATTATGCATAGCAACGCAATTGTTGTGCATGTGTATACTATCAAATAATTGTCAACTAGGGTTATGCAAATTACACTACATTGAAAAATATGAAAGATTGGCAGCCAACTAACTAGACAAGTCAATGTTATGTATAATTCAAGCCTACTTTATTTATAACATCATACAAAGTAAAACAAAGTGCAATGTGTGAAACAATATAAATGTCGCAATAGAAGACAAAATACAACGAACAAGCCTGATCGCACAAGTTACATTGCATTAACATACTCTACCATACAGATTGGACAAATTACATTTTATTCATAAAAAAAGGTTGTAGTCAGGCTTTAAAATAGCTTGTATACATAAATATGTTTCCATCCTCCTGCCTTGACTAGTGAGTTATATTATTAAAATGTCTGTCGTGTAGTTTTTTAATGTTTGAGTGTTGTTTAGCTGGTGTATTTATTTAAGGTTATTGTATATAACCAACGGGGTGATATAAGTCCAGTAGCCTATCTGTCCACTAGATGGTGCACTTTATCAACACATTACTTCAGTGTCCATGCTAGTTGTGTGTGCCTAGTTACGGTAACATGGTTTAGGTTTACTTTGGTATCATTTTAGACCAGACCATTTTGATGAATTCCTTGACTTTTTGTTTTTCATGTTTATTTCGAATATGCCAATAAAACTCCTTGCATTTCACATCACAAGGAAAAACAATTAAATTAAATTATTTTTTTACATTTCCTTTTAAGAACATTTTTAAAACAAAGACATTTTTAAAACAAGGATGATCTTCAAGCTCGTGTAGATGCGTTATACGTCTTGCTTGTTACTAATAGTCAGATCAGTTGAGCCTGTTTTCGTTAGACCTGCCGCTTGTTTCTCTTGCCAAATCTGGCAACACTCAGACAATAACAACAGCTCTGCACACGGCACCTGCGGTCGTGAGGCTGGCTCTATGCATGCACACGGCACACATCCGCTGGGCGCCACACTTTCACACTTTCTGTCTGTCTGCACACGGCTCTAAAATACGAGACACTTTTCTCTGACTCGCCTTTTTCAGCGTCAACGCCTGTACTTTTCACTTTTGAAATCATGTGGATTAATTTATCTGGTGGTAGTGGGAACATCATGGACCAGCTGCTTCAATACATCAGGTAACGTAGGATACATAGTATATCATTCATTCAGATATCTGCCTGCCCTACACCTTACATGTTTTTGCGGTGCAGGCGGCGTCTGAGGCGCTCGAGCAGGAAGGCGACACTGCTAAGAATAGAAACCCAGTTTTCACAATAATAAAAGAAGGAATAATGCGACCTTTGTCAGATAATCGTACATAACATAGGCCTACATAGGTTTCCTGATCTCTCACCCCCCCCCCCCCCCCCCTTATTTTGTTATTGCTTTACGCTCTTATAATTTTATTTATGTAATTTAATCATGGCCTCCTAACCGTGGAACGTGACTGTCCTTCACGCAACGGTTTGGGGCGGGTTAATAATTGACGTAATGGACGTAACGCGGAAACGTGTGCAAAAAACAAACAAACGGTAGCTAGCTACTAGCTCGAGTGACCGGCTGCAGGGAGGCCATGTTAAGTTCCGCTCAGTTGTAGAAGCATCTGATTCACCATCACAACACGACCGGCTCTTAGTTTAACTTTGAACAACATCCACTACAACTTGTCCACAATGCCTTTGCGGTTGACGTGCTTGATGTGTTGGATCTTCTGCTACATCACGTGTGTGAAAGGTACATTTAACCTAATAGTTACCAAATATATCTTCTAATGCATGATGAAAACCATTCGTAATCGTATGGTTGTGATCATGTCCGCTGCTCAGCGTAAGGCATGATGCTAACTAGCATCTTCTCAGTGGATGCCGGCTTCTCTGGATGACATTCATTAACACCGACTGTGGTTGGTGACTGTGACCTAGCCCAAACTTTTAGATTCTCGTAGAGGTTTTTTTCGATTCTGAATCGAAAAAAACCTCTACGAGAATCTAAAAATTTGGGCTAGTTGGTGACCTATTGAAAAGCGCGACCAACACTGACTGCTGGCAGTGGCACGCAACATTTGTCGATGGGTCACCGATTGTTGTGTGACATTTCCGGTCCAGCAGCAGCAACTATGCTAACTACCAGTTAGCCTAGCATTTCTGTGTAACGGTGTAGAAAGAAATCACCGAGTAACTTAAATGGTGGAAATCAAATTAGTCTATTAAGATGTGATGCAGCAGAGGTGGAGCGTACACGGTACACCGACATAAGCACATAACGTAGTCTAGACAAGCATTTAGCGTCGCATTTAACTGATTTTATGTTGGCATGTTTCATGTTTGCAATACATGCTCGTTTTGATTGAGTACTGTGAAGCCTGTACCACTAGACTAGGCTAAACAGCAGGGCAACTGGGTTGAACTGAGTTTGACGCGTGCAGTGATTAATTCAATGTCCAGAGAGTTGTGTTACTTTCGGATATGTCAATCCATTTATTTGATATCTACTTTCTTTCAGCAGTAGTATTCAAACGTAAATAAACTGTGTAAACTTTTAAACAAACAACTGAACCTATCGACCACGCACAGTGTCCTCTTCCCCTGTCGCACCTGAGTGCCATCACAGTGACGGGTAATGAGGGTTTCCATGACAACCACCCACCCACCATTCTGACTGAATGATTGCCATGGCGTCATCGTAAAGAAGGACACGCTAACTTAATCATTAATTAGTTTAAATAAACAAAACAAAATAAACAAAGAGCATTTTGGCTCCAACAAGTACTTTCTGAACATTTTGCAAATAGTACAGGACAGAGCTAAGCCCCAAGAGCTTGTTTCCATTGTGTGTTAAATTCATCAAGGCATTTATAGACATGCAATAATATACAATAAACAATATAATTTTTGTAACATTAAGACATTTGTGTTAAAGTTGTCATTGGCAGCAAGCGATATAGAAAATGAAATGTATTGTACAATCATCACGAACGGCTGAATCGTAAATCAAATCGAACTTGTGAGGCCAGTGAACATTCACACCTCTGGCAAGCAATATTAACATTTTGTATGCTTTGTTTCTAAGGAGCGCATCGGGTGGTCTGCCCGTCTCAGACCGTGCTGGCCACAGTGGGGGACACGGTGGTCCTTCCCTGTCGCATTGAGCTGCCCGTCAGCGCTACAGACCTGACCACGGAGTGGAGTAGAACGGAGTCGCACCTCAAACCCGAGTACGTGTACATCCACCGGAACGGCTATGCAGAAGAAGACCGGAACCTGAACGAGCTGTACCGAGGACAGAGGTGCAGCGTGTCTGAGGAGAAGCTGGCCGGCGGTGATCTGTCGCTGGAGCTGCGCGGGCTGCACCTCTCTGACGAGGGCACGTACCGCTGTAAAGTTCCAGACCCGCACACAGACCTGGACAGCAGATCATGTGTGATCAAGCTCCGCATTGGTAAGGGGTTCACCGAATCACCACTTGATTGACTGAATACTAGGTTTTCAATGTAATGGGACGACCCAGGACGGAGTGGACCTTTTTAGATCCCAGGGACATTTTTTGAGTCCCACTTCAACGATGTTAGAGTACAGTATTGCACCCCAGGACCCCCGGAGGGTGACACGATTGCGTCCTCTCTCAATTTAGTGAGACTAAAGCCCAAACCACACCAAAGGGTCGAGACTGTTTTAGCATCTGTGCTGGCACTGCACACATCGCAGCCGTACATTTCGTGGTACGACGGGATCGCAGTCGCTGATCGACAATCGACTGATCGACAATCTCACAATGTGTCGCAGAGCTGTTCTCGCACAAATAAAATAATTGCCGAACACGCAACCATAGTATCTGATAGCTGGGTAGATAATGTTTTTTTTTTGTTTTACAGGGAATCTGTCTCAGCCAGAGACCTATTCAGCTGGACCAAAAGACAATAAAGACATCCCACTGATCTCAGGTATTGAATGTTTTTACATCCATCTCTAATATTCATATATTTGTTGGGTTTATTTATTTCTGTTCATTGAGATTGTCTACACGGCAGTGGTTTTCAACCTTTTTTCATTTCGAGGTCTATTATTGTTTCCACATTTGAGCCTCAGACCTAACCTGACGCTGCCAGATCCAAAAAGCTTGCTACACAAATTTGTTTCACAGCTTATTTGGATCTGGGATCGCGGAAGCAAATTCGATGACGGGGCTGTTCCTTTTTTTCAAGATACATGGTAGATGATTGGATGGGAGCGTCTGTCTATCACCGTGTGGGGGCGTGCAAACACAACCAATCATATCGACGTGTCTATATACCGTCACATCCGCATCCCGCCTTTAGCTCACGCTGATTGGTTCGGTACGAAGCAGATCTGACTCAGGGCTCAACTCCGTCAGAGGTCCCAGATGAGTGTTGTGTTGGGGAATATGTTTCCGCAATACCGCCCTCATCTGGCAGCGTCGGGTTACCTCAGACCACCATTTGATGAGATGAGATGAAAACGTGGAATATTTGGTGGTTGTTGGATAAGATTATGTCCACAATTCCATACTGTATTGATGTTGGTACGATAGATGCAGGCAAAATAACAATTCTCCTACTAACTCTTCATCATTTTATTTACCTGGAACCACCTCAAATACCATTGTTTGTCCCCTGACCACTGGTTGAGAACCACTGTTCTACACAGTAATGAATGACGTTGAGTTTATCGCTATAGCTATCTCTGTAGTCTGTACAACAGTGTGATTTGTTCCTTGTGTTGATTCGTACAGGTGTGGACTGTGCAGGACTGCCAGGACACATCATAGCGGCCATTGTTATTGTGTCTCTCTGCGCAGTCCGCGCTCTCATCTTTTTGGCAACCGTGGGATGGAATTGGCAAAAGAATCTACAAAGGGGGAATTGTGAAAAGAATCTACAAAGGGGTATGTTTGTGCGTGTGTATGTTAAAGTGTTCTATATTCAGTTTGTTTATTTACAGGCGTCTGTCTCCAAGTCTTTAGCTACCCATCAAATACCGCATAGATTACAAGATCCTCCTCAACACATTCAATGCCATCCATAACCTCTCCCCCCCATACCTGTCTGATCTCATCCATATCAACACTCCCACCCGGTCACTTAGGTCTGCCTCCTCCACCAACCTCACTGTTCCCCCAGCTCGTTTGTCCACCATGGGGGGTAGAGCTTTCAGCCGCTCTGCCCCTCGCCTCTGGAACAGCCTTCCCCCCGACATTCGAAACATGGACTCACTCCCCACCTTCAAATCCCACCTCAAAACTCACCTATTCAGACAAGCCTACTCCCACCTTGAGTAGAAGTCTGCTGCAGGCCTTTGTGTGTATTTTAAACTTGCTTTATTGTATTGTATGTCTTTTCTGTTTTGTTAGGCGGCCTTGAGTGAACTGAAAGGCGCCATATAAATAAAATTTATTATTATTATTATTAAATTGAATACCACTTTTCAGAATACCACTTTTAGTAGAGACACACGATAAGCAAGTGGAAGAATATAATCGGTAGCGTGTTGATTGGCCATAACATTGGCATATCTGTATTGAACCGATAAAAAACTAAATCCAGATTATTTTCACCGTTACTGATAATGTAATAATAATGTGACCGTCAATGGCTTTGTAGTCACAGAGCAGCCTGTCTCTGTAACACTTTCCCGCTAAACCCCACTTTTTTCCCCATTGTCTATCCCTGCTAAACACGTCTCTTGTTTTATGTTTAATTCGCTGTTTTTTTGATAACTTTTAAGACATACGTGGTTTGGTTTCTATCGTGACGAGGATGACGTAACCGGAAATCGACCTATGATTCACTGTCACTGACACTCTTTTACATCTCTCTTCTCTATTAGATGCGGAGGCAGTACTTTAGATTTGTCTGTGACCCAGAACCTTCCCCAGCTTGACCAGGAGGATGTTCTTCACCGAAGATGACAAGCACACATGATGAGATTTACAGTATCACACATTTTAACTCGGTCAAACAGAACGCCATCATTACCGCGGTCTTCCACAACCAACATGGTATATGTGGAATTATGCAATTCAATCCCATCGGTTACAAAATACTTGAAGATGTTGTCTTCATTTTTAAATGGTTCACAAGTTGCCTTGACGTTTCAACATTTTTATACAGTTGTAAACGGTCTTAATTGTTACGTTATTAACATATTTATATTTCACTGCCTACTGTACCCAGTTATAGCTTTTATTTGTAGTTGTTACGTCCCCACCAAAGAGGTCCAGGTGTTATTTTGTGCAAAAGTGCATTATTGGCTATTTCCCATAATCTAAGCTCTCAATGGGGGTTGGGTTTTTGTGCTAACTCGCTTATTTCCATCGAAATAAGTACCGGTAGTAAAGTGTGCCGCTTTGGATACTATTTACATTGCGAAGAGAGGATGTATACAAAAATAATTGATTTTTGAGCGATGGAAATAGCGAATTAGCACAACACCCCATAGCCCCATTCCATTCAATGCAATTCATGTTGCACAAAATGACACCTGGACCTCTTTGGTGGGGACGTAACAACTACAAATAAAGGTATGAGGAAGCCTTCTAGTATGGCATTCTCCTTTAATACATTTAATTTCAATGCTGTTTTTTTTTTAATACATTTTATTTGTTTCCTCAAAAGGTGAGAGTTGCACTTTTGTAAATACATTGAAAGAAAGAGAGAAAAAGAGAAGGAATTAATATAAAATATATATATATCTGCTTTCGAGCAGAAACCAGAGTCCATGTCCAAAATATTAACTTTAGAGGAAACCATACTGCCTCATCAAAGTTGGTATGGTGACTTTAAATGTTTTTCAGTTGCATGTAAATGTTTTTCATTTGTACATATTAATTTGTGACTATGAATTATTTAAGTTGGCAACAAAACTATGCTGTTCATGTTACATGTTAATAAATGTGAACCTCATCCGACAGCAGTTCCAGTTTGGACATCCAGTTATTATTCCCTGTGCCCAGCCTGATGGCTAAATGTTTGTAGTATAGTCACTGCTACAGTATTTCTTGCTAAATACATTATAGAAGTTAATCTTGCTAAATTAGTAAAATAATTCCTTGAGTGTTTTGTACCCTCATGATATAAGCCAGTGGTTTTCAAGTGGTCCTTGAGGGGGTTCCAGCTTCCCCCAGATGGTCCCGTGGCTCAAATGACAAATAAATAATGGACCTTGATATGAAAGGGTATGGTTGCCCCTTTTCCAACTATGAAAAGGGTTGAAAACCACTGATATAAGCAATAGCTGTGCAAAGTAAACACGTTAGTGCTGTTTTTTTAAACAATTGTTTGGCTGGTATCCATTCCAAACAGCAGAGAGATCTTATATGGGGCAAACAACTGAAATTGGAAGTGCTGGCACACAAAAATGAGCTGACAAAATCAGATTGTATGAAATCAAGACACCTGGACATTTCTTTATAAAGAGCTGGAGAGACAGGGGGGAACCCGTCCCCAGTAATATACTTAACAAACAGTATATAAATTATTACGAAGCAAAAGAACAAACGTTTTGTTTTTTTAACTAAAATGATGACTATTGTATTGTTGTTTTTAACCGGCCTAGCTTTGCAAAGTAATAGTTTTAATGTTCTGACATCTGTCCACTAGATGGTGCACTTTAACCACTGTTTGTTCCTTATCAGCATGTTGCAGGGCTTACCTGATGTATTGTAGACAGACCATTTTGAATCACCAGCCACCAGTACCTAGTGAATGAGGACAGCCTATTCTTCCAAGTGGAATGCTTTATTGGGTCGTCCACTCTCACAGTTAACAGTTTTTGTATTGAGTTGTCAAGTCAATTTTATTTATATAGCACATTTAAAAACGACAGCAGACAGTTGACCCAAAGTGCTTTCCAGAGAACAGGTAGACCGTAGTCTATCCACAGTGCAATAGTAGAACATGTAATACAATCATAAAACGGGCCAAGCAAACACAAATAACAACAAAAACAATGAACAACAATAAACAATAACTTCACCACTGTATTAAAAGCCAGACTAAAATGGTGTGTTTTCAAGTTGGATTTGTGCGTGTGTGTGTGTGTGTGTGAGTGAGTTGTGCTTGAAATGTACTGTAATTATGCAAACTGTTAATAAATACTTCAATCAATCAGACAAAACATTATTGCATTAAGGCTATAGATATATATACTGTGTGTGTGTGTGTGTGTGTGTGTGTGTGTGTGTGTGTGTGTGTGTGTGTGCGCGCGCAGTAGAGTCACATGGCTCTGCAGAGTGCATTTCACGTCATAGCCCGTAGTCAGACGGACCCGCCCACTGACGCGTCTCTCCAAGAGGTTAGAGATTCACTGAATTCGGATCAGGTCAACGCCTGTATTTTTCAATTTTTAAATCATAATGTGGATTAATTTATCTCAACGTTGCCCTCGCAGTGGTAACATCATGGACCAGCTTCTTCAATATATCAGGTAACGTGCAACATTACAAACACAACATGTAGTGGACCTAGTTTTGGTATGGACAAAAACTAGGCAAGATGGCGGACCGACCGAACGACCGTCTTGTAAACGAGTGTAATGCTTTATCTTGATCTTGATGGTGTCGTCCACTAGCAACAGTTAATGTTGTATTGAGTTGTATGTGCTTTAATTTTAAATGTACTGTATTCTACACATACTGTTCATCAATCGCTATAGCTGCCTGCCTACACATTTTAAATGTTTTGTGGAGTGCGAGACTCGAGCAGTTAACATTTTCAACAGCTCTCTAATTAGTACTGTGTCTTGTGAATAACACACGATAGTCTTAGGGCCGATTCATACTCCTATTTTACCGCTTTTTCGGCGCTGTGTGCCGAAATGATTTCAGTAGCACGGAATTGTGGCGTGTATTGTCGAAAGCCTGGTCTGTGGGCGAGGTTAGGCTCCTAGTGGGTAGTAGTGGCTTTCCTCCACCACCTCGGAGGAAAAGGTGGGGCCTAGCACTGCCCCTAGTAACCTCCCCTCAGTGAGGGGCCCTCACCAGGCTTGGCTTTCCACTTTCCTCCACCACCTCGGCGGAAAAGGTGGGGCCTAGCACTGCCCCTAGTAACCTCCCCTCACCAGGCTTGGCTTTCCACTTTCCTCCACCACCTCGGAGGAAAAGGTGGGGCCTAGCACTGCCCCTAGTAACCTCCCCTCAGTGAGGGGCCCTCACCAGGCTTGGCTTTCCACTTTCTTCTACCACCTCGGCGGAAAAGGTGGGGCCTAGCACTGCCCCTAGTAACCTCCCCTCACTTAGAGTTTGTATATATACTCTAAGCCTCACCAGGCTTGGCTTTCCACTTTCCCCAACCACCTCGGAGGAAAAGGCGAGACGACTATTAGGCTACCGTTCAGATCAGAATGATGCACAGTGACATCCAGTACTTTTTCACAATGTCTTTTCGCGTAATGTGTTGGATCATCTGCTACGTCGCGTGTGTGAAAGGTAACTTGTCTTTAACCTTAATATGTATAATAGTTAACGGTAACCAAATATCTTAAAAGAAAGCCTAGGTATATCGAGGCTTTTTTTTTGATTTTTTTTTTGATTATCTTTATTTTGAAACCTTCAGGTAAGACAGTCAAATAAGAAAAAGAAAAAACAATATATATATATATATATATAACCACAATGCATGTATATTTCTTTTTTGAATGAAATAAGAAAAAATATAATGACAACAATGTGATCATAGGTCTTGCACCTGAAGTTCAAAAAGGAGTAGGAAGAAGTAAAAACTTATTTACTCCTACCCCCATCAGTAATTGCAATAAATATTGATGGTTGAACCGGTTCTCTTTGCTTGTCTCGCTCTCTGTCTCTCTCTGTCTCTCTTGCCACTTGCCAGGAGCCTGTAGCATCTGTAGCACCTGGCAGGAGGGTAGACTGTAAGGTGGAGATGCTACAGGTAACTGCCTAACATTTCTGTGTAAAGGTGTTTTACACAGTCCAGCCACTTGTATTGCATAGGCCCAGGGTTTTCAACTGGTTTTAACCCAGGGACCACCATTCTGACTAGGAGCAGCCTGGGGACCACCACTATTGTGTCGGGTGGGTTCATCGTAGATCTATGATTTTTGGTAGCTGAGAAATTGCGCAAATCTGTCTGTCTATCTAGTTAGTATGTTCTCCAGTTCGTACAGTTTAATTAGTTTATTTCTGTCATAATGTAACATAACAGCTGCACACGATAGGCAAGTGGCAACAAAAGAAGCCCGCTGCTGAAGCCCGAATTATATCTTATAGGCAAGTGGCAACAAAAGAAGCCCGCTGCTGAAGCCCGAATTATATCTTATAGGCAAGTGGCAACAAAAGAAGCCCGCTGCTGAAGCCCGAATTATAGCTTATTACGGCCATGTTAACATTTATTTGAATTAAATTAACCTACCTTCTGAGAAGTCCACTAGTAGAAAAAACAAAATTATGTGAGCGAGATGATCCATTTGTTTGTTTTTAAATGAAAGTCGGGGAGGTCCATATCATTTTGTTTTTTCGGAGCAGCTACACATTAAAAAGCTGGTGGGCGTTGACGGGTTGTTGCATTGGTCACATTGGTCACATTGGTCACCGCTTCCATTGCACCAGAGCCATAGAGTAGAGACTGGGATAGGGGGGGGTAGTCTACTTAGGCCAGTGGTAACCAACCTTTTCAAGCCCAAGGGCCCATTTTATTCCCAATTGTAAGCCAAGATCTACCTAGATCTATCTAGGACAAAAATACAAATAAACTTCTTTGTTGAGTTTTTTTAAATAAAACAAAATGCTTTTACAGCACAATATTTTGTTTCTCATTTCAATGAAGTGACTGCACTTTATCTGCAAGCGTTTTGAAATCTGGTTCATATTTAGTGATTGCCAGTCTGAGGGTGTCATTAAGATGCGAGTCAGTCATACGAGTTAGGCAGAGCTCTGGAGAGGAGAGACATAGCCATGCAAAAATACTGTAGGCCTATAAGGCATTTGGTTTAGGCATAGTTTTACTGAGGTTAAGGTTATAGGTTTAGGCATATTTTTTACTGGTAACAACAACAACAACAGAAAGACAACTATTAGGCGTTTGAACACTGCTGTCTGCCAGTCACAATGTGGGACAGATAAACTAATTTTACTTATAGGAGCGGACAAGGAAAATCCAAGTTAAAGGTTGAAACGAGCGTCATGTCATGTCACCCTACATGTTTTTTACAACCAGAGTGACTCCTGTCGAATGTCGACTGGAGGAACTGAAGTTTTTTGATTGATTGATTGAAATATGTATTAACAGTTTGCAGAATTACAGTACATTTCAAGCACAAACTCAATACAAAGACTGTTAACTGTGAGTGGACGACCCAATTAAGCATTACACTTGTTCACAACAGGGTCCACTTCATCAAAACATTTAGATACGTACAAATAGACACTTCTATATACCGTAGTTAAAGAACAGAACAGGAATTGTATTTCAACATATTTTATTTACCATCCCTGTTCATAATAAATCCATACATTTTTTTTCATCAAAAACTGAGGGCTCTATTGCGTGCTAAACCCCTTATCCCTAAACTACTTTGCTTTTTTGAATAGTTCAAATAGCCGATCTACAAGCTCACAATGCCTCGATGTACACTAGATAAATGCACATAATACATTGTTGTCATGTTGGTAGTTGACAGTTAACAGCACACAACTTTGACCACTTGGGTGCGCACTTGAGTCTGTTTTATTTTTTTGTCTGTCTCAATAATAAACTATGACATTCAGCCTACTGCTCAAGAGTGAAAAACACACAGGAAATATGTGAGTGTGTGAGTAATATAGTTTATAGTATGCATAGTTATCAGTAGGAAGTAACAAAAAGGGAAAAGAAACATTTACAGTGAGGAGAAGGGGGGGGGCACTTGGAAAACCTAATTGCACACGATTTAAACGCTCGTTTCAACCCGTAACGTGGATTTTTAAAATTAGTTGAGTTAGCGGACCTTTACTTTTTGGATACAATGTGCAAAAGGATAAGCAGTCGCAGCGTTTCTGGTGCGGGGAAAGCGCAGTTTTTATGAAACGTGACTCACGTGGCTCATCTGAGTGACTCAGATGAGCCACAGAATGAAGGTGAATATCCAGACTATTTATAGGCCTTGAGAACTATACCCAGAGGTTGCCTACAGTCCCCTGGACTGTCAGTCTGTCACTGCACTGAGTGAGCGTATACAGGGCTAATTTTATGTTGGCATGATGTTTGCGTTACATGCCAATTTTGATTGATTTGAGTACTTTCTGCACTGTTTGCAAATTGTACAGCTGTACGATTATACAATGGTGCTAAAACTCAGAAAGCCCTCCTCGAGGGCTTGTTTCCATTGGTGATATATTTGTCCCATCGCCCGACCTTATATGTAACACATTGATCTTTCTTAATTAAATGTTAAGTCATTTGTGATTATACACGTATCACATTAAAGCGCTTAAATAAAACGGTCATACTTTTAATTTAATTTGTGAGCGACTGCTCACCCTTTTGCACATAGTATCCAAAAAGTAAAGGTCTGCTAAAGAAAATTTTATTTTATTTTATGTTGTATCTTGTATTGACCGTTTTGTCATTAGCAGCAATATACAAAATTAAGATGCACCGGCGTACAATCAAATCACGGACGGCTGAATCGTAATCAAATGGAACTTGTGAGGCCAGTGAACATTCACACCTCTAGCAAACGGCATAGCCCGCATCCATCCAGTATCCATAATCAGTCCATAAATGCCACAGCATATTACACAGCAATAGCTTCTTGAACAGGCTGAAGAATGTCCAGGAAATTCAGTCTTTAGCCTTAGAAATCTCATTCAGAACTTGACTAGCTAACTTCATAGCTGACTCCTCCTTCCCTGACTCCTCCTTCCCTCCTTACCGTCAGTTGAACACTCTCTTGAATTGAGTCATTCATTTCATTTATCCTGAAGCCAAGAGAGAGGACTATAAACAACAGAATGGTGCTTGATGCTTCCTCCATGGTCATTGTGGGTCTTTCGTTGTTGGCGCTCTGCCAAGGGGGTAGGTGAAACGTCTGTCTGACAAACACTATGGACTTTGTCTTTAGCAGAATCTATTGTAATCCAATGATACATTTTCACCATGCAGTGATTACAAAGATAATGGGGGTATACTATGTTATTATTGTTTATTCTGTTTGTGTGACTTTATATTATGAGATTTTTTATGTTGTATATCGCCTCTGCCAAGCACACAATGTAAGGTTGTATTGCAATGGAATAATTTATCTTGTGAACTTTGGACAAGGTTAAGTTTTGATTGACAAACATAACATAATAGATAGGCCCGGGGTTTTCAACTGGTTTTGACCCAGGGACCACCATTCTGACTAGGAGCAGCCTGGGGACCACCACTATTGTGTCGGGTGGGTTCATCGTAGATCTACGATGGACCCACCCGACACAATAGTGGTGGGGCATTCATGCACCATGGGTTAAGATTAGTGATGCACCGAATATTCGGCCGCAGAAAATATTCGGCAGAAAATGGCTAAAAATGCATTTTCGGCCTATTCGGTTTCGGCCCAAATAGGCAGAAAATATATCACCGAATAGTGTATGCAATTAATGCATTCAAAAGAGCTGAAAACATGTTTTCTGGACCCATAATAGTGATTATTATTTAAGTGAGTTTTGCCATAACCATTTCTTTTGTCAAATCAGGTAGCTTTAAGGTACGGCCATGACAGCAATGGTAGGAAAAAAGATATATAATATTAATCATATTCGGAATTCGGTTTTCGGCCAACTGTTTCCTATATTCGGTATTCGGTTTCGGCCAAGAATTTCCCTTTCGGTGCATCCCTAGTTAAGATTGTTTTTGTTTTCTTCTTACTTGTTACTCACTAATCACACTATCACAGGCTACATTCATGAGCTGGACAAAAAAAAACTATGTTTCAAAGTATTTTATTATCAATCTGTATTTCCCCTCAGTATATACCCCCCGTCACCTGATACAGTATTTTGGGTTTTGCCACTAGACATGGTTACCACGGTTACCACGTGAGGTATGCAGGTGGCTTCTTTTTTACTCCCTTCAGACAGTTATAATTACACACACACACACGCACACAGGTCAGACACACGCACACAGGTCAGACACACACACACACACACACACACACACACACACACACACACACACACAGTCACACACACACACACACACTATGGAGCAATCTAAGCAATTGCTGTATCAGTTTGATCAGTTGACTCATCCACTTCCACGGACATGAAGATGTAGCTCATCTGAGTGACTTAAGGCCTATTCATAGTCTGGATTTTCGGTGATGAGGTGACCACCGCTCCGGTGGTGAGCTGACCACCGGAGCTGAAATAACATTGAGCGGTGGTGAGTAAAAACAGAGAGATGGGCTGGAGCGGTGGCGGTGGTTTGCTCTTCACCGTGGCTCGTGACGTCATGTTGTAGTTCGGTGGTCACCTCACCACCGTAAATCCAGACTATGTATGAGCCTTCAGATGAGCTACAGAAGGAAGGTGAAAATCCAGACTATTAATAGGCCTTGAGCGTACCTATATAGTAACTATACCCAGAAATTGCCTACAGTCCCCTGGACTGTCAGTCTGTCACTGCACTGAGTGAGCGTATACAGGGCTAATTTTATGTTGGCATGATGTTTGCGTTACATGCCAATTTTGATTGATTTGAGTACTTTCTGCACTGTTTGCAAATTGTACAGCTGTACGATTATACAATGGTGCTAAAAGGATAACTCAGAAAGCCCTCCTCGAGGGCTTGTTTCCATTGGTGATATATTTGTCCCATCGCCCAACCTTATATGTAACACATTGATCTTTCTTAATTAAATGTTAAGTCATTTGTGATTATACACGTATCACATTAAAGCGCTTAAATAAAACGGTCATACTTTTAATTTAATTTGTGAGCGACTGCTCACCCTTTTGCACATGGTATCCAAAAAGTAAATGCATTTTATTATTTTTTTATTAATTAAATTTCACGGCTTGTATTGACCGTTTTTGTCATTAGCAGCAATATACAAAATGAAGATGCACCGGCGTACAATCAAATCACGGACGGCTGAATCGTAATCAAATGGAACTTGTGAGGCCAGTGAACATTCACACCTCTAGCAAACGGCATAGCCCGCATCCATCCAAATGAAGATCAGATATTAACAATAACATCGCTATGCATTTCTTTGCTTTGTCTTTTTTAAGGAGCGCATCGCCTGGTGGTCTGCCCGTCTCGCCCCGTGCTGGCCACGGTGGGGGACACGGTGGTCCTTCCCTGTCGCATTGTGCTGCCCGTCAACGCCACAGACCTGACCACGGAGTGGAGTAGAACGGACCTCAAACCCGAGTACGTGTACATCCACCGGAACGGCTTTGCGGAAGAAGACCGGAACATGAACGAGCAGTACCGAGGACAGAGGTGCAGCGTGTCCGAGGAGAAGCTGGCCATGGGTGATCTGTCGCTGGAGCTGCGCGGGGTGCAGTTCTTTGACGACGGCACGTACCTCTGTAAAGTTCCAGACCTGCACAGCAGATCCTGTTTGACCAATCTCCACGTCGGTAAGGGTTCACAGAATCACCACTTGATTGAATACTTTTATTAGCACAGTGATGTAAATAGGTTTTCCATGTAATGGGTCCCGGGGGCCGGGACCCAGGGGTGGTCTTTTAGATGGGGTTTTATTTGGGACCCCGCCTGGACCCTCACAACGCTCACAATGCCTCGCATTGTGACAATATTGCTGTTTTCACAATACTACACAAACTAAATAATACCTCACTGTCCTACAATTCCAAGTGCTTCTCAGTGTGGGATAGGGTTTAATCCCGGGTAGAAAGGCACGCAATTTCCCAACCCGGGAAATGGCTTCGGGACCCGTCGTCCCGGAGGTTGTTGTTTTTTCTTGTTAGAAATTACACAGTGTTTGCACACAGTGGGCGTTCTTTCCCCTGGTCAAATATCCAATCTGAACACTCCCATCATTTTCAATCATGTTTGATGATATTTATATGGAATTATGGATCACACTCGAGGGCTGCAACGGGAACGGGAGCCAGCGGGACCCAACGTAAATGTTGAGTTCCCAAAGTGGGGTCTGGGGACCCCCTGGGGTCCTCGAGGGAGTTCCAGGGGGTCCCCAGTTAAATGATAGTTACGAACCAAATGGGTCAAATGAGTGTACAAAGCATTTGTTCCATTTGTACACTCGGAGTTAAATATATACATATATATATAAATGTACTTTGATCTTACGATATACATTGGGGTCCCAGAGAGAGAAATGGGGGGCCGTAGCCTAATTCAGGTCAAACCGGGGGACCTTGAAATTAAAATGGTTGAGAATCACTGCTAGTGCCATAAAAATATTATCTTATGGGTGTCCTTGCCATATATTTTCTAATGGGGGACCGCAGGCTAATGAGTGTCAATTTGACAAGAAGAAGTTTGAGAACCACTGTTTTCCAGGGACATTTTATGAGACCCACTTCAACGATGTTCGAGTAGAGTATTGCATACCATGTAGTGCTGCCAACAAATATTCCATATTCGAATGAATATTCGAATGTAAAAAAAATAATAGAATAATAGAATATTTTAAATTAAGATTCGAATTAAAAAAAATAACGTTAAAAAATTGTTATGGCGAGACTCTGTGCCACGTAAACTAATACATTATACAAAAATTAGGCTATTAAGATCATTATGAATCATTCATTTGATCTCGCAAGACCTCTTTCTCAGCACCATACAGGACCGGACCATATAGATAAAGACAGAGTTTTACATTTTTGGCCAATTCTGGCAGCACTAATACCAGGACCCCCGGAAGGTGACATTGATTGCAATCCTTTCTCAATTTAGTGAGTCTAAGAATGCAGGCTATTTGTATCGCTGTTTCTTTTTTTAAAGCACAGGAAACTACAGTTCGATACACAAGGTCTGCTAAGATGATTTTATACCCAAGACGAACACGTTTTGGTCAGTGATGAGAAGTGCATGGCAGTAGAAAAAGAAAGCCAGTCGCGTCGTCTCGTCTTGTTCATTGACCGTGTGCTGGCACTGCACACGTTACGGCCGCACACTTCGTCGTACGACGGGGTCACAGACTCACAGTCGCACACTGGAGGAAATCTGATCTACTATCTCCCAATGTGTCGCAGAGCCGTTCTCACATTAACTGCTTCTGTCGCACAAATCTAATATCGGCAATCAATCGACCAAAGCGCCCAGCCATGGAATACGATAGCCGAGTGTAGATAATGTTAATACTTAATAATAATAATAATAATAATAATATCTCAAACTTATATAGCGCTTTTCTGAGTACCCAAAGACGCTTTACATGGGGGGGGCTTTACAGAGGTAACAACAAATTAAAAAAAACTTTTAATAGAAAAAGGAAAAATAACACTAAAAGCTAAAGAACATTAAAAGACAGTGAAAAGGGTTAGCTATAGGGAAGGCAATTTTGAAGTGGTGGGTTTTGAGGGTGGATTTGAAGGGTGGGGGCATCTCTGAGTGCCTTAGGGAGGGCATTCCACAGGGTTGGGGCAGCAAAGGCGAAAGCTCTGTCCCCCCACGTACGGCATTTGGTTTTGGGGACGTCGAGGAGGTTTGCATCACCAGACCTGAGGGAGCGAGAGGGGGCATGGCGTTTGAGGAGGTCACAGAGGTATGGGGGAGCCAGGTTATTTAGTGCTTTGTAGGTGGTCAGGAGTGTTTTGAAGTGGATTCTTTGTTTAACCGGTAGCCAGTGAAGGTCACGGAGGACCGGTGTAATATGGTCTCTGGAACGGGTACTGGTGAGCAGGCGGGCAGCTGAATTCTGGACATATTGCAGTTTATTGAGGACTTTGGAGGTGGTGCCGTTGTTGATTTTCTTTTTGTTTTACAGGTAATGTGTCTCAGCCAGAGATCTACTCGGCTGGACCAAAAGACGACGGCTTGTCTTTGACGTGTGATTCTGGGTGCTGGTACCCACGCCCCAAGATGTCCTGGCTGGACAGTGAGGGCACCGTCCTCGCTGCTGAAGCCTCGGTGACGACGTACACACCTTCTGAACACTGCTATGCTGTCCAGAGCAACCTGACGGCGAGGGGAACCGGCAGGTTCACATGCAGGGTTCACCTCGCGCACATCAACCAGACCGCTGTGGCACACCATGACGTCCCACTGATCCCAGGTATTGTTTTACATCCATCTCTAATATTCTTTTTTTTTTTTTAACCCATTCTGACCTGAGATCAGATTCATACGAGGCTTCCACTGGACACACACTGGTCTGATGAACCCATTCTGACCCGAGATCAGATTCTAAAAAAATGTCAGTCGTTCTTCGATTTTTCAAAAATAGCAGACCTGCAAGCTTGTAGATCTTCTATTTTTCAATAGCTAAAGCACGACATGATGCCAACACCAAAATGGGTTCCCGTTCAGAATGGGTTAATAATATTTGTTTTTATTTGGAAAGAGCAATACAATATAGATATCATTTTTTACATATGACACAGGAGCCATCTCTAATATTCATATATTTGTTGGGTTTATTTGTTTCTGTTCATTGTGATTGTCTACACGGCAGTAGGTTTTCAACCTTTTTCATATCGAGGTCCAATTATTTATTCTGCATTTGAGCCACGGATCACCATTTGGTGAGATTTAGCCTCTCGGACCCTAATATGATGTTGTTAGATTATGTGCATAGTAGGGATGACGGGCAAACATCAATCGAAAATAACAATTATTCTACATTCTGTAATTGTGTTGTAGACTTCTTGCAAATTCAGTAATGCAGATGTTTAACAATAATGTAACTTGAGAGCGTAAAATGGTTTAATTTCACACTCAAGAGTTAAAGATCGAATAAGGGTCCATTTGGTACTTAACAACTTTGCTGGGGGACCACCTGGAACCCCCTCAAGGGACCACTGGTGGTCCCCGGACCGCTGGTTAAGAACCACTGGTCTAAAGTCATAGGTTTATTGCTACTGTAGCCGTCTGTACATGCAAAGTGATTTTGATTTGTGTCGATTCCTACAGGTCTGAATGCAGGACAGATCATAGCTCTCTGCGTGGTCGGCGCTCTCATCTTGTTGGCAGCCGCAGTTGGATCTGTTGCAGTTGGAAAAAGGGTATGTTTTTTTTGTTTGTGTGTGTCTGTTAAAGTGTTCTATATTCTTTTCACATATTAATTAAAAACCTTGCTAAAGACTTGAGAGGGGTCTCTCTCTCCAAGACTATGACTTTTAGTGAACTGAAAATCAATTTTCACGTCTGTATAACATTTTTAGTCGGGACGCGCCATAAACGAGTGGAATTTCCGTAGCACTTGCCCTAGTCTCGACAACCGTGCAGGCTAGCAGGATAGCATGTTATGTAGACGGATGCATAGTGTTTAATCTACTGTTGGACGGAGGATAGCTTTCTGCTTTGCTTTATGATCCTGGATGATTATTATCCTGGATGTATTTGATGCATTACCTTGTGGTTTTCTTGGTTACTGTAAGTGGCTTTGGATTAACCGAGTGGCGCGCGACGAGCTTGTAGGTCTGCTATTTTTGAAAAATCGAAGAGCGACAGACAGAAGATATTTTTAGAATCTGATCTCAGGTCAGAATGAAAACTAGTGTCAGGATGTAGAAGACATTTTTAGAATCTGATCTCAGGTCAGAATGACCTGAGATCAGATTCTAAAAACTGCCCACAGCCCTCCTATGAGACACAGACTGAGTAGAAAACAATCATGCCCGTTCATCATGATTATTAGTGAGGACCTATTATATGAAGATAAGTTTAAAAGTGGTCCTTTACACAGAGGAACTGGAATTCTATAAAATGTGAGCTGATGAATGAATCTCCCGATTGGATGAAATTGGCAACCCACCTGAGAATGTATTATCTGTATTAATTGAAGAGAAACGCAATGATCACTCAGGACTATTGAGCTTTAGCCTTTTTTAAAGCAGGGACAACCCACCTCAAACCATAACCGCTAGTCGGACTAATGCTCCGTCAGAATTACATGCGGTCCCCAAAAGGTTTCTGTTAACCCATTCTGACCTGAGATCAGATTCATACGAGGTTTCCACTGGACACACACTACGTCTGATTAACCCATTCTGACCTGAGATCAGATTTAAAAAAATGTCAGTCGCTCTTCGATTTTTCAAAAAATAGCAGACCTACAAGCTCGTAGCGCGCCACTCGGTGGCGCGCTATGAGCTTGTAGATCTGCTATTTTTCAATAGCTAAAGCATAACATGATGCTAACACCAAAATGGGTTCCCGGTCAGAATGGGTTAAAGAAGGGACAACCCACCTCAAACCATAACCGCTAGTCGGACTAATGCTCCGTCAGAATTACATGCGGTCCCCAAAAGGTTTCTGTTAACACTTTTATTTTTCAGAAATGCATTTGATATTTCCATCTATCTATAATGGTAACTAACTATTATTATTATTAATGGCCATAAAAAAAAAGTCCTGTTCGTGAACCTTTGCTGCACGTCTCTCCCCCTCCCTCTTTGTTGTCTTATCTTCACATGACACTTATCAATAAAGGCAGAAAAGCCAAAAACAAATCCAGATAGTTTTCACAGATACTGTGGATGAAATAATAATGCCTGACCGTCAATGGCTTTGTAGCCTCGGCTGTTAGTGGGGAAGGAGGGCTCACCATTCAAGATTCAAGATTCAATAATTTATTTGCCATGTCAACAAGTTGATAGGAATTTGTCTTGGTTCATACTCAACATATACAGACAACCATAGATACACAAACAAGAAGGACAGTACAATACAAAAACAAAAACCAGCAGCATAGGAAATTACATTCAGTTTTTTAAAGTGCTATTATGCATATACTATGAGTTCAGATGTCTAATGGCTACGGGGTATAAGTGCTATCCCTGAAGCGACATGTTGAGCTCTGGATACTTCTCTATATCTCCTGCCTGATGGGAGGAGATTGAAGAGGTGATGTGCAGCTAATGTACTTTCACCAGCTAAAAAGAAGAAAAAATCAACAATGATTTCAATATAAATATAATGACGCGTAAAGCCCAAAACACACCAATTCAACTACCGGTAGTAGCATGTCCTTGCAACAGAACATTTATTTTACTTTTTTTTTATTTTCTTTTTTTTATGGAGGGACAGGCAGTAGGCTGACAGGAAATGGGGAGAGAAATGGGGTGGGTGATATGCAGTAAAGACCGTCGTGGATCGGAATCTGATCGGAATCCAGTCTGTATCGGATTCGGTATTATATGCAAATAATCGCATCTGTCATAATTTCAATACCGTGCATTTCTAATAACGATGTGAACGTGAAGACCACAATGTTTCGCTGACACTCTTTTACATCTCTATTAGATGTGGTGCCAGGAGGACCATAACCGTGACCCAGAACCTGCCCCAGAACTGACCCAGAACCTGACCCAGAACCTGACCCAGAACCTGACCCAGCTTGACCAGGATGCTGGTCTCTGATCTACCATACTGTTTGGACAACATGACATTTTATTCATACAAAATAGGTTCCAAAAAATACAAAGTGCCACATTAACACTGTAGGATAAGAATCATAATGAAGTTTTAGGCAATGTTTTATTTCATACAAGCAAATGTGATGTTGCATCCTTTTTAATGAGGAGATTCACAGTATCATACATGTTTTAACAGAACACCACCATCATTACCGCAGTCAAAGTGATCTCAAAGGTCAACCAGAGAACTCGTTTCTTGGGCAGGATATCCCCTTATGTCAACAGCAGTGCTATGAGGACCTTGGCCGGTGCCCTCATCCAGTGCCACTTTGACTATGCGTGTACGTCATGGTACAGAGGCATCTCCACGCTTTTGAAAACAAAGCTGCAGACCTCCCAAAACAAGCTTGTGAGGTTACTACTAAAATTTAACCCCAGGTCTCATCTTGCCTCTCATTGTGTCTGGTCTTCAAGATCCTAGGTTCCTCTGTTCCAGAGTACCTGATGGGCTACCTGCCCAGAGTGAGGGATGCTCACAGGTACTCAACCAGAGGAAGTCCTTATGATCTAGTTCCCCCCAGTTTCAGGACACTCATGGGAAAAAATGCTTTTTTCTACGCAGCCACTACTCTGTGGAATGCACTCCCTCCAGCCCTGAAATCCCTAAATTCTATTGCAATATTGAAATCCCTAAATTCTATTGCAATATTTAGGAAAGACCTGAAATCATCTCCATCATCATCTCCATCTACACACTCTCTGGTCATAGTTAGCTTCCGACCCTGGATAGCCCATCTCCCATGCTCAGGACTATTCTCTCAGGGTACCTCTTGTCCTATGTATATAGCTCCCAGCCTTATAGTTTCATGTTACAAAGTGGACCACAATGGAAACAAGCGAAGGCTTTCTTGTGTCCAAGTCCATTTGGCGTTTTTTAAAATTATGTCATTTTCTGTAATTTTCTTAAACTGCCAATAAAGTATTCTATCTATCTATCTAGTCTTCCACAACCAACATGGTATATGTACAATTATGCAATTCAATCCCATCGGTTACAAAATACTTGAAGGTATTGTCTTATTTTAAATAGTTCACAAGTTGCCTTGAAGTTTTATACAGTTGTAAACGGTCTTTAATTGTTGTAACACACAGGCAGTTTAACCCATTCTGAACGGGAACCCGTTTTGGTGTCGGCATCATGTTATGCTTTAGCTATTGAAAAATAGCAGATCTACAAGCTCATAGCGCACCACCGAGTGGCGCGATACGAGCTTGTAGGTCTGCTATTTTTTGAAAAATCGAAGAACGACTGACATTTTTAGAATCTGATCTCGGGTCAGAATGGGTTAATCGGACCAGTGTGTGTCCAGTGGAAACCTCGTATGAATCTGATCTCAGGTCAGAATGGGTTAAAACGAAAACGAGAACGGAACAGAACTGCCAAATGCCAACTCTACCTGTTAAGCCTTGTGATAATGAATGATAATGACGGTTCTTTTTTTTTTGTCAAATATGTTTTTATTGAACAGATACATTATTACAAACATTATAATATGAAATACTTTTTTTATGAAACAAAATGAAAGACAAAAAAGATAAAGAAATCCCTTAACCCCTCCCACCCATACTGCTCAGTGACACTGCATACTATATAATAAGATGATAGAAAGCTCAAGGAAAACATCTGAAAAGAAAATGGCGTACAGTCAACCATATCAATGGTATCCTGTCTATTAATCGTTTCTACTCAGGTAATGGACAAGGGGCAGCCAAAATCTTATCAAACTGTCTCTCCCTGTTTCTCAGGAAATACCTTATTCTCTCAAGATGAAGTGTACTAGTCATTTCATTTAACCAGTGCTTAAATGCAGGAGCCTCTTCCTTCTTCCAGTGTGTCAGAATTAGTTTTTTTCGCTGTAATCAGACCATATGAGAAGAGTTGTATAATGATGGTTCTTTTGATGGACTAAAGTCATCTCTAATCATGCAATACCAGAACTTTGTTACTGCTAATAGTCCGGTAGATCGAGACGAAAACCGTTCACTTTTTCATAAAAGCACAAAACTTGGTACACTTGTACAGTTTGTACCAAATGGTGTATTTTGCATCATAGCTCCTGAACTAAACATGATGATACCGAATATTACCTTCAAAGCAATCCTCTTGTGGCTTTCATACCTGGTCACCAACCGGTCGTTGATCTTTTCCTTGTAAAACTCGAAGAAGCTCATGTCCACGTGATCCGTCGCCTCTGGGTTTTGTGTAGCAGACGGTCTGGAGAACAGTTCTTGGCAGAACCTGGGGATGACACCTGTCTGTTAGCCACAGCCTCTCATGGTGTACGACTTCCCAGAGCCGGTTTTCCCGTAGGCAAACGGGCAGGTGTTGAAGCCTTCCAAGGCCCTCTGCCATAGGAGGCGGCTGTGGTTTAGGGCCCCAAACTGTATACTGTGTACCAAGTTTCATGCTTTTATGAAAAAGTGACCGATTCACCTAAAATCTCGTCTCAATCTACCGGACTATAAGGAGGGCGTGTGAAAGCGGTCTCTTCCGTTGCCATTCCAGCAAGTTTTGCTAATTTGTTTGCTGGAGAGATTCTGGCACTGTCTGAAAATACAGCTTTATAGCTCCAGTCTAGAGAGAGAGAGAGAGATAAGTACCCTACCAACACGAAGTTGGTACATTCAGTTGAATGTAAATGTTTTTATAATTAATGTGTACATATTGTGATTATGAATTATTTAAGTTGCTAATACATGTGAATCCGACATCTGGACATCCAGTTATTTCTCCCTGTACCCAGTCGACTAAATGTTTGTAAATAAGTCTTTGGTCCGACTCCGAGAGGCTAAATATCATCAAAATGACAAATCAATAATGGACCTTAAAGGCTTGAAAACCACCGATATAAGCATTAACTGTGCAAAGTAAACATGTTAGTGCTGTTTTTGAACAATTGTTTGGCTGGTATCCAAACAGGAGAGATATCTTATTAGGGATAAACAAGGGAAATTGATTGAAAGTGATGAGCTCTGACAAAATCAGATTGTATGAAATTGTCAAGACGCCTGGACATTTGGAGAGACAGGTGGAACCCGTTCCCAGTAATATACTTAACAAACTGTATATAAATTATTACGAAGCAAAAGAACAAACGTTTTGTTTTTTTAACTAAAATGATGACTATTGTATTGTTGTTTTTAACCGGCCTAGCTTTGCAAAGTAATAGTTTTAATGTTCTGACATCTGTCCACTAGATGGTGCACTTTAACCACTGTTTGTTCCTTATCGGCATGTTGCAGGGCTTACCTGATGTATTGTAGACAGACCATTTTGAATCACCAGCCACCAGTACCTAGTGAATGAGGACAGCCTATTCTTCCAAGTGGAATGCTTTATTGGGTCGTCCACTCTCACAGTTAACAGTTTTTGTATTGAGTTGTCAAGTCAATTTTATTTATATAGCACATTTAAAAACAGTTGACCCAAAGTGCTTTCCAGTTGCACAGAGCATTAGCATACGGCAAGCGAAAAGCGAAATGCCAAAAAAACAAATAGGAATCATTCTGAATATTCTTATCTCGCCCCGTGTCGTTTGGACGTCCACAGACGAACGCACCTCTCGGTTCCAATCCTTATGACGTTTCCAGACGATTTATGTACTAAATGTGCGCGCGCGTGTGAGAGGCACGCTAAACTGTCAACACTTCTACAATAAGCAACAATATAGCTGACTGTCAAACATCATTGTCCAATGTTCTTTCAGAGCAGTGGTTCTCAAACATTATGCATACAGTATACACAGCACATAACCCAAAGTCTGCAAATACTTTGAGTGTGCATATCCCCGGGTATGGACTAGTCAATATAATTTATAATAATCAATTGTTGATCATCATCATTGTTAGCGTTGCTATTCAGATGTAATTCAGTCAGGAAGTAGACAGCTATTTTTCTGGTTTGGGTTTGTTTTGGTTATCGTCGTTAGCACAGTAGCTAACATTCAGAAACTTGCAGCTGCTGAAAGTGCCCCGAAACGTGGAGAATAAGCGTTGCTATTCAGATGTAATTCAGTCAGGAAGTAGACAGCTATTTTTCTGGTTTGGGTTTGTTTTGGTTATCGTCGTTAGCACAGTAGCTAACATTCAGAAACTTTCTGCTGCAGCTGCTGAAAGTGCCCCGAAACGTGGAGAATATTCGGCAGAATCTTAAGAAGATTCGCCGCGCGACGACTCTTCTTCAGATTCTGCCGAATATTCTCCACGGTTTGCCGACTTGTCTTGAGAAGTCGGCAAAAAGGGTAAATCCGCCGAGTGTTCTTGTTACCGTCTATCCACAGTGCAATAGTAGAACATGTAATACAATCATAAAACGGGCCAAGCAAACACAAATAACAACAAAAACAATGAACAACAATAAACAATAACTTCACCACTGTATTAAAAGCCAGACTAAAAAGGTGTGTTTTCAAGTTGGATTTGTGCGTGTGTGTGTGTATGTGAGAGAGATGTGCTTGAAATGTACTGTAATTATGCAAACTGTTAATAAATACTTCAATCAATCAGACAAAACATTATTGCATTAAGGCTATAGATATATATACCGTGTGTGTGTGTGTGTGTGTGTGTGTGTGTGTGTGTGTGCGCGCGCGCGCGCAGTAGAGTCACATGGCTCTGCAGAGTGCATTTCACGTCATAGCCCATAGTCAGACGGACCCGCCCACTGACGCGTCTCTCTCTCTCCAAGAGGTTAGAGACAGTGATTCACTGAATTCGGATCAAGTAAACGCCTGTATTTTTCAATTTTGAAATCATGATGTGGATTAATTTATCTCAACGTTGCCCTCGTAGTGGTAACATCATGGACCAGCTTCTTCAATATATCAATCAGGTAACGTACAACATTACAAACACAAAATGTAGTGGACCTAGTTTTGGAACTTTTGGTATGGACAAAAACTAGGCAAGATGGCGGACCGACCGACCGACCGTCTAAACGAGTGTAATGCTTCATCTTGATGGTGTCGTCCACTAGCAACAGTTACTGTTGTATTGAGTTGTATGTGCTTTCATTTTAAATGTACTATATTCTACACATACTGTTCATAAATCGCTATAGCTGCCTGCCCTAGTGCCCTACACATTTTAAATGTTTTGTGGAGTCTAGACTCGAGCAGTTAACATTTTCAACAGCTCTCTAATTATTACTGTGTCTTTTATGAATAACACACCATAGTCTTAATTTATTTTAGCCGTCGTCTAGTGAATTCTTGGGGCCGATTCATTCTCCTATTTTACCGCTTTTTCGGCGCTGCGTGCCGAAATGATTTCATTAGCACGGAATTGTGGAATTGTGGCGTGTATTGTCGAAAGCCTGGTCTGTGGTTTTCCACTCGCTGTGTGCATTGTGCAACGCCAGTACGCCACCTAGTGGTGGGACCTAGCACTGCCCCCTAGTAACCTCCCCTCGCCTATCACCTCCCCTAGTCGGGCTTGACTCACCACCAGGCAACTAGTGATGTGCCCAAAGTTGAGGCAACAGTTTCTCCTACCACCTCTGAGGAAAAGGCGTTACGACTATTAGGTTACCGTTCAGATCAGAATAATGATGCACATCCAGTACTTTTTCACAATGTCTTTTCGCGTAATGTGTTGGATCATCTGCTACGTCGCGTGTGTGAAAGGTAACTTTAACCCTAATATGTATATCGTTATCTGTAGCACCTGGCAGGAGGGTGCATCTCCACCTTACATAGACTGTAAGGTGGAGATGCTACAGGTAACTGACTGCCTAACATTTCTGTGTAAAGGTGTTTTACACAGTCCAGCCACTTGTATTGCATAGGGTACCAGGATGTTAGAGACAGGTGGGTCATATGTGATTAAGTGACTGGGATTTGATTCAGTAAAGACTACAAGGCAGCCCTGTGTCCGGTGTGTCTGGTAAATGTGAATAACACTACAGGTGTACATTAGAATCCATCGAGTTAAAAGGTGGAAATCGAATCAGTCGATCGTTTAGAAAGATGACCAGATCCAAACTGTTCATTTGAGGGACAGAAATGAAGCGGATGAAAGTAGCTCATAACGTTTCTATGGTGGATTTTTATTAAACAAAAACTTGCAGATAGAAAGAGGATAATTCAAGCTTTTCGTACAGCTGCAATGTTGGTGAGTTTAACATTGTTTAATGCAATCAGACAGGACTTTTCTGTTTGGATGAGGGCCAGAAAGTGGGAGAGTAGGCTTCATCAGGACCGCCATTTTGTGCGACATTTTCGACGCGTATCCCCCCCGCCCCAGGATTAGCGGGGGTTCATGTGGTTAAGATTCAATCATGCTGCTGATATTTTCATATATTGTCAAGGTTGTGCACTGTTTTCATATTGCTGGATAATGGATATAGCCTAATATTAATTTATTGATAATAATCATAGGCCCATTGTTATCCAGTTTCTCTGTGATCCGGTGAGTCCCACGTCGTCAACGTCGTCGTTGTAGCTGTCATCAAGATTAAAAGCTGCCTACATAAGTTAAAAGTTCATTTATAAATAACTACATAAGTTCATAATGTTTTTTGTTTCATGTCAATTTCATGTTTCTATGTGTTCTACTTTGTTTTCAATGTGTTTTGGGGTAATTTATGTTTGATTGATTGACTAAGGTCACTTAAACCTCTGAGCAGTGGAAGCCTGATCTGCTGATTGAGCAAGGGTGTTTTGGATCACTCATAATTAGCAGAGCAATAAAAACATAAAAGACAATATACATTGAGTACAATATTCTCATAGAGAACAATAATGATAAACAATACAGGTTACATTTGTGTTACCTACACCCTACCCTACGTTTTTTACAACCAGTACATCATATTGTGACGACCCGCCTCCCTCAATCTTGGTCGGCTTTCTCCATGGGGGGAGGAATGTGACGGCCAGAGTCACTTGTGACTGGCCGGGAGGAATGTGACGACACATTCCTCGTCACATGGAGAAAGCCGACCAAGATTGAGGGAGGCTGGTCGTCACAATATTTCAATCAATCAATCATTGACTCCAGTCGACATTCGACTGGAGTCAATAATTGATTGATTGAAATATGATGTATTAACAGTTTGCAGAATTACAGTACATTTCAAGCACAGTTAACTGTGAGTGGACGACCCAATTAAGTATTACACTTGTGTACAACAGGGTCCACTTTGTTCAATTCATCAAAACATTTAGATACGTACAAATAGACAGACTATTTATAGGCCTTGAGAACTATACCCAGAGGTTGCCTACAGTCCCCTGGACTGTCAGTCTGTCACTGCACTGAGTGAGCGTATACAGGGCTAATTTTATGTTGGCATGATGTTTGCGTTACATGCCAATTTTGATTGATTTGAGTACTTTCTGCACTGTTTGCAAATTGTACAGCTGTACGATTATACAATGGTGCTAAAAGGATAACTCAGAAAGCCCTCCTCGAGGGCTTGTTTCCATTGGTGATATATTTGTCCCATCGCCCAACCTTATATGTAACACATTGATCTTTCTTAATTAAATGTTAAGTCATTTGTGATTATACACGTATCACATTAAAGCGCTTAAATAAAACGGTCATACTTTTAATTTAATTTGTGAGCGACTGCTCACCCTTTTGCACATAGTATCCAAAAAGTAAAGGTCTGCTAAAGAACATTTTATTTTATTTTATGTTGTATCTTGTATTGACCGTTTTGTCATTAGCAGCAATATACAAAATGAAGATGCACCGTACAATCAAATCACGGACGGCTGAATCGTAATCAAATGGAACTTGTGAGGCCAGTGAACATTCACACCTCTAGCAAACGGCATAGCCCGCATCCATCCAAATGAAGATCAGATATTAACAATAACATCGCTATGCATTTCTTTGCTTTGTCTTTTTTAAGGAGCGCATCGCCTGGTGGTCTGCCCGTCTCGCCCCGTGCTGGCCACGGTGGGGGACACGGTGGTCCTTCCCTGTCGCATTGTGCTGCCCGTCAACGCTACAGACCTGACCACGGAGTGGAGTAGAACGGACCTCAAACCCGAGTACGTGTACATCCACCGGAACGGCTTTGCGGAAGAAGACCGGAACATGAACGAGCAGTACCGAGGACAGAGGTGCAGCGTGTCCGAGGAGAAGCTGGCCGTGGGTGATCTGTCGCTGGAGCTGCGCGGGGTGAAGTTCTTTGACGACGGCACGTACCTCTGTAAAGTTCCAGACCTGCACAGCAGATCCTGTTTGACCAATCTCCACGTCGGTAAGGGTTCACAGAATCACCACTTGATTGAATACTTTTATTAGCACAGTGATGTAAATAGGTTTTCCATGTAATGGGTCCCGGGGGCCGGGACCCAGGGGTGGTCTTTTAGATGGGGTTTTATTTGGGACCCCGCCTGGACCCTCACAACGCTCACAATGCCTCGCATTGTGACAATATTGCTGTTTTCACAATACTACACAAACTAAATAATACCTCACTGTCCTACAATTCCAAGTGCTTCTCAGTGTGGGGTAGGGTTTAATCCCGGGTAGAAAGGCACGCAATTTCCCAACCCGGGAAATGGCTTCGGGACCCGTCGTCCCGGAGGTTGTTGTTTTTTCTTGTTAGAAATTACACAGTGTTTGCACACAGTGGGCGTTCTTTCCCCTGGTCAAATATCCAATCTGAACACTCCCATCATTTTCAATCATGTTTGATGATATTTATATGGAATTATGGATCACACTCGAGGGCTGCAACGGGAACGGGAGCCAGCGGGACCCAACGTAAATGTTGAGTTCCCAAAGTGGGGTCTGGGGACCCCCTGGGGTCCTCGAGGGAGTTCCAGGGGGTCCCCAGCTAAATGATAGTTACGAACCAAATGGGTCAAATGAGTGTACAAAGCATTTGTTCCATTTGTACACTCGGAGTTAAATATATACATATATATATAAATGTACTTTGATCTTACGATATACATTGGGGTCCCAGAGAGAGAAATGGGGGGCCGTAGCCTAATTCAGGTCAAACCGGGGGACCTTGAAATTAAAATGGTTGAGAATCACTGCTAGTGCCATAAAAATATTATCTTATGGGTGTCCTTGCCATATATTTTCTAATGGGGGACCGCAGGCTAATGAGTGTCAATTTGACAAGAAGAAGTTTGAGAACCACTGTTTTCCAGGGACATTTTATGAGACCCACTTCAACGATGTTCGAGTAGAGTATTGCATACCAGGTAGTGCTGCCAACAAATATTCCATATTCGAATGAATATTCAAATGTAAAAAAAATAATAGAATAATAGAATATTTTAAATTAAGATTCGAATAAAAAAAAAATAACGTTCAAAAATTGTTATGGCGAGACTCTGTGCCACGTAAACTAATACATTATACAAAAATTAGGCTATTAAGATCATTATGAATCATTCATTTGATCTCGCAAGACCTCTTTCTCAGCACCATACAGGACCGGACCATATAGATAAAGACAGTTTTACAGCATATTATTCCGCAATATTCATATCATATTCATATTAAAATCATATACGTTCGACATTCAAAATTGTTCGAATACATGTGGTGTTTTAAAAGGACTATTCGAATATCATTTTTGGCCAATTCTGGCAGCACTAATACCAGGACCCCCGGAAGGTGACATTGATTGCAATCCTTTCTCAATTTAGTGAGTCTAAGAATGCAGGCTATTTGTATCGCTGAAACTACAGTTCGATACACAAGGTCTGCTAAGATGATTTTATACCCAAGACGAACACGTTTTGGTCAGTGATGAGAAGTGCATGGCAGTAGAAAAAGAAAGCCAGTCGCGTCGTCTCGTCTTGTTCATTGACCGTGTGCTGGCACTGCACACGTTACGGCCGCACACTTCGTCGTACGACGGGGGTCACAGACTCACAGTCGCACACTGGAGGAAATCTGATCTACTATCTCCCAATGTGTCGCAGAGCCGTTCTCACATTAACTGCTTCTGTCGCACAAATATAATATCGGCAATCAATCGACCAAGCGCCCAGCCATGGAATACGATAGCCGAGTGTAGATAATGTTAATACTTAATAATAATAATAATAATAATAATAATATCTCAAACTTATATAGCGCTTTTCTGAGTACCCAAAGACGCTTTACATGGGGGGGCTTTACAGAGGTAACAACAAATTAAAAACAACTTTTAATAGAAAAAGGAAAAATAACACTAAAAGCTAAAGAACATTAAAAGACAGTGAAAAGGGTTAGCTATAGGGAAGGCAATTTTGAAGAGGTGGGTTTTGAGGGTGGATTTGAAGGTTTGAAGGGTGGGGGCATCTCTGAGTGCCTTAGGGAGGGCATTCCACAGGGTTGGGGCAGCAAAGGCGAAAGCTCTGTCCCCCCACGTACGGCATTTGGTTTTGGGGACGTCGAGGAGGTTTGCATCACCAGACCTGAGGGAGCGAGAGGGGGCATGGCGTTTGAGGAGGTCACAGAGGTATGGGGGAGCCAGGTTATTTAGTGCTTTGTAGGTGGTCAGGAGTGTTTTGAAGTGGATTCTTTGTTTAACCGGTAGCCAGTGAAGGTCACGGAGGACAGGTGTAATATGGTCTCTGGAACGGGTACTGGTGAGCAGGCGGGCAGCTGAATTCTGGACATATTGCAGTTTATTGAGGACTTTGGAGGTGGTGCCGTTGTTGATTTTCTTTTTGTTTTACAGGTAATGTGTCTCAGCCAGAGATCTACTCGGCTGGACCAAAAGACGACGGCTTGTCTTTGACGTGTGATTCTGGGTGCTGGTACCCACGCCCCGAGATGTCCTGGCTGGACAGTGAGGGCACCGTCCTCGCTGCTGAGGCCTCGGTGACGACGTACACGCCTTCTGAACACTGCTATGCTGTCCAGAGCAACCTGACGGCGAGGGGAACCGGCAATTTCACATGCAGGGTTCACCTCGCGCACATCAACCAGACCGCTGTGGCACACCATGACGTCCCACTGATCCCAGGTATTGTTTTACATCCATCTCTAATATTCTTTTTTTTTTAACCCATTCTGACCTGAGATCAGATTCATACGAGGCTTCCACTGGACACACACTGGTCTGATGAACCCATTCTGAGATCAGATTCTAAAAAAATGTCAGTCGTTCTTCGATTTTTCAAAAATAGCAGACCTACAAGCTCGTAGCGCGCCACTCGGTGGCGCGCTATGAGCTTGTAGATCTGCTATTTTTCAATAGCTAAAGCACGACATGATGCCAACACCAAAATGGGTTCCCGTTCAGAATGGGTTAATAATATTTGTTTTTATTTGGAAAGAGCAATACAATATAGATATCATTTTTTACATATGACACAGGAGCCATCTCTAATATTCATATATTTGTTGGGTTTATTTGTTTCTGTTCATTGTGATTGTCTACACGGCAGTAGGTTTTCAACCTTTTTCATATCGAGGTCCAATTATTTATTCTGCATTTGAGCCACGGATCACCATTTGGTGAGATTTAGCCTCTCGGACCCTAATATGATGTTGTTAGATTATGTGCATAGTAGGGATGACGGGCAAACATCAATCGAAAATAACAATTATTCTACATTCTGTAATTGTGTTGTAGACTTCTTGCAAATTCAGTAATGCAGATGTTTAACAATAATGTAACTTGAGAGCGTAAAATGGTTTAATTTCACACTCAAGAGTTAAAGATCGAATAAGGGTCCATTTGGTACTTAACAACTTTGCTGGGGGACCACCTGGAACCCCCTCAAGGGACCACTGGTGGTCCCCGGACCGCTGGTTAAGAACCACTGGTCTAAAGTCATAGGTTTATTGCTACTGTAGCCGTCTGTACATGCAAAGTGATTTTGATTTGTGTCGATTCCTACAGGTCTGAATGCAGGACAGATCATAGCTCTCTGCGTGGTCGGCGCTCTCATCTTGTTGGCAGCCGCAGTTGGATCTGTTGCAGTTGGAAAAAGGGTATGTTTTTTTTGTTTGTGTGTGTCTGTTAAAGTGTTCTATATTCTTTTCACATATTAATTAAAAACCTTGCTAAAGACTTGAGAGGGGTCTCTCTCTCCAAGACTATGACTTTTAGTGAACTGAAAATCAATTTTCACGTCTGTATAACATTTTTAGTCGGGACGCGCCATAAACGAGTGGAATTTCCGTAGCACTTGCCCTAGTCTCGACAACCGTGCAGGCTAGCAGGATAGCATGTTATGTAGACGGATGCATAGTGTTTAATCTACTGTTGGACGGAGGATAGCTTTCTGCTTTGCTTTATGATCCTGGATGATTATTATCCTGGATGTATTTGATGCATTACCTTGTGGTTTTCTTGGTTACTGTAAGTGGCTTTGGATTAACCGAGTGGCGCGCGACGAGCTTGTAGGTCTGCTATTTTTGAAAAATCGAAGAGCGACAGACAAGATATTTTTAGAATCTGATCTCAGGTCAGAATGAAAACTAGTGTCAGGATGTAGAAGACATTTTTAGAATCTGATCTCAGGTCAGAATGACCTGAGATCAGATTCTAAAAACTGCCCACAGCCCTCCTATGAGACACAGACTGAGTAGAAAACAATCATGCCCGTTCATCATGATTATTAGTGAGGACCTATTATATGAAGATAAGTTTAAAAGTGGTCCTTTACACAGAGGAACTGGAATTCTATAAAATGTGAGCTGATGAATGAATCTCCCGATTGGATGAAATTGGCAACCCACCTGAGAATGTATTATCTGTATTAATTGAAGAGAAACGCAATGATCACTCAGGACTATTGAGCTTTAGCCTTTTTTAAAGCAGGGACAACCCACCTCAAACCATAACCGCTAGTCGGACTAATGCTCCGTCAGAATTACATGCGGTCCCCAAAAGGTTTCTGTTAAAGAAGGGACAACCCACCTCAAACCATAACCGCTAGTCGGACTAATGCTCCGTCAGAATTACATGCGGTCCCCAAAAGGTTTCTGTTAACACTTTTATTTTTCAGAAATGCATTTGATATTTCCATCTATCTATAATGGTAACTAACTATTATTATTATTAATGGCCATAAAAAAAAAGTCCTGTTCGTGAACCTTTGCTGCACGTCTCTCCCCCTCCCTCTTTGTTGTCTTATCTTCACATGACACTTATCAATAAAGGCAGAAAAGCCAAAAACAAATCCAGATAGTTTTCACAGATACTGTGGATGAAATAATAATGCCTGACCGTCAATGGCTTTGTAGCCTCGGCTGTTAGTGGGGAAGGAGGGCTCACCATTCAAGATTCAAGATTCAATAATTTATTTGCCATGTCAACAAGTTGATAGGAATTTGTCTTGGTTCATACTCAACATATACAGACAACCATAGATACACAAACAAGAAGGACAGTACAATACAAAAACAAAAACCAGCAGCATAGGAAATTACATTCAGTTTTTTAAAGTGCTATTATGCATATACTATGAGTTCAGATGTCTAATGGCTACGGGGTATAAGTGCTATCCCTGAAGCGACATGTTGAGCTCTGGATACTTCTCTATATCTCCTGCCTGATGGGAGGAGATTGAAGAGGTGATGTGCAGCTAATGTACTTTCACCAGCTAAAAAGAAGAAAAAATCAACAATGATTTCAATATAAATATAATGACGCGTAAAGCCCAAAACACACCAATTCAACTACCGGTAGTAGCATGTCCTTGCAACAGAACATTTATTTTACTTTTTTTTTATTTTCTTTTTTTTATGGAGGGACAGGCAGTAGGCTGACAGGAAATGGGGAGAGAAATGGGGTGGGTGATATGCAGTAAAGACCGTCGTGGATCGGAATCTGATCGGAATCCAGTCTGTATCGGATTCGGTATTATATGCAAATAATCGCATCTGTCATAATTTCAATACCGTGCATTTCTAATAACGATGTGAACGTGAAGACCACAATGTTTCGCTGACACTCTTTTACATCTCTATTAGATGTGGTGCCAGGAGGACCATAACCGTGACCCAGAACCTGCCCCAGAACTGACCCAGAACCTGACCCAGAACCTGACCCAGCTTGACCAGGATGCTGGTCTCTGATCTACCATACTGTTTGGACAACATGACATTTTATTCATACAAAATAGGTTCCAAAAAATACAAAGTGCCACATTAACACTGTAGGATAAGAATCATAATGAAGTTTTAGGCAATGTTTTATTTCATACAAGCAAATGTGATGTTGCATCCTTTTTAATGAGGAGATTCACAGTATCATACATGTTTTAACAGAACACCACCATCATTACCGCAGTCAAAGTGATCTCAAAGGTCAACCAGAGAACTCGTTTCTTGGGCAGGATATCCCCTTATGTCAACAGCAGTGCTATGAGGACCTTGGCCGGTGCCCTCATCCAGTGCCACTTTGACTATGCGTGTACGTCATGGTACAGAGGCATCTCCACGCTTTTGAAAACAAAGCTGCAGACCTCCCAAAACAAGCTTGTGAGGTTACTACTAAAATTTAACCCCAGGTCTCATCTTGCCTCTCATTGTGTCTGGTCTTCAAGATCCTAGGTTCCTCTGTTCCAGAGTACCTGATGGGCTACCTGCCCAGAGTGAGGGATGCTCACAGGTACTCAACCAGAGGAAGTCCTTATGATCTAGTTCCCCCCAGTTTCAGGACACTCATGGGAAAAAATGCTTTTTTCTACGCAGCCACTACTCTGTGGAATGCACTCCCTCCAGCCCTGAAATCCCTAAATTCTATTGCAATATTGAAATCCCTAAATTCTATTGCAATATTTAGGAAAGACCTGAAATCATCTCCATCATCATCTCCATCTACACACTCTCTGGTCATAGTTAGCTTCCGACCCTGGATAGCCCATCTCCCATGCTCAGGACTATTCTCTCAGGGTACCTCTTGTCCTATGTATATAGCTCCCAGCCTTATAGTTTCATGTTACAAAGTGGACCACAATGGAAACAAGCGAAGGCTTTCTTGTGTCCAAGTCCATTTGGCGTTTTTTAAAATTATGTCATTTTCTGTAATTTTCTTAAACTGCCAATAAAGTATTCTATCTATCTATCTAGTCTTCCACAACCAACATGGTATATGTACAATTATGCAATTCAATCCCATCGGTTACAAAATACTTGAAGGTATTGTCTTATTTTAAATAGTTCACAAGTTGCCTTGAAGTTTTATACAGTTGTAAACGGTCTTTAATTGTTGTAACACACAGGCAGTTTAACCCATTCTGAACGGGAACCCGTTTTGGTGTCGGCATCATGTTATGCTTTAGCTATTGAAAAATAGCAGATCTACAAGCTCATAGCGCACCACCGAGTGGCGCGATACGAGCTTGTAGGTCTGCTATTTTTTGAAAAATCGAAGAACGACTGACATTTTTAGAATCTGATCTCGGGTCAGAATGGGTTAATCGGACCAGTGTGTGTCCAGTGGAAACCTCGTATGAATCTGATCTCAGGTCAGAATGGGTTAAAACGAAAACGAGAACGGAACAGAACTGCCAAATGCCAACTCTACCTGTTAAGCCTTGTGATAATGAATGATAATGACGGTTCTTTTTTTTTTGTCAAATATGTTTTTATTGAACAGATACATTATTACAAACATTATAATATGAAATACTTTTTTTATGAAACAAAATGAAAGACAAAAAAGATAAAGAAATCCCTTAACCCCTCCCACCCATACTGCTCAGTGACACTGCATACTATATAATAAGATGATAGAAAGCTCAAGGAAAACATCTGAAAAGAAAATGGCGTACAGTCAACCATATCAATGGTATCCTGTCTATTAATCGTTTCTACTCAGGTAATGGACAAGGGGCAGCCAAAATCTTATCAAACTGTCTCTCCCTGTTTCTCAGGAAATACCTTATTCTCTCAAGATGAAGTGTACTAGTCATTTCATTTAACCAGTGCTTAAATGCAGGAGCCTCTTCCTTCTTCCAGTGTGTCAGAATTAGTTTTTTTCGCTGTAATCAGACCATATGAGAAGAGTTGTATAATGATGGTTCTTTTGATGGACTAAAGTCATCTCTAATCATGCAATACCAGAACTTTGTTACTGCTAATAGTCCGGTAGATCGAGACGAAAACCGTTCACTTTTTCATAAAAGCACAAAACTTGGTACACTTGTACAGTTTGTACCAAATGGTGTATTTTGCATCATAGCTCCTGAACTAAACATGATGATACCGAATATTACCTTCAAAGCGATCCTCTTGTGGCTTTCATACCTGGTCACCAACCGGTCGTTGATCTTTTCCTTGTAAAACTTGAAGAAGCTCATGTCCACGTGATCCGTCGCCTCTGGGTTTTGTGTAGCAGACGGTCTGGAGAACAGTTCTTGGCAGAACCTGGGGATGACACCTGTCTGTTAGCCACAGCCTCTCATGGTGTACGACTTCCCAGAGCCGGTTTTCCCGTAGGCAAACGGGCAGGTGTTGAAGCCTTCCAAGGCCCTCTGCCATAGGAGGCGGCTGTGGTTTAGGGCCCCAAACTGTATACTGTGTACCAAGTTTCATGCTTTTATGAAAAAGTGACCGATTCACCTAAAATCTCGTCTCAATCTACCGGACTATAAGGAGGGCGTGTGAAAGCGGTCTCTTCCGTTGCCATTCCAGCAAGTTTTGCTAATTTGTTTGCTGGAGAGATTCTGGCACTGTCTGAAAATACAGCTTTATAGCTCCAGTCTAGAGAGAGAGAGAGAGATAAGTACCCTACCAACACGAAGTTGGTACATTCAGTTGAATGTAAATGCTTTTATAATTAATGTGTACATATTGTGATTATGAATTATTTAAGTTGCTAATACATGTGAATCCGACATCTGGACATCCAGTTATTTCTCCCTGTACCCAGTCGACTAAATGTTTGTAAATAAGTCTTTGGTCCGACTCCGAGAGGCTAAATATCATCAAAATGACAAATCAATAATGGACCTTAAAGGCTTGAAAACCACCGATATAAGCATTAACTGTGCAAAGTAAACATGTTAGTGCTGTTTTTGAACAATTGTTTGGCTGGTATCCAAACAGGAGAGATATCTTATTAGGGATAAACAAGGGAAATTGATTGAAAGTGATGAGCTCTGACAAAATCAGATTGTATGAAATTGTCAAGACGCCTGGACATTTGGAGAGACAGGTGGAACCCGTTCCCAGTAATATACTTAACAAACGGTATATAAATTATTACGAAGCAAAAGAACAAACGTTTTGTTTTTAACCAACATGACTATTGACATTGTTTATATGAACAGGCCCGCACCTTTGCAAAGTAATAGTTTTAATGTTCTGACATCTGTCCACTAGGTGGTGCACTTTAACCACCGTTTGTTCCTTATCAGCATGTTGCAGCCGGGCTTACCTAGCCTCGATACCCAGGCTTTCATTTCGTAGCCTGATTGTAGACTATAGAACAGACCTTTTTTTTTTTTTTTTTTTAATTTCAATACCAGTACCTAGTGAATGAGGACAGCATATTTTTACAAGAGACAAAACATGAAGTCGCTTTTGCATTAAGGTGTGTGTGTGTGTGTGTGTGTGTGTGTGTATACATACACAGAGAGAGAGAGAGAGAGAGCATGGTTGATGTATGCCTTTTCCCCCCAATATGTCATGTCATAAAGCACAGTAAAATCACATTTACACTTAGATGTATCATAATTACTTGTTGAGACCTAATAAATTAGCTAGTACAGTAGGTGTGAGTCTTTTTTTTTTTACTTATTGAGAAAAATATGATAGACAATTCAGGTAAATTGCACAGCACAAGCAACAGAAAATTAAAACAAACGAGACAAACTTACAGTAACAAACAATACAACAATCGGGGAATGATTCATATATATTTTTTTGTTTACTAGAGCTAAGGATCTGAGGAGCATTTGAAATTCCAAAATGAAGTGGGTAAAGTGTTAGCGAATCTTTGTGTATAAATAATTTAACGTATAGTTTAAAACAAATTCAAGTGCACCATCTTCTGGATTACTGTAATAGCACATTATATCATTTAGACTAAAGGAATAGATACAATTCACAGGAATAAAGGGGGGGGGGGGGGGGGGGGGGCGGTTCTACTTATTGAGCACAACATGAACATGACTCATGAGTTGTCAACTTCTGCAAATTTAGAAATAATCCTGTTCGTTGGATAAATGTTGTGCGGCAGCTTGAAGTTGAAATGTACCTCTTTGGCTCTGTTTGAAATACAGTATTTGTGAGGAAGGAGCCATGCTTTTTTTCCTGCTCTATGTCCATAATAAGTGACCTCCAAAAAAACATTCCCCTTAGAGGGACACTTCACCCTTTTTGCAAAAACATATATGTTAATGACGTTTAGAAGCTTTAGAACACTTTCCTGGGGGTCTTTATGTGTGTAATATGCGGTTTTAGATATTTTAGATTGTAGGTAGCAGTGAGCCTGTTGTCTCTGATGTCATGGACACTGGGCTCACTTCCTTCCTGGACTACATGTTGTCTCAGTAAGACAGCTCTCCCCCCTATCCACAAGGAGGAGCAGTGCACCAAATAATTATGGGAATTGTAGTCCAGGAAGGTAGTGAGACGTTTGTTCCATACATGTATTATGTAGTAGTGTATAGGCTACATTACAAACTGAACACTTCTTCTCCACTGCTTTTGTTATGATTCCAGGCCAGGGGCAGAAAGCAGACCTGTCCCAGAAGGTATCATATGTTGTGGTGCAATGCCTTTTGGCCCTAAACCAAAACACAGGCTTCATAAACCAACAGTAGTACTTTGAAAACAAGTATTTGACACAGGGAGCCATGAAGTGTAAAGATCTGAGAAAAAAAAAACTAGCTTTACTTTCTCCATATTGGTAAAGGACCCGAGAATAATCACCTGCAGTCTCATCTGTTCAATAGATCTGCAAAGACGCTGCTAAACATTTATCAAGTCTACTGAAGTGAAGATGAAGGCACATGGACATGCTTTTCTTACATCCTGCGGAGACATTCAGTCCTTCATAGGGCATTTAAAGCTGTCCATGCAGGAATCAAACTCGGGTCACGTCTGGTCATCTAAGTGCAATGTTGTGAGAGACTAAATGCTCATTTGTCCTATAGAGAAATGAGGAGAAAAAAAAAGAAAGAAGCGTCATTATTCAAAATGGAGCATGCCTAATAAGGTACACCAATGATATGGACAGAGAGACAGTTGGACAGAGTTGTCTGGTGTTTGACTGTCTTACTCTTGTGTCGTCGTTTGCGGAATCCCCTTCATTTCACGGCCATTATTGTTTGGCCTAGAGGAGAAGGTGAAACACCAACAGTCAGCTTTGAGGAGGACAGTCATCAATCTGTATATGTTCAGAGAAAACAGTCATGGCATGTTACCTCGCTTCTTTTTTTGTAATTCTTCTGACGACTACCGGTAATCCAACTGCGGCGATTGTGATGACAGCAGCAGTAAAAATGTACACGCAAACTGTGAGGGGAAAATGGGAAAATGGTTGTGGGCCCTATGAAATCCCTCTGCATCAAACGGGTACTTTCAATCAATCAATCAATCAATCAACTTTATTGTCAACACAATTTCAGGTAACAGTGAGGTGAAACTCTTTCACGTTTGCAGCTCAGGGAAACAAAAATAAAATAATTGGCAGTAAAGAGAATGGGAAAACAAGATGAGCACAGCTAGCCTGAGGAAGCAGCTGTTTGGCATGCTACTTAAAATCAGTATCTTGTCATTTAAAGAGTCCCAAATAAATAAATAAAACGCATTTAAAGTGTGTCTGTGAAGTGCAAATCGGTTAAGCACAGGCGACAGTCTTTTGGGTGTTTGAAGAACTTACTGCGACCACTCTGATCTGCTTCACACGTCTCAAATACACCTGGGAATTTAAAAAAATCACAGAGTAAAAATCACAGAGTAATTCTAATTCATTAGTAACGTCATCTGTCGATCACCCAACAATCCATCCAAGGTCGTCCAAGAATCATCATTTATGTTTGTGACTTTGTCTCACTGTTGTTTTTGGCAGCACATTTTGATGGTAGTTGTACAGGTAGTTAGTAGTTAGCACTAGTAGGCTATCTTGAATAGTTTTAATTTGGTTTTAGTCACATTTTAGTCACCTGGAATGTTTCAGTGTTAGTCTAGTTTTAGTCAACTAAATATCACAAGATTTTAGTCGACTATATCTACAGTTGATTTAACGAATGTATTTTGGTGGGCCTTGATGGCGTCGTAATGACCGTTTTTACATTTGCTGAAAATAGCCGATCTACAAGCTCACAACACGTATCGCGACGCGTTGTGCTTGTAGATCGGCTATTTTCAGCGTAAAATGACTTGATACTGGATCTCTCGTCCACTATAGTCCCTTTTTCACATTTTAGTCTAGTTTGTTGAAGAAATTGTCAATATATTTAGTCTTAGTTTTAGTCATTGTAGCTTAGTTTTCATTTAGTTTTAGTCAGTGAAAAAAAGGTAGTCGACGGACATTTTTCGTCTTAGTATTAGGGCCGATTCATACTCCTATTTTAGAGCCGAATAAAAGTCGGTCCGGCGCTGTAGAGCCTACAATGTGACGTCATTTGAGGTTCGGGGGGGCGGAGACCGTCCTAAAGTCGGCTCTTCGATGCTACTGAAAATTTCTGATGAGCCGAAATCATTTCGGCACTACAGCGCCGAAACAGCGGTAAAATAGGAGTATGAATCGGCCCTTAGTCGACGAAATCGACAGTGCTTTGTCCACCTCTCACCCTGTCTGTCGGAGACGATGACCCGGGTCACCTCCTTCACCAGGCCAGAGGAGAGAGTGACCACACAGTGGACCCGCGTAGCGTTGCTGCTGCTACAGAAGCCGTCCAGGGTGACGGTGCTGCTGACCGCCACGGTACCGTCGGCGTTGGCCGAGTGGACGCTGCTGTAGCGCGAAGAGCCTAAACGTGTGCACGGATTCGGAACCTCCAGAGTTACTGTCAGAGCTGGACGGGCCACCGCCGAGCAGGACACGACCGTCAGCTCCGTGCCGTTGGGTCGCGTGACGAGTAATGTGGGCTCTGGTTGCTCTGGAAGACAAACCGTAAATGTTGTCAACAATGGAACTGACCATATCCTTTACGGCGCGAACAAGATACGTCCGACATACCCGTAGTCAGACATACCCGTAGTCAGACATACCCGTAGTCAGACATACCCGTAGTCAGACATACCCGTAGTCAGACATACCCGTAGTCAGACATACCCGTAGTCAGACATACCCGTAGTCCGACATACCCGTAGTCAGACATACCCGGCCAGTTAAGACTCACCCGTGGCTCCAACATATGTGGCCCATTAAGACATAGCCTACATGGCCAGTTAAAGCGTTATTCATAGTCTGGATTTTCGGTGGTGGGGTGACCACCGAACTACAACATGACGTCACTGAGGTGACCACCGAACTACAACATGACGTCACTGAGGTGACCACCGAACTACAACATGACGTCACTGAGGTGACCACCGAACTACAACATGACGTCACTGAGCCGCGGTGAAGAGCAAACCACCGCCACCGCTCCAGCCCTTCTCTCTGTTTTTACTCACCACCGCTCAACGTTATTTCAGCTCCGGTGGTCAGCTCACCACCGGAGCGGTGGTCACCTCACCACCGAAAATCCAGACTATGAATAGGCCTTTAGCCTTACGACTCACCCTGTGGTTAGGGTTTAGGCCGTGATATAGGCCGTGTCAGACTATTGCAACACACACACACACACACCTACCTTACCATCGACAACAAGGCAGGTTTTCCTATAGATGGCTCCTTCAGGGTAGGCATTAAATAAACACCTGTAACAGCCCCGGTCTGATTGGGTCACATTCCTGACCACTATGGTGCTGTTCTGCAGTCCCTTCGAGTCTTCAAAGTCCACTTTGCCCAGAAAGGGAGGGTTGATCTTGGTGCCGAAGCGTTTGCTGTAGCTGGCAACGTCCTCCGTTCCTAATCCTCCCGGTAACATCCTCTGCCAGGTGACTTGAAGGACGTTCTTGGCTTGTGTGAGTCGGCAGGTGAAACGGGCATCCTCTCCCACCGTGGCCCTCACAGGATCCTGTGTTTGGATCACCTCTGATGCACCTGGAGGTGGAGCAGATGACGGATATAAGTACATAACAATGACTTATATGAACAAGAGTGTGTGCGTTCATGCGTGCATAAGCGTGTGCTAGCGGTGCTACGTGCGTAGGTAATATTAGCCATGTTTGGAAGCCTCTCATGGCACTGCATTTACTATAACACTATGGCATATAGTCTGAGTTCACTTCCCTAGTCTATATAGTACTAGTGGTCCTCAAACATTGTATTTGCAAGGACTCCATTTTGGTTACATTTTGTAGTTTGTACACACATAGTTACAGGTCTGTTATGGTCATCCATGTGTTTCTGGCAATATTAATTTTGTATATTTCCATGGCAAAAAAAATAACACTTTTGACAAAGTCCACCACAAGCCAACATGGAGGTGTCTGTCTGTGTCAATTCCTTCCCAAAAATAGTAAAATTGTGTCTGACCACTCTGGTGCACAAAATGGTTCCATAAATCATAACGCACTCGGAGATCAAAGTAAAAGCCAACATGTTTCGAAACATGTTGGCAGTTGCCTTTATAATTTAATAAAGGCGTTCCTATTTATTTTTTTACTTTGTGTGCCCGGAAACTTTTTTTAAATGTTTTACTAGTATTCCATAAGGTGACAGAGATGACGGACCTTTCGTCCTTGAATATTAACAGCGTTTGCGTCTGTTTTAAAGAGAGGAAGTAGTATTGTACCACGCTATGGTTTATGCCCCAATAATAGTACCCATGCATCATGCATGCTATGCAGTTCTCCCCCCAAAAAAGAATGACTCATTGTGACCTGTCGGTCACGCCGAATCACGTGTGAGTGAACATATGATAGTGGTCAGGTTGATCACGTCTTACTTGAAGGGTCTGCCGTCCACTAGGGGCAGTATATCATTAGCTTTCCTGTTCTGTGAGTGAAGAAGAGAGCCATCTTGTTTGTTGTCAGTTTCATGTTCTTTCAGAGATGCATGCTGTGCTGGTTGGAGGTTCTTCACCTAATTGTAAGTTTGTTTGTGTTATGCATATTTTTGGAACTATGTTATAGTTTATGCCTCTTTCTTTTGTTTACACTCTTATGTGAGTAACTGTTTGCTTATACTTTTTCTTGTGATAATTAGCCTGCTTATTTTAGTTAATGTTTTCCTTGTTTGTTTGTTTATACTGCAGGGCTTCTTCATCTTTGTCATTAAAGAAACAATTTGACATTGAGGAGTGTATTTCTTCATTACTACGGTTCGGCAACGACTTTATTTACAAAGTGCTTTTACACCATCAATACAATACAGCCCTCGGGATTTAACAACAGAATAAATGGTAAAATAACAACAGCTCACCCTGCACAGTGCACACTGACTGAAAAAAATTGCAACTGATTAAATCAGTCCACCAAAGAATAAGATTTTTTGGACATAGGATCTCCTCTTGGACTCTTCTAGCCCCTTTCAGGACCCTCGGTTACCTTTTCTGATTGTTGGACCGCCGTCCAAAATTCAAAAAAGGTAACCGACTCACCGAGGGTCCCGAAAGGGGCTAGGATAGGGTGTGATGGGGACAGACTTGCAATGGGCCTGGTGGACGGTGGTTCAAGACCTGTCGGACTACTTCAAAAGAGTGAGAAACGGGTGTGAGTTGTGAGTTCCCACAACATTTGGAAAAACATGAACGCATGCATTTTACTATTTCTGTCACCAAAGATTGTGGACAGCCATCAAAAGGTGCCACTCGATCTCTATCCTCTTTTAAAACCATCATGAAAGAGCACCTGTCTGCTATTTTCCACATGACCTTCAGAGACTTCTAGCTTGACACCATGAACAGAAATGAATGCAACGTGATCTGATATAGGAACTTGTTTTTGTTTCTTTATGGTATGCAGGTGGCTTCTTGTTTACCTTCTTTTCTAGGACACTCCCTTCAGACAGTTATAATTACACACACACAAACACACACACACACACACACACACACACACGCACACACACACACTATGGAGCAATATTATCTAAGCAATTGCTACTTTTATTTTTGGTAGCTGAGAAATTGCGCAAATCTGTCTGTCTATCTAGTTAGTATGTTCTCCAGTTCGTACAGTTTAATTCGTTTATTTCTGTCATAATGTAACATAACAGCTGCACACGATAGGCAATTAAGTGGCAACAAAAGAAGCTCGCTGCTGAAGTCCGAAATATATCTTATTACGGCCATGATGTTAACATTTTGAATTTTAAATTAACCTACCTTCTGAGAAGTCCACTAGTAGAAAAAACAAAATTATGCGAGCGAGATGATCCAAAGTCGGGGAGGTCCATATCATTTTGTTTTTCGGAGCAGGCTATATATGGTGGCGTTCACACGGGCAGATCAAAAAAAAAGCAGCTACGCACACAAAGCCTGGTGGGGGTTGACGGGTCAATTACATGCCACGCGTCACCATAGTCACCAGTCACCACGCGTACGCTTCCATTGCACCAGAGCCATAGAGTCGAGAGGGGGGAGGGGGGGTAGTCTACTTAGGCAGAGCTCTGGAGAGGAGAGACATAGCCATGCAAAACTAATGCAAAACTACTGTAGGCCTATAAGGCATTTGGTTTAGGCATAGTTTTACTGAGGTGAAGGTTATAGGTTTATAGGCATATATTTTTTTACTGGTAACAGGAAAGGTGGGTATACCAACATTCTGGGCACTATGGCAAACTGGGCACATTGGAATAGTGGGCATGACTGAGGCAAATGTGGGCACCTGGCAGAGTAGGCAATTTGGGGAGGAGAAAAGTGGGCACTTTGGGGAGAAGAGGGCACAGGGAAAACTGCAGTAGGCTATAGGTAGAGTGGGTACTACTAGGACATGTGGGCCTCCCGGGTGCCCACATATGTGGGCACTAGGAAGAGTGGGCACCTGAAGTAAGGATTAGTGTCTACAGAAGGTTTTGAATATTTTCTTTGTCATGTTTAAAAATGTTTCCGAGGCTATTTATGACCTGACATTCACTGTTTCAGCAGTAGCACACTAGGAGAGGTCGCAGATCTGAGAGAAAGAGGAAGATTGGTCCAGTCAAATGGAGCTTCGTAATGGAATGACCTGTGTCCGGATTCAGAGATTATTCTTTGTCTAGTTTGTGTTGATTTGAAAATAGCGCACAACACGATCGAGGCTTGTAGATCAGCTTTTTTCGAAATGTTTTTTCTCTTTCCTATTCTGTGACAACTTGGCCAATGTTTGACCAGTTTTTATAGTAAAAATCATGTGACTGCGCTAGCCTCGGTACCCACTACCCAGGCTTACGACTGCTACAGCAGTGGCACTTTTTTTGTTTGTTGTGGCACCTTAATTGTTTGCATTTCCCAGTTCCCACAGACACTGACATAGATCCTCTTCCCCTATTCACACACCCTACGTATGTGGAATGACTTTTACTGTATCAAAAAGCGTACAGTGTACACCAATGGTATTATTTCTTTGTCATTAAAAGTTAAATATCTCCAAAGAATAAGAGTAAAACAAATGATAGCCTGTAATTCCAAAAGAAGCTAAACATTTTAACTTTTGATGTGTGTAGGTTGAGAGTATGAAGGAGGAATTGGGGGGCGGGGTAATTATAATAGTGTGTGAGCTAAATCTGTCTGTCTGTCTGTCTGTCTGTCTGTCTGTCAGTGCCCCTTCCAAAGAACACAATTAGTACACTTACCTTCTAAGAAGTCCAGCAGTAGAAGAAAAAACACAAGAGTGTGAGCGAGACAATCCATTTCGGTTTAATAATTGGTGAGAATTGAAATAAAGCCCAGCGGCTTTTACAACAGAGGAAGAAACAGCATCTCTTTCTTCCCCATGCAGCAGTTACACTTACACTTTACACATACGTATACATACATACATACATACATACACGCCTCTGCCTTGCATAGTCCCCAGTGAATAGGCATTTTGCCCTTCACTGGTAACCTTATTTTGGATTTGTTTTAAATATATGAAGGTTTTGTGGGCTGGGCTTTTTACTAAAAAGCCCCCCCTTTTTAAATACTACACACATACATATACATACCTACATACATACATTTCAGACGTTTTAGCAGTTTTTAAGGACCCACTTTTAGGCCAGTGCACCAGAGCAAGCTCTTGCCCTTTTTTTAAACCCCACCCATTTTAACCAAATACATACATACATACATACGTTACACTTACACTTTACACAGCATGCCATTTGTGCTCAGCTGTGCCGTGGGCGTGGGGGGGATGGGATGTGAAATCACAATGACCTTTGGCTTTATCTTTTTGCGACAACAATAGCCTGGGGTTCCAGCCTGATTTGCTGTGAAGTGGGGATCTCTAAAATAAGAACGCTGTGGTTGCAGCATTTATTTGCATTGTAATCCCCATAGGGGGGATTTTAGATCGCCTCATATAAGAACTGTGATTGAAAAAGAAACATGTCATCCTGGCCGTTTCACTCATATGGATATGTATAGAATCAACTGAGAGAGAGAGAGAGAAAACACTATGTTACTGCCGCTGAATTAGTTATATTTTCACTAGAAACAGACTGTATAAAATATGAGTGACTATCGTAAACGATACAGAGACAACCTCCCTGACAATATTGCAAGAGACAGCTTGTTTATTTTTGGACCACAATGCTTATATGAGACGACTTTAAGGTTCTCTCCATAGAGAAATGACTTCCGTGAACCATGAGGGATGAGCGAGCGAGGGACGGCAGGACTTCGGCGCTGCCTCTGTGCCCTTTTCTTGGGTTTGAGCCCCCTGCCCCCTTACCTCAGTGCTCTCTGCACGGCCCTGGTTCTGAAGACATTTATAAGGCCCAAGTTACTGCTCTGTCCAGCTGAGCTACCCTGATCATTGTTTTTGATGAATTGAAAATGGTGGGCCCTATTGTAAACAAGTGTAATGGTTTTGTATTGAGTTGTACTTGAAATGTACTTGTATTGAGTTGTACTTGAAATGTACTGTAATTCTGCAAACTGTTAAACATCAATCAATCATCGGGTCCTAGTACTCACCCCCAGACAATACAAATGTAATCAAATTGGCGACTACAAATCTACAATAGTTTGGCTATAGTTCTCATTCCCACATGAAGGCAGCTGCCCTCATGAATAAGTATCTACCTTGTTGTTAGGACACCCTCCATCCAGACAGAATCCAAACAAACTATTCCTAACTAATACAGTCATACAACTATAACACTGAAATAAGATTATTGGCATGAATATATAAGACTACCTTTTTATCCAATGGAAATATCCTAAAATATTTAGGCTATTTATTATAATCGGGGGACTAGACTATTTGACATTAATGTTCTTTTTCCACAAATGAGTCTTCCTTGACGGACACCATTTTTGTCCAATGAAAACGCGGCGCCAGGGAAAGAGACCGACGTGCGACGGTGCGAGAATAATTCCTGGAACCAATGAGCGGCGGGGGATTACACACCTCTCGCGTTAGCAGCACAGTCCAGGTCCACGCCCACCGTCAAGCAGACCGGGGGCAGCAGCTGATTTGCAACCCGCCGAAGCAGCGGCGGAGAGGGGGAGAAAATGTCGTAGCTCGGCAGACGCACTGTTCCAGGATCAGTCTCCCGTTTAAAGCAGGGGGGAAAAATAGGTGAGTCTACCATAGGACAGGACGGTGGAGTGGAGCTCTAGCGCTCCAGTTCTGTCGTGTGAAAACACGTCCAGAACTTCTATGAATGAACCCCCTTTTTTGTTATTTATGATATCACGGAGGTTTGGTTCGAGGCCTATACGTGGACATGGCGTGGTTGTTGTTGTTGTAAAGAAACCTCCGCCGCCATGATGTTTATTATAAACATGAAGAAGTGAATGATGATATTGTATCAGTGAGTGGTGGTTGGTGGGGTAAAGTAGGCTACTCACACGTAAAAGTATCAATGCTGCAATGTGGATCTGCGTTGAGTTTAGGCTTACTTGAGTAAATGGTGGCAAAAGTATATTGGTATCAATTCAAAACGTGTACTTATACCTACTACAAGCAGAAAGTACTCATTATGGTTATGCAGAATGTCCCATGATTTCACAACTTTTCGAATGTATTACAATCTTTTGAAAATGACTGTGTGCTAGCTAGACCGGCTATTTTCAAATGGCTGAATATTGTATGTAGGCTTTATAAAATGTTTGAGTGGCAGTGGCTAATGGCCACTACTAGTGATGTAAATAGGTTTTCAATGTAGCCTAATGGGTCCTGGCTGGGACGGCAGCTTATAGAGATGGGTCCCAGGGTCATTTTATGAGTCCTACTTCAACGAGTACAGACAGTACTGAGTACAGTACTGCATCCCAGGACCCCTGGAGCCTGGAGGGGGAGGGTGACATGATTGCGTCTAAGGATGCAGGCTATTTGCATCACTGTATGTTTTGTAATAATAATAATAATAATCAAAATCGTATAGTAACTAATGTTTTCAAATAATTGCACAGTGGAGTAAAACTACAATATTTGCCACTAAGATGTAGTGGAGTAGAAGAAAAATACTGAACATCCTAAGAATACCTCAATATTGTACTGACCCTGAGATCAGATTCTAAAAATGTCTTCTACATCCTGACAGTTCATTCTGACCTGAGATCAGATTCTAAAAATGTCTTCTACATCCTGACAGTTTTCATTCTGACCTGAGGTCAGATTCTAAAAATGTCTTCTACATCCTGACAGTTCATTCTGACCTGAGGTCAGATTCTAAAAATGTCTTCTACATCCTGACAGTTTTCATTCTGACCTGAGATCAGATTCTAAAAATGTCTTCTACATCCTGACAGTTATCATTCTGACCTCAGATTCTAAAAATGTCTTCTACATCCTGCTAACAGTTTTCATTCTGACCTGAGATCAGATTCTAAAAATGTCTTCTATTTCAGTCGCTCTTCGATTTTTCAGAAATTGCTAAAGCAAAACGTAATGCTAACACCAAAACTGGTTCCCGGCCCAAAATGGGTTAAGTACAGTGAGTAAATGCACTTATAGTTACTTTACACCAGAAGTGATGATATTTTCTGTATCATTATTATAGCAAAAGGCCGATGCACACTTCAAAAGGCTGGTGACGGGTGCGTAGGGCAATGGAGCATATTTATGAAAAAGGCTATCTTTGAAAGACAAAGAATAGGTCCCACACACTGTCAGACACACTGTCAGACACACTGACAGACACACTGTCAGAAACCAAAATGTTTCTCTTTATTAGGTGGTCGTTTCGGGGCTTAGACAGACTGTCTGTCCTGATGATCGTCTAAGAAGCGACCGAAACGTCAACCTACTAAGGGCCGATTCATACTCCTATTTTAGAGCCGAATAAAAGTCGGTTCGGCTCTGTAGAAGAGCCTACAATTTGACGTAATTTGAGGTTCGGGGGGGCGGGTACCGTCCTAAAGTCGGCTCTTCGGTGCTACTGAAAATTTCTGACGAGCCGAAATCATTTCGGCACTACAGCGCCGAAACAGGAGTATGAATCGGCCCTAAAGAGCAAATGGTTTTTGGCAAGTGGATACCCCTTTTTCATTTCATGTATTGTTTGTTACTGCAGCCATGTCGAGGTTTTCATGTTTCTGTTTGTGTCCTTTTGGGGTCGCTCTAATAAGTGTGTTCTTGTGTTGAGGGTTCTCAATTATGTGTCTTGGTTTGTATCTGTGTTCTGATAATTAAGCTTGTTGGTTACACCTGTTTGTGAGTGAGAGAGAGGGCAGAAGTCTCATTACACTGAAGGAGAGTGCACTGTGCAGATCACTGAGAGCGAGAGCTCTGTGCAGAAGGAAGAAAGCAAAGTAGACCAGAATAAGTAAAAGTAAACTAAGAGAAGTGAAGTGAACGAAGTAAAGTGAACTGTAAAATGTAAAGCAGAAGAAAGTTAAGTTAAGTACAAGAAATGAAGTAAAGTAAAATATAGAAAAGAAGAGAATTCAATTCAATTCAAACTTTATTCAAGACACTCAGAGTCCATAGGGCGGAGCACATAAAAGCTAAAAACACAAAAGTAAACAAACTATAAATAATATTCAAAGCACAAACAAACAGGGGGGACTTATCTCTGTACATAAAGGCTAGAACGCCAGTGGCTCCACACAGCTTATCATTGTCATTCATAGAAAGTGATTTAATTCCTCTGCTGTTTCCAAAGAGCTCAGGTTGGACCTATATACTCTAAGGGTTGGACACAGACACGGACCGAATGAGGCCACCATTTGCTTGTGCGTTTTTATTGAAGAAAAAGTTGCATAGTTTTGAGTTTGTAGTGAAACAAACTCTGTTCGTTGGAGCAGGTTTTAGTGGCAGTGTGACTGGCAGATCTACAAGCTCACACTTCGTCAAGTCTGCGTCGACGCACTGTGAGCTTGTATATCCGTTATTTTCGGTGTGACACCGAATGATGTACATACTGTAACACCACTGCAGTATGAAATACTAGGCATGGACGATAGGAAGGTTTCATGTCATCTTCATAAATATCTGTGGTATAATTAATTATCATTGTTCTGTTTATGTTTTCCAGATTTTGTCCGAAAAATAACTGGAATGTTGCCATGACGTGAACGCCAACAGAGAAGTGCAAATAGTGAAGAATTACACAAACCCTGAAATTGAAGGTTTTATTTTATTTTATTTTATTTCTCCTCTAACTTAACACCTAAAAGCTTAATCTACATACCGTAACTATTCGGTATATCAGGTTATTATATCAGGTTAACACTTAACAGTGGTGTTAAAGGTACTCTCATTTATTACGGACGGGAACCCCTTTTGGTGTATTTTTTGAAAAAAGGTGAAAATGTGGTGCAAATCTTTGAATATATATTCTTTCAGAGGGAACGTTTTTAACTCAAATAGTTGCTTCTGGGGGGGGGGTCCTTGGAACAACATATTTCCTGATGGGGGTCCGCGGCCAAATATGAAAAAGGTTGAGTACCACTGACATAGAAACATGGGTTTTTCAGAAAACTGTTAGGATTTAGAAGGCATTTGTAGAATCGTCGGACCAAAGCACTTCCCAACTGGCGTTAGCAGGAGTCAAACACACTCAACCCAGGAGGTATGGATTGAAAGTCTATCACCTAACGAGCCATGCTACGAGCTGGATGCTGGAATGATTTTCTATAATCTTTTTTGATTGATTGATTGATTTATTAACAGTTTGCAGAATTACAGTACATCGCAAGTACAACTCAATGCAAAAATATTAACAGCGAGTGGACGACACATATAAAGCGTTACACTTGTTTACAATAGGGCCCACCATTTACAATAATACACAACTATATAGTCAACATTATAACACACCCAAATCATGTAAAAGAAAAGGAAAAACCCTGCCCAGTATATCTCAGATTTAGCTGAGGGGTGATTTCACCCAACACCACTGCTCCTCCTTGTGGATAGAGGGAGGGCTGTCTTCAGGCTCATACACAGTCTGGATTTTCGGTGGTGAGGTGACCACCGAACTACACAACATGACGTCACAAGCCGCGGTGAAGAGCAAACCACCGCCACCGCTCCAGCCCTTCTCTCTGTTTTTACTCGCCACCGCTCAACGTTATTTCAGCTCCGGTCGTCACCTCACCACCGGAGCGGTGGTCACCTCACCACCGGAGCGGTGGTCACCTCGCCACCGAAAATCCAGACTATGAATAGGCCTTTACTGAGACAATGTAGTCCCTGAAGTAAGTGAGCCCAGTGTCCATGACATCAGAGACACTGGGCTCACTGCTAAAATCTAAAATATCTAAAACCACCATAGACCACTAAAACTTCCAAACGTCATTAACATATATATATTTTTTGCAAAAAGTCTGAAGTTTCTCCTTTTTAACCCATGCAGACCGGGCACCCATTTTGGTGTTGGCATCATGTTATGCTTTACCTATTGAAAAATAGCAGATCTACAAGCTCATATCGCGCCACCGAGTGGCGCGATATGAGCTTGTAGGTCTGCTATTTTTGAAAAATTCGAAGAACGACTGACATTTTTAGAATCTGATCTCAGGTCAGAATGGGTTAATCAGACCAGTGTGTGTCCAGTGGAAACCTCGTATGAATCTGATCTCAGGTCAGAATGGGTTAATCAGACCAGTGTGTGTCCAGTGGAAACCTCGTATGAATCTGATCTCAGGTCAGAATGGGTTAATCAGACCAGTGTGTGTCCAGTGGAAACCTCGTATGAATCTGATCTCAGGTCAGAATGGGTTAATCAGACCAGTGTGTGTCCAGTGGAAACCTCGTATGAATCTGATCTCAGGTCAGAATGGGTTAATCAGACCAGTGTGTGTCCCGTGGAAACCTCGTATGAATCTGATCTCAGGTCAGAATGGGTTAATCAGACCAGTGTGTGTCCCGTGGAAACCTCGTATGAATCTGATCTCAGGTCAGAATGGGTTAACCCATGCAGACCTGAGAAATTCCAAAAGAATGTCTTCGAAATCTTGACAGTTTTCTGAAAACCCTGTTTCTATGTCAGTGGTTCTCAAACCATTTCATGTCAAGGACCGCCGACCCCCATCTGAAAATATGTTGTTCCAGGGACCCCCACCCTCCCCCCAGAAGCAAAGATTTGAGTTAAAAACGTTCGCTCTGAAAGGATATATCATTCAAAGAATTGCGTCACATTTCCGTGATTTTCTTTTCCAAAAATAGCAGACCTACAAGCTCGTAGCGCGGCACTCGGTGCAGCGCTATGAGCTTGTAGATCTGCTATTTTTCCCAATAGCTAAAGCATAACATAATGCTTGAAACACCAAAGGGGGTTCCCGGCGCCCAGAATGGGTTAAAGTACGGTAACCGCACAACTTGAGTGAACGCTCATACTTGGTTTCTTCCTCTCCACCCCTGGCAGGTTGATCAAGCGTGTTGTGTCGGGGGGGGCGGACAGGACAGAGGACGACATGGAGCAGGCGAGCGGTCAGGTGCTGGGTGTGGACGCCCAGGGCAACATGCTGTTCAGGCTGGTCAAACCCGTCATGGGCATCTTTCACCACACCCAGCAGGATCAAAGCAACAGCATGGGACAGGTAAGGAAAGGAAAGGTTTATACCCAGGGTAACTGGACTAAGGAAAGGAAAGGTACTATGTTTACCCAGGGTAACTTACTGGACTAAGCTCAAGAACTTGTTTAATTACAGCCAGGCCCTGCTCATAGAACATTTCATGGTAGGGGTTCAATGCCTTGTCCAATAAGGCCACTTCAGCGGTGGTAATTTTAACGTGCCGGTCCGGGGATACGAACTATAGCGACCTTTCCGATATCAAGGCCGCTCCGCAAACCGTTCGGCCACCACCGCTGCCTCATGGTGGGCAGTCACTGCGCAGGGAGGGATATTCAAACCACTGTTGATTTCAGTCGACTATAAAACTTAATACGAGAAATGTTCGTCGACTACCTTTTTATTTCACTGACGAAAACTAAATGGAAACGAAATGAAAACTATATAAGCTATGATGACTAAAGCTAACTAAATATATCGACAATTTTGTCAATATATAAAAAAACTAGACTAAAATGTTAGGGAGGGACTAGTGGACAAAAGATCCAGTGTAAGTCATTTTACACTTGCCAGTGTAAAATTAGGCATTACGAGGCAATAGCAGACCTACAAGCTCGTAGCGCGCCACTCGGTGGCGCGCTACGAGCTTGTAGATCTGCTATTTTTCAATAGCTAAAGCATGACATGATGCCGACACCAAAATGGGTTCCCGGTCAGAATGGGTTAACTTGTTGTGTTTTAGTGTAAAATTGACGCCCTACTTGATCATACTGCAACACCACAGAAGTATAACAATATATAATGTAATAAAATAATAGAATATATATAAAATATATAAAGTATAACAAACAAAGAAGTATCCTCGAAGCGGTTTTCCACCCGATAAGAGACAATCAATCAATACATATATCATATTATTGATTAAACCGGCACATGTTGGATGAACTCTAGAGACAATCAATATATCATATTGATTAAAACACATTTAGTGCCCGAAGTGCTTCAAAATAGGAGCTCTGGGGTGCCGGAGTTGTCTGATCGCTTTTACTCTGAAAGCCATGAACCGGAAACACTTTCTTAACCCATTCTGACCGGGCACCCATTTTGGTGTTAGCATCATGTTATGCTTTAGCTATTGAAAAATAGCAGATCTACAAGCTCATAGCGCGCCACCGAGTGGCGCGATACGAGCTTGTAGGTCTGCTATTTTTGAAAAATTCGAAGAACGACTGACATTTTTAGAATCTGATCTCAGGTCAGAATGGCTTCATCAGACCAGTGTGTGTCCAGTGGAAACCTCGTATGAATCTGATCTCAGGTCAGAATGGGTTAACAAAGTTGACTTTACAAAGTGACTCTCGGTTCTAATCCTTATGAGTACAGGTGCGTCCTATCATGAACTGAAACGGTTAAACCACCGGCACATGTTGGATGAACTCTTGCGCCCCCTACAGGTGGGCATGACGCTGCAGGGGATGGCTGACAACACCATGGTACAGGTACAACAACACCATGGGCAGCAACAAGTACACGACCTACACGGAGGACACCACGGACAGCAGGTACAGGAGCAGATGACGGGGTCGGAGGTCATGACCCAGACTCACCATCATGTCCAGAGCCACATGCAGCAGCAGCCTCACATGGAGACACACATCATGCAGGTAACGGAGAGTCCTGTTACTGAGCAAATGTACAGTATAATATAGAGCTGGGACTCGTATAAAAAAAAATATTTTAATTAATCAGAGGCTTTGCAGTTAATGAATCTAGATTAATCGCATTTTAATCGCATATCAATATTCAACCTGAGAACAGCGAGAAACCTTTTTTTTTTTAATGTTTTTTGGTATCCCAGTGAATCAATGAATAGTGACTACAGGATACCACTCATTTTCAACATTTTACTGTCATTAATATACCTGTTGTGGAAATAATAATAAAAAGTCACCCCATTCTGTGTTGCCTAGAACTGGAGGTCTGAAAAATAATTAGTAACAGTAACAAGTACATCTCAGTGACATCACAAAGCTGTACTTACTTCATATCGTTACTGTTTACCTTTACCTTCCACGCGCTACGTCCAACCAGGGAAACTCCCCCCTGTCAGGTGTAAAGGAGCAACTTGGACACTCAGGCATGAAGGAAGCATGAGTTCAAGTCCGTTGCTCTCCCCGTGTCCCCCATATATGGGGACTAGGTTGGCGGAGGGTGTGTAGAGCCCAGGATCACATTAGATGATTGACACAGGGGTGAAAAATGGGTTACAAAATCGTGGGATAAAAAATATATTAGAAAAAAAAAAGTTCTGCACCCGGTCGGCCTGCCCTATAAAACATCATCGTTAACAACATTTCTAAGCCTCGATATTGATTTGTTTTTCTGCTTTATTCCATGTGATGGCGCTGCCGACCCCTCCCTCCCTCCATGCAGGTGTCTGACCCGGGGGCAGGGCAGCAGAGCGCAGACGCCATGGGGGACGAGGGGGACATGATGATGTCGTCCTCCCTGAGCCCACAGGGAGAACAGCACGTCACACACATGCCCTTCGCTGAGGTGTCGTCGCTGTTGGACCCCAACATGAAGGGCTCCAAGGCTCGTAAGTACTGTTGGACCCCAACATGAAGGGCTCCAAGGCTCGTAAGTGTTTGAGGGCCGTCAGCCAGCCAGCCAGCCAGCCAGGCAGTCAGTCAGTCAGTCAGTCAGTCAGTCAGTCAGTTTTGTGGCTATATGCAGGGCTTAAACTATAAAGCTAAAAAAAAATCCCAAGACTGAAGAAGATTTTTTTGCAAATCTGCACTGATCTCATTTCGACGTCAGGCCTAAATGGGTTATTTGATTTAACCTCCACATCGCCCCCATCTGTACGGGAAACCCTTTTGGTGTTTTAACTATTGAAAAATAGCAGATCTACAAACTTTTTTTTTAAATAGTGAAAATGCGGCACAAATCTTTGAACCATATATTCTTTCGGAAGACTTTTTTTTAAATTATTTCGACGTCAGGCCTAAATGCTAAATGGGTTAATTGATTTAACCTCCCCATCCCCCCCATCCCCCCCTCCCCCCTCCCGTAGGGAAGTACCTGATCTCGTACGAGGAGATAAAGCGGCGTCTGCAGAGCCCAGAGAAGATGTCCCTGCGCTCGCTGGCCGCCTACACGCGCGTCAGCCGCGGTCCGGCCAGCAAGAAGAGCCTCCTGGAGTCTCTGAACGTCCTGGGCCTGACCCCCAGCACCACCACGGCTGTGTCCTCCTCCTTCTCCAAGCTCACTGAAGGTACACGCACACACACACACACACACACACACACACACACACACACACACACACACACACACACACACACACACACACACACAGCGGAGGGGAGGGGAGGGGCAGCAACACCGCCGGGTAATCTCCACGCTCACGCTGAGACCAAACGGTGTCCGGATCTTGCTTTCGTGAGCAATGGTGTACGAGATTGGTAATACGTTGGTCAAATCATGACATTGTTATCTGGGGGAAATAAATAAATCTTCGTCGTTGTCCCACACAATTCTAGCCTAGCTAAAGGTAAAATCCACCCGCCGCTTATGGCTGAAACAATTTAATTATTAAAGGTCATTACACACTGGCGAATTAGCGACGCGATGCGAATAAGCGATCTGAAAATGCTAAATATTGCATGTTGCAGTTCGCCTGCGAATCTCTGCAAAATACGACACCAGAGCGAACAAATAAAGAGCGAAAACGGTCGCATTTTCGCACATTTGCCACTGATGTGGAAGCTTCCATGGACTTCAATTTTTTTTTTTTAAATGCGAATTATTCGCACGACTATATCGCGTCGCCAATTCGCCAGTGTGTAATGACCTTTACTGTTGATGATTGATCATGCTGAAAGGTTGAAACAAGATGCAGAAACAATGTAATGTGTTCGTTGTGAACTGAAAGCAGCGCACCACTGTGTTTATTAGCAAACTGTAAATAAAGTACTGTATTGTGTTCATATAGGAGACACCAAGGCGCTGTGTGCGGACATTAAAGGACTTTTATATTGTATTGTGTTCATAGGAGACACCAAGGCGCTGTGTGCGGACATGAAGGACTTTTATATTGTATTGTGTTCATAGGAGACACAAAGGCGCTGTGTGCGGACATTAAAGGACTTTTATATTGTATTGTGTTCATAGGAGACACGAAGGCGCTGTGTGCGGACATGAAGGACTTTTATATTGTATTGTGTTCATAGGAGACACGAAGGCGCTGTGTGCGGACATGAAGGACTTCGCTCAGGACTACGTGGACTACGGCAGCATGGCCAAGCATCTCATCCCAGAGACCAACACGGTCCAGCACTGGTCCAAGATCATTGAGACCAAGTATGTCTGTGTGTCTGTTATACGTTACTATTCCATTTAACACGCACAATAAATTATTATAGTGGAAAATAATGGAGCAAAACGTGCAAAAATGCAATTCTGAGGTCACCCAGACGTCAGTCAGAAAGGGTTTCCACGTCTGAAATCAAACATTCGGTGGTGTGTAGGATGATATCCTGAAAGTTTCATGCTTTAGTCATAAAGCCTTACCAATACACTGTATTATACAATATATCACAATACCTTCCATATATGAGCTTAACCGCCTCACTATATAGTCCTGTTGCTTGTCTTATATTTTGGCCAAAACCCAAATTCACCACCTTTTATGCAGCTAATCCATTCTGGACACCGTTTTAAGGCATTATGTTATACTTGAGAAATACTGTAGCAGATCTACAAGGAGCTTGTACATCTGCTTTTTTTTTTCAATCGTGAACATGTCTTTGAATATATAATATTCTTTCAGAAATTCAGAGCGAACATTTTTAACTCAAATATTTGCTTCTGGGGGGGGGGGGGGGGTCCCTGGAACTACATATTTTGAGATTGGGATCCACGGCCAATTACAATTAATTCTGGGGGACCGTGACATGAAATTGTGTGAGAATCACTGATACAGAGACATAGGTTTTTTTCTTCAGAAAACTGTCATGATTTAGAAGACTGTCTCCGCCCCGGTCTAAAATACTGTGTGTGTGCGTGTGTGTGTGCGTGTGTGTGCGCGCGTCCCACCATAGGAACCACCTGGAGGACATGAGGAAGTGCTTCCGGGACCCGGGGAACAGCGGGGCGTTCCACAACGTGACCCACGGGCTGGGCCTGGGCATGCTGGACGTGGCTCTGGACATGGTGGGCCTGGTGATCGACCGGCAGATCCGCATCCTGTCGGGCCAGGCCGCCTCCGACCCGACCGACTCGGGCCCGCCCATGAGGCGCGTGCGCAGGCGCCACCGCAAGCCACGCCCCTACGGGGGCGGGGGCGGAGACAACGGCGGTAGGATAATGTCTCCGTTGTTATTACATAATAATCCCTATGTAGTCTAATGATCGCGATCACTTGAGATAATCTAATCACAATTTCTTTTGCCATTTTTACAAATTGCAGCATTTAACTGTAGAAAACAGAAGAAGAAATGATTATTACAGATTCTTTCAGAGCGAATGTTTTGAACTCAAATCTTTGCTCAGGCCTAAATGGGTTAAATCGTTATAATGGCAAATTATACTTGTGTGACAATTAATGGTAAAAAAAACCCCAACGTATATTATATTGTTTTAATGGTGACAGCCCTGGACGGCGGCGTTGGTGACATGAAGCTGCACAGAACGACCTCCGGAGGCGGCATGGGCATGGCCGTCGGCGCCAAGACCAAGGTTATAGGCGGGCGTGGCCGAGGGGGGAAGAACCAGAAGAAGAAGGCGCGGCTGGACGGCGCGGGAGCGGACGGAAACAGATCCACCGCGGCCATCGCGGCGGGATTGGCGGCGGTCGGAGGAGGAGGAGTCGGAGGACCGTCCCAGATGATGACCACGATGACGAATGTGACGCACAGCAAGGCGGAGGAGGAGGAGACGATGGAGAACAGCGTGCTGACGCTGGTGTCTGTCGGCTACGAGGCCATCTCCACCGGCCTGGGGGATACATAGCATAGCACTGGCCTCAGACAGGCCAACGTCAATAATTACACGGTATACGGTAGTCAGGGAATATTATCAGTATTAATGTCAAATCTGGGAATACATTTCTTACCAAGAGTTCTCGTCACCAATGTGTTTTGTAAAGGTGTCTAGTACTAACATATGCCACGTTGGTTTATATTCAACCACCCCAATGTTCATGTTTTAGGTTGTCATTAGAGGAAGTAAAAGATGAGTGTTATTTTATTTATTTTTTGTTAATTTGCTGCATTCTTTAGTTTTTAGCGATTTTTAGCTATTTTTAACGGGCGGTGGCATTCGAACATGGGGAAGTTTTGACAGCTGCTGAAAGTCGGGGTACGTACCATCCACAGCCAATATAATATGGCAAAATGTTCTAAATTTCATTATGCTTTAAAATAGCATGTGACGTGTCAACCTAGGGGGGTTTTCATCATTCTGAATCCATTGCCTTAGTTTTTGCACACATTGGTGAAGAGAATTCTCGGTAAGAAATGTATTCCCAGATTGTGTTAATATCCCCTGACTAACGGCACAAGTGCATGTGTTGGTTTTCCGACGTACTAACTAGTTCCGACAGGCATTACTCCGACACACTAAACCCCCACTGTTGATTTTATCGACTAAAACTATGGCGAAAAATGTTCGTTGACTACGTCTTTAGTTTCCACTGGCGGAAACTAAATAAAAACTAAGCTATGATGATTATAAAACTAAGATATATATATATATATTGAGAATTTCGTCAACAAATAAAAACTAGACTAAAATGTTAGGAAGCGACTAGTGGACAAGAGATCCAGTATGAGTCATTTTACAATCGGTTGCGTGCTGAAAATAGACGATCTACAAGCTCACACCGTGTCGCAGCGCGACGCGTTGTGAGCTTGTAGATCGACCATTTTCAGCAGGTGTAAAAACAGTCATTATTACGACGGCATCGACGGCCCACGCATATTAGTCGACTGAAACTAAATGAAAACAATTCAAGAGACTATGACTAAAAACTAAAATCAAAATGTTCTGCCAAAAACACAACACAACACTGCCTCAAAACCCTAACCTAATGCTGACCTCACAGGGAAGCCACGCGCGTGTCTTAACCGGCAACGCATGTCGGGGATGCCACGGAAGAGTCTTCTTAACCATGCAGCCACGCATCTGTCGGACTAATGCCTGACGGGACTGTCGGTACGTCAGACACAACGTATGCACCCCACATAGCACTGGCCTCTGTCTCACTGTAGAGTGCTCTGCTACAGGCTAGCATCAATGATAACATGGTCTCTCTGTAGAACGCTCTGCTACAGGCTAGCATCAATGATAACATGGTCTCTCTCTGTAGAACGCTCTGCTACAGGCTAGCATCAATGATAACATGGTCTCTCTGTAGAACGCTCTGCTACAGGCTAGCATCAATGATAACATGGTCTCTCTGTATAGAGCGCTCTGCTACAGGCTAGCATCAACGATAACATGGTCTCTCTCTGTAGAACGCTCTGCTACAGGCTGCTACATTTTCGGGGTTCATGGTATTGTCAAAAGTAGTCCCAACTCCAATATAGTTTCCAAAAGTTGTTTTAAAAAAAAAAAAAAAAAAAAAAAAGTCAAATAGCCAGATCTACAAGCTCACAGTGGCACAAACCAGGCACATTGTCAGCTTGTTGTAGATCGCTATATATTAGATAGATTGCTATTCATTGGACAAGAAGTATGCTTTAGTGGAAAACGCGAGTGTGTCATGTGTGTTGTTTGTGTGTGTGTGTGTGTGTGTTTGTGTGTGTGCGCTGTGCTCACGTGCACATTTGGCAACCAAGATATACGTAGATCTTCGGGATCTGGCTTTAGATTTAGCGTAGGATACATGTACTGTATGTGACTGCAAAGACCAAACCCTGAAGTGGGTGAGACGGGGCAGACGTCCAATGCACAGATTGTTTAGGCGGAAGGAAGGAAGGAAGGAAGGAAGGAAGGAAGGAAGGAAGTGTGTGTGTGCGCGTGGAGAGCAAGGGGCCAGCTAGGCACTCCAATGTTGAAGCGCTGGTCCCTAGTGGTAAGAGGAAGGACTGCAGGCGGACCCGTGGATTCTTGACGAGGAAACCCCGTGCAACCGAGCGCTCAATGTTAAAGCCCAGCTGCACTTCCGCACTTCTTGACTTCCGGACACCAAATTTTGGTGTCCAAATGCTGATATCAGCGAAAAAATGCGGAAATAGACGGTACTTCCGGCAGCCTTCCGGGTGCTTCAAAACGCCACTGAGCAACTTCCACTGACATGAATAGTGGAGGGGGCGGAGCTTCGCGCCAGTTTAGTCTCTATCCTTTTAATACTCTATGGTGGAGAGAGACTACAGTGTGCTCAACGCAGCCGAGCCCTTTGTGACCGCTGGAACTTTTACAATGACAGACTCTTGGGTCATTTAGTGGTTCTAATAGAGAGGCCACATGTTCAAAAAGAGACTGACGGAAGAGTTGAGTTGGCCCGTTCAGAACCCCATGTGTGAATGGAGGATGTGATATTCTACTAAATGTTCTACAAAGGTTCTACAAAATCTTGACAGTTTTGTTCTGAAAAACTCTGTTTCTATGTCAGTCGTCATTTTCGTGTCAAGGACCCCCAAAAATATGTGTAATTGGTCGCCGACCCCCATCTGAAAATATGTTGTTCCAGGGACCCCCCATCTGAAAATATGTTGTTCCAGGGACCCCCATCTGAAAATATGTTGTTCCAGGGACCCCCCATCTGAAAATATGTTGTTCCAGGGACCCCCATCTGAAAATATGTAGTTCCAGGGACCCCCATCTGAAAATATGTTGTTCCAGGGACCCCCCATCTGAAAATATGTAGTTCCAGGGACCCCCATCTGAAAATATGTTGTTCCAGGGACCCCCCATCTGAAAAGATGTTGTTCCAGGGACCCCCATCTGAAAATATGTAGTTCCAGGGACCCCCATCTGAAAATATGTTGTTCCAGGGACCCCCCATCTGAAAATATGTAGTTCCAGGGACCCCCCCATCTGAAAATATGTAGTTCCAGGGACCCCCCATCTGACAATATGTTGTTCCAGGGACCCCCATCTGAAAATATGTTGTTCCAGGGACCCCCATCTGAAAATATGTTGTTCCAGGGACCCCCATCTGAAAATATGTTGTTCCAGGGAACCCCATCTGAAAATATGTTGTTCCAGGGACCCCCATCTGAAAATATGTAGTTCCAGGGACCCCCCATCTGAAAATATGTTGTTCCAGGGACCCCCATCTGAAAATATGTTGTTCCAGGGACCCCCCATCTGAAAATATGTAGTTCCAGGGACCCCCCATCTGAAAATATGTTGTTCCAGGGACCCCCCATCTGAATATATGTTGTTCCCAGGAGCCCTCCCATCTGAAAATATCTTGTTCCAGGGACCCCCATCTGAAAATATGTTGTTCCAGGGACCTCCCCCAGAAGCAAAGATTTGAGTTGAAACAAACCTGTGAACTGGCGCCCTCTACTGACGGTGACGTGAGTGCTCTATATATCTATATCGTTGCTGTCGGGCTCATAATCTCACTTTTTGTGAGTTTTTCTTTTGTAAATTAACTTTAGTGGTTTTCAACCTTTTTCATGTCGAGGCCCATTATTTATTCTGCATTATCCCATTCTGACCTGAGATCAGATTCATACGAGGTTTCCACTGGGACACACACTGGTCTGATTAACCCCATTCTGACCTGAGATCAGATTCTAAAAATGTCAGTCACTCTTCGATTTTTCGAAAATAGCAGACCTACAAGCTCGTAGCGCGCCACTCGGTGGCGCGCTATGAGCTTGTAGATCTGCTAATTTTTCAATAGCTAAAGCATAACATGATGCTATAACGCCAAAATGGGTTCCCGGTCAGAATGGGTTAAATTAAGTTATGCAGATGTATAGGAAGGAAAAAAAAGAAAAGTTTGCTCTGAAAGAATTTATATACAAAGATTTGTGCCGCATTTTTTATGATTTTTCAAAAAATAGCAGAGCTCGTGGCGCGCTATGTCGGAGCAACATTCAACGTGTGGCTGCATTTCCTTCAGTTATACCTTCAGTAAGACTTACTTTCATTATTATTCTTTTAGTTGACTTTAGTTGAATAGTTGACTGTTGGCTTTGATGTTTTATAATTGGTCATTATTTTCTGTTATTGATTGTGGAAGAAGTAGGGAGTCCAAAAGTAAAGTATTAATGTTTCGGGCAGAAGTCTTGTTTGTCCAACCTTGTTTTCAGGAAATGGAAAAGAACATAATGTTTCCGATGGATCCAGTATAGTTCTTATTTAGTCACAATTAATTAAGCTCTTGTTTTCATTAGTACAATATTTATAAAACTGGACCACTTCAACCCATTTAGACCTGAGGACGGCTGACAGTTTTCTGAAAAACACGTGTTTCTATATTATTATCAGTGGTGCTCAAACTATTTCATGTCAAGGACCCCCAGAATGATCTGTATGTGGCAGCCGACCCCCATCTGAAAATATGTTGTTCCACGGACCCCCAGAAGCTAATGTTTGAGTTAAAAACGTTTGCTCTGAAAGGATATAATATTCAAAGATTTGCGCGACATGGAAAATGCGGCACAAATCTTTGAATATATATTCTTTCAGAAGCCTTTTTTATTTTATTTTATTTTACGTCAGGCCTAAATGGAATACCAAAAGGGGTTCCCAGTTCCCACCCAGAATGGGTTAAAGTAAACTTTACATGAATGGGTTGTTGTGAGCTAATCTTGTAGTAGATTGTTTAGCGTGACCTTGTTGATCAAACGTTGATCAAAATTACAATTCTACTACATTCTCTAATTGTGTAGACTAAATTCAATTAAAACACCACTTCACCACTTTTCAATGCATCTTCATATTGTGTGAGGTCCTCACAAATAATCATGATAAAATGGCACCATTTTTTTCTACTCAGTCTGTGTCTCATAGGAGTGCTGTGGGCAGTTCAGAAACCAGTCTGTGTCTCATAGGAGTGCTGTGGGCAGTTCAGAAACCAGTCTGTGTCTCATAGGAGTGCTGTGGGCAGTTCAGAAACCAGTCTGTGTCTCCTAGGAGGGCTGTGGGCAGTTCAGAAACCATCGTTCTCACGATAAAGTAAGTAATAAGTACAAATAAATCTGCTTAATGATGTTATCACTGGTGGACGGGTTTCTGAACTGCCCACAGCCCTCCTATGAGACACAGACTCAGTAGAAAACAATTGTGCCAATTTTTCATGATTATTAGTGAGGATCTGCTATTTTCAAAAATAGCAGACCTACAGTACAAGCTTGTAGATCTGCTATTTTCCAATAGCTATAAAGTATTTACATAATCCTCAAAACAGCAAACGGTGTTCCCGTTCAGAATGGGTTGAAACAGGTACCCATTCTGCCAGGTATGGTGCCCAGAGAAGGAAGGCCTTTTCAAACGGACTGGAAGGTTGGCGTGATGGAGTCTAGAAAAGCTGAAACACTTTGTGGGGGATCTTCTTTAACCCATTCTGACCTGAGATCAGATTCATACGAGGTTTCCACGGGACACACACTGGTCTGATTAACCCATTCTGACCTGAGATCAGATTCTAAAAATGTCAGTCGTTCTTCGAATTTTTCAAAAATAGCAGACCTACAAGCTCGTATCGCGCCACTCGGTGGCGCGATATGAGCTTGTAGATCTGCTATTTTTCAATAGCTAAAGCATAACATGATGCCAACACCAAAATGGGTGCCCGGTCAGAATGGGTTAATTCGGACAGTTCTCACGGGCTGAGTCGTCGGTCCTAAATCCCGTACACACACCTGTTGTTCACCGTCCAGGATCAGAGATGAGAGATGCATGCATGAGAGAGAGCTTTTCCCCAGCTTGGGAAAAGATGTAATCCGCGTAAAGCCTAGACAGAAGTAGCCAGGCAGCCAGCTGGACCAGCAGGTATAAACACCCCTCCATTCCAGGCAGGCAGTCTGATGCTAAACAGAAGGAAAACGCTGCACAGTTTTTACACTGACAACAACAACAACAAGGCTATGGCGTTCCAGCTCCATCCATGAAAGGACCTGCCGTGTTCACCGCTATATACAAGACCAGGTAGGTAACGGCATTTATATTATATTATTTATTATATAGAAACGTTATTTTTTTTTTTCAACCAATGTTCATGTTTTAGGTTCTCATTAGAGGAAGTGTTATTATTATTATTTATTTTTTCATTTGCTGCTTTCTTTAGTTTTTAGCGATTTTAGCTATTTTTAACGGGCGGGGGTATTCGAACAACAGCTAAATATGTTTTTTTTTTGGGGTTTTTTTTTTACACAATTTTATAGCATTTTTTTTTTATTATTATACCCACCTACTAGATCCCAGGAAATGATTCTAGCTATTTTGAACAGGTGCGGGAGCATTCGAACATGGGGCTAAATATGATTTTATTTTTTACAATTTGTTAGCATTTTGTTTTATTTATTATTTACTATAGTCCTTCTAGACCCCAGGAAATTACAGCTGGCCACAAAAGATCACAGGATCTACTGAATGTGAAGGGGTGACAGTATGGCATCCCCCTTCACATTCAGTAGATCCTGTGATCTTTGGTAGGTGAGTCTAGTAGGACTATAGTAGATCATCAAAAAATAAATCACTATAAAAAGACTCAGTACTAAAACGTCTCTGCCTCTCCTTCACAGACAGAAGGCAGATGAGGCTTACGTGATCGGGAAAGGACTGTCACCTGTCGCTGCCGACCTGCACATTCCTGACATCATCAATATCATCCTCATCAATATCATCATCCTCATCATCATCATCAATGTCGCCAAGGTAACGCCACACCGTACTCACTGCAGTTTACATCAACCCAGGATCCTTTGAAACATTTTGATCCTGTGAAAATAAATAATTTCATATTTAATTAGTGGGGTTTTTTTCACAGAATCAAATACTTTATGATTCACCAGAATCCTGGATGGCTTGGTTCTAGGCTTACAATAATTGATATAAATATATTTTAGTAATTCAATCTCTTTGGGGGAAAATGAATGGCAGAGGTTTTTTTCCAGTGGAACCAGAAAACCCAGTGTTCTTTAAGCACTCTATAGAGCGTCGCAGTCCCCCCCCCCCCCCTCGAGAGACCCGGAAAATAAATCCCAGTTCATTTTCCTCATAGACTTTTCAGAAAGTATAATTTATTTAAAGACGTTTATACGCTGTGGACAAAGCCAACTCTAGTCGTGACAAATCATGACAACAAACACAATTTCTTCGGGCCAAACAAAGAATTCGAAAGTTTTTCTTCTTTGTAATTATTTGATCACCAATTTCATCCAATCAGGAAAATGATCTAAATTAAACTACCAAAATAATAATGATGATGATGATAATGACACCTGCAGATTGTAGAGTGGGTGAAAGGTGCTGTGTTGGTTAGTGTGTGGATCATGGATGGATGTGAACACTTTTGTTTTGGCGTTGCAGAGCTCTGCACAGGATGGGCCACCCTGACCGCCCCGTCACCCCCACTGCGCTGCGGGTGGACCGACGCTTGGATCCCTACATCCCAGACGGTAGAGTCAGACTATTCTAACGGGTCCATTTGGTTCCATTTGTACGCTCTCAGAGTTAAATTAGCATTGATTCTACAATATAAATTGGGGGTCCCAGAGATAGAAATGCTATTAAATGGGTGTCTGTATAGACTAATAATGCATGTCACACTGGGGGTCCTTGAAATTAAACGGGTTGAGAATCACTGCTAGAGCCGTAAAAACCTTCTCTTATTGAGGTCCCTGGCATATCTTTTCTAATGGGGGTCCGTGGGCTGATTAGTGTCATTTTGGAGGAACCGTCCGCCCCAACGACTTCAAATTGGACACACGAGTTCCGTCCCACCACGGGGAGTGCCGTGCCCGGTGTCGAGTCGGTCGGACGGACGCACGGTTGTCCAGAACCGCCCCCAAAAAAGGCCTCTGCCCGCCCGGGCTCTGGACCGAGGCCCCTGCCCCAGTGTCTATATATGGAGCTGGCCTGTTCTGACACCATTCTGACGTCAGCACATATAGACTCCATATTTGGGCATGCCTGACAAAGAACTCCATATATGGGCATAAAAGGGACACGGACATAATATCTGGGTGGGGCATGCATTTCCAACTTGCATCGTTCCAACTTGCATCGTTTCCAACAGCGCTGTAGAGGCTCCAACGGGCACCGCTCTAGTATGATGTAAACTTTCCGTTCATTATCAATGGGAATGTAATGTTTGTGTAAGACGGAAATCTGCACTATAGCTGAATATAGGAGGGGAGATAAAATGTTGGAGAATGCTGTTAATCTATAAGTCGATTTATGAGCTGTGTTTTACCAGTGAACACAGTGCAGTACAGTGTGCCTGCCACCTTGTGGACATTGTGTGTATAACCAGCGTTTGTCTGATAATGTGTCTCTTCTCCCGTGCACAGATGATCTGAACAATGACAGATAGTATATGTTTACTTTAAAATAATGTGTTATATTTTTTATTAATGTTTTTACCTGTATGACCACAGAGCACCTATCTATATAAGCACCGCTTATTTTTTCCCCCTATTTTTGAGGGCTGTTCAGCTTTGAAGATTTTGTGTAAACACAAAAAATATTTGTCCTAAACACAAACTTTGAATGCCATTGACAATGAATGGTGCGTTTTGAGTGTTTGTGTAAAACACAAACATTGAAGACAACAAGTGAGGACGCATATTTTCCGCAAATTGTGATTGGCCGGAATGAGATGATGTATGATGATGATGATAAGAGCGCCCCCCTCACTTCTTTTAACGCGTTTGTCTCCACAGACGAGCTGAACAACGCTTTAGGCTCCATCAGAGTCCTGGGCAGCATCGAACTGATCGAACACGAACTCAAACCCCACCTGAACACGGTGTTGTCTATCATACAGGAGAAAAGTAAGTCTATGCACCTTGAAAGCACAACTCAATACAAAGGCTGTTAACTGTGGACGACACACTGATTGCATTACACTTAATTGTTTACAACAGGGTCCACCATTTTCAATTCATCAGAACATTTAGAGACGTACACATAATACACTTCTATATTATAACAGGAAATCATGTAAGGAGGTAAAAAGGAAAAACTAAAAAACAGTAAGGGGGAAAAGGGGTGGGGGGAGGATTCAGATTTTTACGGGGGCCAGTTTTGAATTGCAGCAGTCCGTAGGTGCCCTTTGAGAGTGGTTTTGAAGGAGTCAAGGACTCCATATGAATCTTAAAAAACCCCAAATATGTACGAGCTGCGTTCGCTTCCCGCGTTTGTGCGTCTTACTGGTACATCATTATACATCATGACATTCCGTGCTCAGCCAATCAAATCATCACATTCCGTGCTACAGACACCACCAGAAACCGGTCTAGAGAGGTCTAGAGCTATGGACCAGAGCTATGTCAAAGGCTACAGGAGAAAAGTATAATAAGATCCCATTGTATTCACCTGAACACATGGTGTTGTCTATCGTACAAGTGAACAGTGTTTTTCAACCAAGGTTCATGTTTGCGAACGCAGTGAGCACTTACTATGAGACCTAGCAGATCATGTCTGTGTGTCTGTCCCGCTTTTGTGCCCATATATGGAGCTGAGTGATTACGTCACCATGACTCAGCCATAACCATATAAGGAGTCCCCAAAGCAGTTATACGTCCAAAACCCAAATATGTACGAGCTGCGTTCGCTTCCCGCGTTTGCGCGTCTTACTGGTTTAGGTTGTTATTAGAGAAGGTAAAAGATGAGTATACATCTTTTTAATTTACTGCTTTTTACATCATTTTAGCCATTTTAGCTTATTTTTGACAGGGGGGCGTGGGCATTCGAGCATGGGGCTATAAGGCGATAATTTACTAGTCCTACTAGACCTGAGTAAATTAATTTGGCTACAAAAGATCACGGGATCTATTGAATGTGAAGGAGGAGGTGACAAAGTGACACATTGAGCCTATAACACAGTAGTCAGTTCTATGTTCAGACACACGGAAATCAGCTACTGTGGCCAGATGTCATTTACTCAGGTCTAGTAGAACGAGTAAGACGCGCGAACGCGGGAAGCGAACGCTCAGCTCCATATATGGGCACAAAAGGGGCCAGGTCCACAACAAACAAATCACTGGCCCCTTTTGTGCCCATATATGGAGCTGGGGTACCTGGCCCCTTTTGTGCCCATATATGGAGCTGAGTGATTGCTGATGCAACACACTCCATATTTGGATAGCGGGACAGACACACGGACAGACAGACAGACACACACACACAGACATGATCTGCTAGGTCTCATAGTAAGTGCTCACTGCGTTCGCAACAATATAGTAAATAATAAAGAAATCGCCATAAAATTGTGTAAAAAAAAATATATTCAATTCAATTCAATTCAATTTTATTATAGTGTCAAATCACAACAAGTTGTCTCAAGACACTTTACAACCAACAAAGATCCACCCAGAGCAAGCAACATTGCGACAATATATACATATTTAGCCCCATGTTCGAATGCCACCGCCCCCTGTCAAAATGACCTAAAATCGTTTAAAATGTAAGAAAGCAGCAAATTAGAAAATAATAATACACCGACACCACACAGCGTATTCAGGGCGGAGTCACCACCCCCAGGGGAAGTTGTGATTTGCTCTCGTTCACTGCAATGCCATTTGCGGCATTTCCAAAACAATATTGCGCAGAGTAGCGATTATCAAACGTAATTTGCAATGCCATACGTTGAAAGATCTGTTGCCCGTGGACAATAAGGCACGTTACCTCCGCAAGTTAGACATTATCGGCATAGATGTTTGTCCGTATGTGATTAAGGATTGGAATAAGAAAACTCTTACCCCGGGCTAAAACCGGATGTGACGTTTTTGGGCGTTCCTGTCTTATGTGGTGTCAGTCTATATACTCATCTATTACTTTCCCTTCTCCGAAACATTTATAAAAAATAAATTAAAAGGGTCTGGTTATTTGATTTATCTGTAGGGGCTTTATTGATTAAGTTGACAATTAATTAACCCATTCTGACCTGAGATCAGATTCATACGAGGTTTCCACTGGACACACACTGGTCTGATGAACCCATTCTGACCTGAGATCAGATTCTAAAAATGTCAGTCGCTCTTCGATTTTTCTAAAATAGCAGACCTACAAGCTCGTAGCGCGCCACTCGGTGGCGCGCTATGAGCTTGTAGATCTGCTATTTTTCAATAGCTAAAGCATAACATGATGCCAACACCAAAATGGGTGCCCGGTCAGAATGGGTTAACAAAAAGGTTGAGCCTGTATTCTGGAGGCAAACATTTGACTAAAGATGGCAGATCTACAAGCTCACAACAACGCAACTTATGAGCTTATATAGGCTTTAAGTGGTTGCAGGTGTGTTAAAGACACCTGGGGCCATTCTAATGTCTAGTAGGGCTTTTTTTTTTGGGTGCAGTTTTTAAGTTTCTTAGATTTATTTGATTCAGTTGATCAGCCCATCCAGCACGTCAGACCCGTTGAAAACACATGTCCCTGATTCTGGTGACTGATACTGTGCTTCTGTGAATGACCTTTTTCATGCATTTTTAATTTTTAATTGTTTAATGTTTTTGTTGAACTGAAAAAATAAGTAATTATTATTAGAAGAAAAAAAAATCACACCCGTGTGAAGTGAGGGGCGCTCTTATCGCGCTATTATTATATATAGCGCTTTTCCAAGTGCTCAAAGCGCTTTACAATGGTTAATTCATTCATACATTGGGAGGTGAAGCGGCGAACAGTCGACGCCAGCGTCCTCACTTCCCACATTCACACACCGACGGTGGCGAGCTCACACCGACCGACTCATTGGAGGCAATGTAGGGTTCAGTGTCTTGCCCAAGGACACTTCGACATGTAGGACAGGAGGAGGAGCCGGGATTCGAACCGCCGACCCACGGATCATTGGGCGACCTGCTCTACCTCCTGAGCCACAGCCGCCCACAGATCAAGTTGATCTAAATGGCATTCACTGGTCTTAACAGGGTGACGTCTAAATGACATTCTTAAAATTGTCGAGACAAAACAAATCAAAGTAACAAAAATAACGAGTCAAGAACGGGCATAAAGTCGGTGTCGGCAAGTGTTGGAATGTGTCAATTTCCGGAAAGCGGGTGTTGAATGGGCTGTGGGTGTTGAAAGCGGGTGTTGAATGGGCTGTGGGTGTTGAAAGCGGGTGTTGAATGGGCTGTGGGTGTTGAAAGCGGGTGTTGAATGGGCTGTGGGTGTTGAAACCGGGTGTTGAATGGGCGGTGGGTGTTGAAACCGGGTGTTGAATGGGCTGTGGGTGTTGAAACCGGGTGTTGAATGGGCGGTGGGTGCACCGTCGAGTCGGGTCGCAAGTTGCAGGGAACCGTTGGAAGCCGTCTGGTAGCAGCGGTCATTAGGCCATAAGCTACAGTACATATTTAGTCACACCTGTCCTCAAAAAAACCCTGTTTGGACACTGATGACCTCAATACCTACTGGCTGACCCTCTGGCTCTAGTTCCTCCCCAGTTATATTCCCCAGCCCCAATCGGCCATGGCGTGCCTCAGGGCTCTGTGCTTGAACCCCTCCGGTTGGTTAGTATCTCCCAATCTCCAGCCCTCTGCTAACCTGTCATGGGTTGGTTTCCACGCTGTCCTTCCAGTGAGTCACACATTAAATCCATCGCCAAAAACACCTTCGACCACCTTAAATGAAACGTATCCAGACTCCGGCCCTCACTCTCAGACTCCGCGAAAAGGCATCGGCTCAACCTAGGCTTTGAACTGCTATAGTTTTGTATTGTTTTCTTTGTTTTACTGTAATAAAGCGTATTCCTGCGTTTCTTGAACGGCGCTAACATTATTATCATGATTTATATTTTATGATTATTATTGTTTTCATTATTATAATTTTATCTTATTATTAGTATTATTAGTAGTAGTAGTAGTAATATTAATGTTAAGAAATGGTATGGTCCACTTCAGTCTTCAGTGCATGGGCAATATATATTTTTTTATATTACAGACGGGAAGGATATACATACTTTAAACCCCGACCTGTTGTTTTTACTCATTTGGTCCGAGGATCCGATTGTTGTTAATTAGGAGGTGTGTGTGTGTGTGTGTGTGTGTGTGCGCGGTCAAACCTCCCCAATCATCTGAACCATGCCCGGGGGCGACACGATGGGCGGCGACGCCACGTTCCCCGTGCCCATCTTGACGGGGCCGCTCAGACACAGGACGTTCTGCATCTCCTGGAGGGCCAGCATGTACTTCTTGTCCAGCTCCGCCTTCTCCACCTTGACCACGTTGTACACCTGCAGCAGCTCCTGGTGCGCCGCCTCGATCCTCTTGGTGCCCTTGGCGCTGGCGCGGATGCGCGCGCGCAGCGTCGCCATCTTGGCCATCTCGTTCTCGTAGTCGCGCACCTGCTCCCGGAAGGCGCGGTCCTCCTCGTCCGCCTTGGCCTGCAGCTTGCGGAGGCAGGCCGTGAAGCCCTTGTTCTGCTCCACCACCTCGGCCATCTTCTCCTGGCGCTGCCGGCCCACGCCCTCCAGGTGCACCACCTGCTCCTTCAGCTGGTGCACCGTCTGGTGCTTGACGATGTTGTACTGGGCCCGGATCTCGCTGAACTCGCCCCGCAGCAGGGAGATGCGGAAGTTGAACTGCTCCTCCTGCCACAGCACCTCCCTCCGCCGGCGGAGGTCCTGCAGCCGCTCCCGCGCCAGCTCCTTCTCCTTGTAGCGGTCGTCCGTGTCCCGGACGCGCTCGGCGTAGCGCCGCCGCAGCGCCGCCGCCTCCTCCCCGTGCCGGCGCTGCAGCTCGCCCTCCAGCGCCTCGCAGGCCAGGTGCTGCGCCCGGCGCTCCTCCTTCAGCTCGCGGATGCAGCCGCGCAGCCGCGTCTCCAGCTCGTCGTGCTCGCGCCGCATGTGCTCGCCGATGCGCGCGCAGCGCGCCCGCTCCTCGGCGACGGTGGCGCGGTGGTCGGCGTTCAGCCGCTCGATGCTCACGTGGTACTCGTCGATGAGCGCCTTGTGGTCCAGCTCGTCCTCCTCCAGCCGCACCTCCTTGGTCCTCAGGGCGTCCTTGGAGACCCGCCTCCGGGCCACGGCCCAGCCGTCGGAGGTGCGGTCGCGGCCCAGCTGGGCCAGGTTCCGCTGCTTCTTGGTGTTGCGCAGCAGAGCCTTGAGCTCCACGATCTGGTCCTCCACCGGCTTGGGAGGCGGCCCGGCGGCCTTCTTTTTGGGCGACATTTTAGTGAAATATAGCTTCCAACTATTATTATATTATATTATATTGGTATATATTATTAGCATGTTGTTATTGGAGCCTCATGCTCCTGCCCCGTCCGTGGTTGGTTGTCCTTGTGGTGCCACGGTCGATAGAAATGTTCGCGGGTGAGGGCCGACATCTAGATCTCTCTTTCTCGAAATTACACTTGGAATTGGAAGTTTATATATCTTGTGGCGTTACGTCACGCAGAGAATGACAGCCCATATATGGACTTCTGAGGAGACTGCATGGTGGAGGCGTGCCGTGCATGAGCACTGCCTGACACCATCCTTTCAAATATTTAAAGGTGTGTAGGGAAACGGAAATGGTGGACATTTTATTTTGAAGTTTCAGCCTGAGACGCTGCCTGGTTTGAAGTTTCTGAACCAATCGGTGTCGCATCCCTCCAGGCTATGGGGTCTCAAAGTCTGTGACTTCCTGCCTAAGCTTCCTGCACGTGAATTTAATTTGTAAACAAAGTGACAGGGAGACTTAGGGGAAAGGCCAGCAGATTATTTCTAACCTATACACAACATATATACATATTTTAGCGTGATGATCAAGTTTATAAACGTAATACACTGAATTATTCATTTTAATTGGCTTTTATCGATCACGCAGCGCATTTTCGTTTTCAGGAAGTAATTTAAAAAAAATGTGGGAAGGGGGTCCTTTACGCTCGTCGACAAACGCGCTCCTCGCCATCTCTCTCAGCATTGTCACATCGATGCGTGTCATTCCTACCCGTGTCCAGGGAAAGGCGCTGCTGAGCAGGTGGTGTTGAGCGGTATCCTGCCCGTCCTGGCCCTCCCTCTGCAGCGGAGAGGACCTCTCACCCTGCTGTCCGCCAGGCTGGTGGCGGAACTGGCCAGGGAGTGTGAGTCAATTAATTCACACATGTTATCTAGACCAGTGGTTCCCAAAGTGGGGTCCGGGGACCCCCAGGGGTACCTGAGGGAGTTCCAGGGGGTCCCCATGCAGCTAAATGATAGTTTGGAACCAAATGGACCATTGTGGGTCTGTAACTCTGAGAGTGTACAAATGGAACCAACACTCTCAGAGTTAAATGAACATTGATTTTTACAATATAAATTGTGGGTCCCCCAGAGATAGAAGTACCATTAAATGGGGGGGTCCGTAGACTAATGCGTGTCAAACTGGGGGGGGGTCCTTGAAATTAAACGGGTGGAGAGTCACTGCTATAGAGCCGTAAAAATCTTCTCTTACGGGGGTTCCCTGGCCTGGCATACCTTTTCTAATGGGGGGTCCGTGGGCTGATTATTAGTGTCAATTTGGGGGTCCTTGGCATGACAAAGTGGTTCTCCGCCCTTTTCAGGTTTGCGACGCCCCAACGTTCTGTACACTGCATGTCACTGCGTATCTTCACTGCCTCGTGTGTGTGTGTGTGTGTGTGTGTGTGTGTGTGTGTGTGTGTGTGTGTGTGTGTGTGTGTGTGTGTGAGTGTGTGCGTATGCGTGACTGCGTGTGTGTGCGCGTGTGCGTGTGTCTGTGTGCGTGTGCGTGTGTGTGTGTGCGTATGCATGTGTGTGCGCGTGTGCGTGTGTGTGTGTGTGTGTGTGTGTGTGTGTGTGTGTGTGTGTGTGTGTGTGTGTGTGTGTGTGTGTGTGTGTGTGTGTGTGTGTGTGTGTGTGTGTGTGTGTGTGTAGCGGTGGTGTGTAGGGGCTTCGGGGACGCGGGCCTGGTCCCAGCTCTCATCTCCGTGCTGAGCAGCACAGACCAGGAGCTGTTGCTCTACGCAGCCACGGCCGTCTCACGCATGTCCTACGAGAGCTGTGAGTATTAAATACTATACAGCCTTACAAAGTGAATAATATACAGGATGTATACCACTGAGGGGGCACGGTGGCACAGTTGGTAGTGCTGTCGCCTCACAGCTAGAAGGTCCTGGGTTCGATTCCCGCTCGGGGCGCTGTGGGTGCTGGCGGCGTGTTTCCTCCTCCGCGTCATCAGTGCCCATACCCGAAGGCGGAGTTGGCGAAAGGGCCTTTCTGTGTGGAGTTTGCATGTTCTCCCTGTGTCCCCTAGGGTAGGGTACCCTCACAAAAAAACATGCAGTAATCCTGGTCACTAAACTGCCTCCCCCTGGCCAGCCGGGGCGCCTGATGGAGGGGAAAGGAACTGGTTGGAATAACGTGTTCCTTCCACGCGCTTATACGTCCAACCAGGGAAACTCCCCCCTGTCAGGTTGTAAAGGAGAAACTTGGACACTCAGGCATGAAGGAAGCATGAGTTCAAGTCCGTTGCTCTCCCCTTGTCCCCCATATATGGGGACTAGGTTGGTGGAGGGTGTGTAGAGCCCAGGATCACATTAGATGATTGACACAGGGGTGAAAAATGGGTTACAAAATCGTGGGATAAAAAATATATTTAAAAAAAGGATGTATACCACTGTTGCTTTTGGCAGCATAGTTTAGTCATTTATAGTTTTTTGTCACATTTTCAGTCACCTGGAATGTCTTGATGTTATAGTCTAGTTTTAGTCGAGTAAATATCCTAGGATTTTAGTCGACTAAATCTACAGTTTTATTTAGTCGACTGAAATGTGTTTTGGCGGGCCTTGATGCCGTCGCGTCGCGTTGTAGATCAGCGTGTATTTTCAGCTTGTAGAATGACTTATACTGGATCTCTTGTCCACTAGTCCCTTCCTAACATTTTAGTATATAGTTTTTTATTTGTTGACGAAATTGTCAGTATACTTACTCTAGTATACTTAGCACTCTGAGATTCCCTGTGAATGAAAAGTGCAATACAAATAAAATTCATTATTATTATTATTATTAGTTTTAGTCATCGTAGCTTAATTAGTTTCCATTTAGTTTTCGTCAGTGGAAAAAGGCAGTCGTCTCAGTTTTAGTCGACGGAAACAACACTGGCATATATGTTCTGATCCTTTACAACCTTACAATGAAATCAAATCAAATCAAATTTTATTTATAGAGCACATTTTCAAAGACCAGGAGGCCAACCAAAGTGCTGTACAGGAAACATGACACAAGTAACATAGTAAAACAAAATCAAAGCAACACAAAAAGTACACAGGTTAATTAGGTCAAACATTGAAAGCCAGGGAGAAGAAAGGGGTTTTGAGTAAAGACTTAAAGGCAAAGTAATTATGTATTTCAATACAACCTTACAAAGTAATTATGTATTTCAATACAACCTTACAGAGTAATTATGTATTTCAATACAACCTTACAAACGTCCCTCTAGCCATAATGTTCTGCTGCTGCTGAACCCATTAGGGAAATTAACAATTCATCGAAAATCGATTATCTCCGTATTCTAACTTGTTTTCTTTTTACCTACTTAATCATACTACTGTACATGCGCCACACAAAAGAGACACTGTAGTATTTCCAACGTATAACAAATCACAGTACTATTATGACGATATAAATTAATTTAGTACAGTTTTTCCTCTGTCCCTCGATCTGTCTGGTGTCACATTCTCACCACACTTCTGTTTCTCTCTCCGTCTCTCGACCCCCTCACTCCATCTCTATCCGTCTCTCTCTCCTCTCTCTCTCTCTCTCTCTCTCTCTCTCTCTCTCTCTCTCTCTCCCTCTCTCTCTCCCCCCTCTCTCTCCCTCCCCCCCCTCTCTCTCTCTCCCCCCCTCTCCCCCCCTCTCTCTCCCTCTGTTTCTCTCCCCCCTCTCTCCCCCCCTCTCTCTCCCCCCTCTCTCTCTCCCCCCCTCTCTCCCCCCTCTCTCTCCTCCCCCCTCTCTCTCTCCCCCCTCTCTCTCCCCCCTCCCCCTCTCTCTCCCTCCCCCTCTCTCCCTCGCTCTCCCCCCCTCTCTCCCCTCCCCTCTCTCTCTCTCTCTCTCCCTCGCTCTCCCCCCCCCCTCTCTCCCTCTCTCCCTCGCTCTTCCCCCCTCCCCCCCCCCCCCCTCTCTCTCTCCCCCCCCCCCCTCCCTCCCCCCTCTCTCTCCTCTCTCCCCCCTCTCTCTCCTCTCTCCCCCCCCTCCACCCCTCCTCTCTCTCAGCCATCCAACAGGAGCAGCTCCTGCGTCGGGGGGCGGTGCCTCGCCTCATCGGCGTGCTCCTCCGTTTCCCCGACGACGGCGCGCTGGAGGGGGCGTGTCTGACGGCGCTGTGCAACCTGGGCGACATGGGCGAGGACGAGGGGGCGGGGCTGCTGTGGCAGAGGGGCGTGTCCCCGCGGCCGCTGCAGGAGCTGGTGTTCCGCGGGGCGTGGCCTCCGGGGCGCGGCGCGGCGCACGGCGGCTTCGGATCGTCTGTGAGTTGAAATCGTTTTACATATAGACTGTACTGTATATCCATGTAGCTCCTCCTATATACACAGGTTTAACCCATTCTGACCTGAGATCAGATTCATACGAGGTTTCCACTAGGACACACACTGGTCTGGTGATTAACCCATTCTGACCTGAGATCAGATTCTAAATAATGTCAGTCGTTCTTCGATTTTTCAAAAATAGCAGACCTACAAGCTCGTAGCGCGCCACTATTTTTCAATAGCTAAATTATAACATAATGTTTGAAACGCCAAAAGGGATTCCCGCCCAGAATGGGTTAAAAACACCATTGACAATGAAGGGAAAGTTTACGTCATCTTGTCCCCGACACAAACATGAAATGCCACTAACGATAAAGATAATTTAATTTGAATTTAGAATTTAGTTTGTTTTGTCACCATTTGTTTTACATCACCATTACATCACCTAATCAACATGAGTTAGACTTTAATATATTAGTGCCCCTCATTTCCTATAAACAGGTTTAATGTTTGTCTTTAGTTCAAAGTTTGTTTAGTTTAGTTTGTTTAGTTTTCTTTCTAAATTAAGTACTAATAGCCTACTGCAATCGTCCCTGTGACATACTAGCGTCATGTCCAGGGGGTGTAATTTTACATCAAGCTGCCTCACGCTACAAAAACAGGAGATAGGCTCCTGCCCCTATGGGCCTCATGGCTACAGAAACAGGAGATAGGCTCCTGCCCCTATGGGCCTCATGGCTACAGAAACAGGAGATAGGCTCCTGCCCCTATGGGCCTCATGGCTACAGAAACAGGAGATAGGCTCCTGCCCCTATGGGCCTCATGGCTACAGAAACAGGAGATAGGCTCCTGCCCCTATGGGCCTCATGGCTACAGAAACAGGAGATAGGCTCCTGCCCCTATGGGCCTCATGGCTACAGAAACAGGAGATAGGCTCCTGCCCCTATGGGCCTCATGGCTACAGAAACAGGAGATAGGCTCCTGCCCCTATGGGCCTCATGGCTACAGAAACAGGAGATAGGCTCCTGCCCCTATGGGCCTCATGGCTACAGAAACAGGAGATAGGCTCCTGCCCCTATGGGCCTCATGGCTACAGAAACAGGAGATAGGCTCCTGCCCCTATGGGCCTCATGGCTACAGAAACAGGAGATAGGCTCCTGCCCCTATGGGCCTCATGGCTACAGAAACAGGAGATAGGCTCCTGCCCCTATGGGCCTCATGGCTACAGAAACAGGAGATAGGCTCCTGCCCCCTATGGGCCTCATGGCTACAGAAACAGGAGATAGGCTCCTGCCCCTATGGGCCTCATGGCTACAGAAGGGCACCAGGGGGCAGTACGCCTAACCCTCTGTCCCCTGTGGCAGGTCACCATGGTGCGTCTCTCCCAGTGGGCACCGGGGCAGTACGCGGCCAGCATGGAGGCGTTCCAGCGCTGCCCGTCCTCCCTGTGGAAGCTGCACGCCAACAGGCGGCCGCCCTTCGTCCCCTTCCTGACCCCCGGGGGGGGTCCGGGGGGTCCAGGGGGGTCGGGGGGGTGGGGCAGCCTGGTCAAGGTCATGGGCTTCTCCACCTGCCGCAGCAAGGCGCCGCGTCACTCCCAGAGCTTCAGGACGCGCGTGTTCCACACGCTGATCTAACTGTGTGTGTGTGTGTGTGTGTGTGTGTGTGTGTGTGTGTGTGTGTGTGTGTGTGTGTGTCCATTTGGTGCTTCTACTCAGGTAATGGACACGGAACAGCCAAACCTTATCAAATTGTCTCTCTTTGTTTGTTTTTTTAAAAGAAATCTGGCTAAAGCTTATTCTCTCAAGAATATACTTTGTGTGTTTTTTTTCTTTTCTGTAATCAGACCATATAAAGAAGTGGTCTGTGTGATGGCGAGGGCCACTACGGTATGTCCACACTGAAAAGTAACCTTTTCACATCATTTCAAATGCATTTAGTTAAAAACAAAATACTGAAGGAATGAACTAATAAAGCTGTGTGTGTGTGTGTTTAATTACTCACCAGGCATACCACATCTGAAAAACAAAATAAAGGTTAATCTGAGGTTGATATGAAGACAAAATATACAGTATGCGTGGATTCTTCAGCCCGTCCTTTTGATCATTTCACTGTGGTTTATGAACGTGTTCAAAGACAAAATCTACCTTCAACTTCTCCGTATAGAAATAACCAGGGTTTTTTAATTGACCACACATATCATGTTTCTCTGTTTTGTAATACTTCTCTATTGCAACTCCCCCTGCCCTAGATCAGATCACAGACAATTAATATCTTCAGACAAAGAAAATACTTTCCTCACGATCATTGAAAATGACAGTGTATGAATTTCTCCGTACGTGTGTAGTTTTGAGAATGAATTAATTTCACTGTTAACAACAGCTCTGCTGAAATACCTGATTGGAACTCTAGGTACGGAACGGCAGATGCTACTCAAGGCCAAAGAAAACAAAAACAAACCCATTTTTGATCATGCTTATTTTTGGCCTGCCTAGAGATGCAACACCATGAGAACGATGTACTTCTTGCATGTGTTTCTTCTCATCTGAAAAGGTCTCGAATAGAGCCAAGCACTCATGAGAAAACGATGGCAATGCCTGTAGCCAAACGGTTTTGATTATTTGTTGAGACACACTCTGACTGCTGTTTATCATGTCTAAAATGACCCCATTGTATGACTCAAAAACAAATGCAGGGGACCCCACTGTATTGCTGTATTACACTCGCTGTACCATGGCTCCCCCTAGCGACCGTTTATGGTGCGTGCACCGTGCACGCGCCAGGCTCAAGCAGGGCTTGTGCGCGGACATTTTGGCGGAAGTAGACCGTTCTTCCGGGGCTATCGCGCCGGTTCAGTCTCTATCCTTCTTTATACTCTATGGTTCGCCCGCAGGACTGTTGACACCATAGAGTTGTTGACACTAATACTAAAACTAAAAGGTGTCGTATGAATTGAAAACAGTGTGGTCGTTAAGCAGCAGGGGGACATTTGTTTGTCAGCAGCTCAACCACTGAAAGAAACACAGCTACAGGTAAAAATATGAACTGATTCACCAATCTCACGTTGTTGTTTTTCATCTATGTAGTAGGCCGTCTTTTAAGATGGAACTAGAGTCGTAGACTATTTCTCTCACATCTGCTTGTTTGTCATCATTGTAGCCTAAACAAAACAAGCGGTAGTTAGTTACTAGCAGTAGGCCTAAGCCTAATAATATTGTAACTCGCTCCTCCAAAGGGAGCTAGCTCTCTTCGTGTGGCGTGTTGCCTGCTCTAGGTCTACTGAGGTGGAGATCGGGGTTCGATTCCAGCTCGGAGTGTACGTTAGAATTTATACATTGTTTGGTTGCATCCAGAGTGTAAAGTATAGGGAGAGTCACGCTTTGATCTCGCCGCAAAGCAGAGAGTTTTGATTGAATGGTCGAAAATGTTATTCACAGTAGAATGAGTACGTCATTTAAAACAATAGGGCATAGGGAGGATTTTCACTCAGAACGGGTTATTCTGGTGCCATTTTTCTGCCTACCATGTAGTAGGCTATAGTAGTAGGCTGCTTAGCCCCACAAGCAGAACCCAAATACTACTGAAGTTTCTGACATTTTTTAGACTCAAAGCTTAAAGTCCAAATTTCATAAAAGCTTTATGGAGGGTTCCGAGAGGGGATATAGGCTGCTAAGCTTTCCAGCCTCACTGTGGAGACATATACTTTTGATTGATTGATTGAAATATTTATTAACAGTTTGTAGAATTACAGTACATTTCAAGCACAAACTCAATACAGAGACTGTTAACTGTGAGTGGACGACCCAATTAAGCATTACACTTGTTTACAACAGAGTCCACATTGTTCAATTCATCAAAACATTTAGAGACATACAAATAGACACTTCTATGTAGTTAAAGAACAGAACAGGAATTCATCATATAGGAAGCAAAAAGGGAAAAGATACATATACAGTGAGGGGAAAGGGGTGGGGGGGGCGATTCAGATTGTACAGAGGCCAGTTTCGAATTTGCTGCCATCCGTAGGTGCCCTCTGAGAGCGGTTTTGAAGGAGTCAAGGGCGTCCATACCATTGTATACAGTTGAATAAACACTGTATGGTTTGGGTGTCGGATGACAAAATAACATAACGTTGATCCACAACAGTAATGGGTCTGCCCTGTCTGTTTGTATACTCTATAGTCTAACTTGTCCACCGCAGGCCATGATAATTATGCTTCCATTGTAGCCTTGCAGTGCGTTGACTGTCGCCAATATCAAATAATTAAATACACGCCGTATGGTTTCTTTGATTTGGGTGTCAGCTGACAAAATAACATAACCTTCAGCAACATTCCCAAACGCATGTATGCTCTGCTCTCTACCTGTCCTCAAACGAGCATGATATAATGGTCAAAATAATAATGGTCAGATCGCATACAGACAGATTATTTATTTACTGCAGAGAGAACATGTTTGACTGACCACTCGTCACTCTCGTGGTGTTTTTCCCCTCTCCCATATGTCCACATGTCTCATATGCTCCTCCCTATTTTGTATAGGGGGGAGCATAGTTAAGTAACCTCACCTCAGCCATGAGTTAAACCACATGTAACAGTAATGTAGTGAGTTCTCTCTCCACCTCACCTCAGCCATGAGTTAAACCACATGTAACAGTAATGTAGTGAGTTCTCTCTCCACCTCACCTCACCTCAGCCATGAGTTAAACCACATGTAACAGTAATGTAGTGTGTTCTCTCTCCACCTCACCTCAGCCATGAGTTAAACCACATGTAACAGTAATGTAGCGTGTTCTCTCTACACCTCACCTCAGCCATGGCTGACAACATCCTGGATGCTGCCAGCCAGAGAGAATCACCGCAGTCTGCCAAGAGGATGCTACTGGACACTGACCATGTGACTGTGAGTGACCGTTTCCAAGCATCATTTCACAGTAAGACCCATTTAGACGTCGAGAAAATAAATTCTTCTAAATCATGAAACATTTCTGAAAAACCTCATGTTTCTCTATATCAGTGGTTCTCAATATTTCATGTCAAGGACCCCAAAAATGGCATGTAATTTGCCGCCGACCCCCTTCTGAAAATATGTTGTTCCAGGGACCTCCCAGAAGCAAAGATTTGAGTTAAAAACTCTCTGAAAGTATATGTATTCAAACATTTGCTCCACATTTTCACGACTTTTCAAGTTTTCAATAGCTAAAGTAGAACATAATTCTTAAAACACCAAAAGGGGTTCCCGCCCCAAAATGGGTTGATGTAGGCGACCGAAGGGCTAACACTCTACGGAATAATGACACTTCATTATGTCAGCGCTGTCATAGAGGTTTCATTTTAAATTGTCTCATATAAGCAGGGGTGCACATTAAAATGTATTTGTGGTCGTTGCCAGATCAGCAACATGACTCACAGATGAATAGTAGTTTATTTGTCTGATTTTATAAATGTCCCTCTGGAATCTGTTGTTGTCTTTGCACTTCAGGAGGACGGCACCAGTGTACCTCCATCCTCCCTGAAGGCTGAGGTGTTTGTGGACCCCGACCATCCCAACAAGCTGTTAAAGGGCCTCAACAGGCTGCGTCTCAACAGTGTCTTGTGTGATGTGATTCTGTGCTGTGAGGGACAGGAGGTGCCCTGCCATCGTGCCGTACTGGCCTCCTTCAGCCCTTACTTTGAGGTAAATACACACTTTTATTGACCGGCTGGTGCTAATGATAAATAATAAACCTTTATTTGTATAGCACCATTCATGACATGAAATGCAGCTCAAAAGTGCTTTACAGAGCAATGGAGGAGAAAAAAAGAAAAGAAAAGCAAGGCACAAAACATTAAAATAATACAGTGAGGACATGAATAACAAGGAATTTAAAAGGTCAATTAAAAGCAAGAGTGTAGAAGTAGGTCTTGAGCTGCACTTTAACCCATTCTGACCTGAGATCAGATTCATACAAGGTTTCCACTGGACACACAGGTCTGATTAACCCATTCTGACCTGAGATCAGATTCTAAAAATGTCAGTCGTTTTTTTTTTTTTTTCAAAAATAGCAGACAATGTCTACAGAGGCTGCCTTGTCGAAGGTACAGTGGCAGTTTGTTCCACGCCGTCGGGCCCCTAGAAGCAGAGAGCTGCTTCACCGTGTTTTTTTTTTTGTTTGTTGCAATTTAAGGCAATGACATTTAAAGTCTGCCTTCGCTTTCACATGACTCAATGTATCATCTGCACCAAATGAATTAACCCATTCTGAACGGGAACCCATTTTGGTGTTAGCATCATGTTATGCTTTAGCTCGTAGCGCGCCACCGAGTGGCGCGCTACGAGCTTGTAGGTCTGCTATTTTTGAAAAATCGAAGAACGACTGACATTTTTAGAATCTGATCTCAGGTCAGAATGGGTTAATCAATTAACAATGTAAATGAGAAAGAGACTACGGACACTCCACTCCCAAGCCAACCGTTCATCTTTCCAATGTGAACAGGCCACGTTTATGTCCGGTATGAGGGAGTCCACACAGGACAGAGTGACCATCAGTGGACTGGAACCTCAGATGATTGGTTTGCTGGTGAACTACGCCTACACGTCTACGGTGTCCATCTCTGCTGATAATGTACAGGTACTGAATAAACATCATAAACCTCATTCATTGTTCCCTATTTTCGTTCCAAAATGGTATAAAATAACTTAAATAAGAGGTCAAACAAAAAAGCTCAATGTCAATTTAAGACTTGTATAATTAATAGTGTAATAACATCCTCTCCTTTTATTGAGCCATTTGTGGATAATATAGTGATTTTTTTTTAATTAAATATAATATATCTATTCTGTATTTACCCAAGGCAGTGTTGTAGACTACTTCTCTTACTACTCTGACAATAACAAATAAAAGCATGTCTGAGATCTGAGAGCAACACACACACACACACACACACACACACACACACACACACACACACACGTCGTGCGAATGGAGGGATCATTGAAAACGAAGGCGGCTTGCATGCTGTGGTTTGCTAACAGAAATTTGCATGCACAACAAGGGCTGCCAGAGCAGGCTATCATTTGTTGTTTTTCTTGTTTTTTCGCCACCTCTCTTCGAAGTTAGACTGCAAGCTCTAAAGTCTAAACTGACTGGGCCTCTGGACCATAGAGATATAGGTGACCCTACGCCGTGCACACACACACACACACACACACTCGAGGTGGGTTAATGTTGATTCAATGCTGTGCAGCGCACATGCATGATCATGCAGTGAGGCAACCCAGGCAGCAGGGGGCGCAAGACTCCGGTCCCCTCTCTTAAAAGTTTCCTCCCATAAACCTCCCATAAACTACATAAAATGGAGTGTGACAGCGTATCTGTGGGAACCGATGGAGAGAACCGAAATGTAATCATTGTAATGGGTACCCGGTACCACAGGCACATTCGGTTCGGTACATACTTGGTCCCGAGGGTTCGGGAACCAAAACCCCTATATATGTAATATAATATCGGTGCTTAATAATAGAGACATTCTGTTAATTTGTTCCAGGCCCTGCTGGTGGCATCAGACCTGCTGGAAGTCACGTCTGTTCGAGAGGCCTGCTGTGAATACATGAAGCGTCGCTTGGACGCCACCAACTGTGTGGAGTTTTGCTGCAGTGCCGACGAGGAACCTGAAGACATTTCTATTAAAAAGGAGGAACCTGAAGACATTTCTATTAAAAAGGAGGAACCTGAAGACATTTCCATTAAACAGGAAGCTGAAGACCACCCACACCTCAGTAAGTTCCATGTGCTCTTCCTAACTGCAATATTTTCTCTTCTGTAGGGCTGCCACAATGTCTTATTTTCACTGCACAAAAACACAAAATGCCAGGACGCTCATAATATAGTCCAGTTGCTAATTGTGTAATTTCAAACCTTATTGGATTCTGTGCAAATGGAATCATGGATTTTCTGATTTGTCATAGGCTACTCTAAAGTTTCAAACAAGTATTTGAAAGCTTAGCGTCTGCACTTTCTTACTCTTTACAAAACTGAAACGGTACCATTATGTGCGACACAATTTCTATCGGGTGTGAAAAATACTTGCTCGGCTGACTGGCAGCGTGAACGTGAACTTGGCAGACTGATTCACAGACGTATAGAGCTATGCCATGAAAATATTCTACATACAGTACATTGTTAACACTTAAAATGCTGCCAAAAACCTTCAGAATAAAGGCGCTTAGAGTGCCATCAGATGGGGCAGATTTTACTCTGAAAAGCCCCCGCCTTCCACACCGGGAGGTATAATGTTTCATCACTACCTCATGCTAATGAGTCTGATCGCTCTTTAGAAGTGTTAATATTCCAAACGAGATGCTTGCTTAAAGGACAACTTTAGTTTTTTTCAACCACGGTTCATGTTTTAGGTTATTATTAGAGAAAGTAAAAGATGGGTGTTAATTTCTTTTTTTCATTTGCTGCTTTCTTTCGTTTTAGGGATTTTAGCTGTTTTTGACAGGGGGGCGGGGCCATTCGAGCATGGGGCTAAATATGTATTTTTTTTACAAAATATTATGGCGATTTATTATTTTATTATTTACTATAGTCCTACTAGACCCGAAGAAATTACATCTGGCCACAAAAGATCACGGGATCTACTGAATGTGTCAAACTGCATATTGAGTCTATGACAGTGTGGCTTCCCCCCAGTAGGCCTCCTTTACATTCAGTGTTAATTGAGAAGATGTGTATACACATCCTTAGCATCATAAGTGTTTAGCTACCATAGGTCCGCATTTCAAGCTTTCATTGTCAGAAGTGCTTCCGTTTCATGATGTCATGCACTGAGTGGCATGACTAATTTACTCCCAAATGTCAGAGCTCAGGTGCTCATGTTTTTGAATTGTTTCAGAATTTCATGATTCAAATCAAACAAATGCTGTAACACCATTATTCCTTTTGGGGCAAGTGTTACTAAATATATTACCGGTACTTCAAATTATTGTTTTAGTATTTTGCTAAAATTACAGTAATAACCTGTAGTTAGTAACGGTTTAGTCAATCTTATCTTCTTTTTTTATAATATTTATCCCACGATTTTGTAACCCATTTTTCACCCCTGTGTCAATTATCTAATGTGATCCTGGGCTCTACACACCCTCCGCCAACCTGGGGAGAGCAACGGACTTGAACTCAGGCTTACTTCATGCCTGAGTGTCTCCAAGTTGCTCCTTTACACCTGACAGGGGGGAGTTTCCCTGGTTGGACGTAGTGCGTGGAAGGAACACATTATTCTAGGGATGCACCGAAAATTCGGCCACCGAAAATATTCGGCCGAAAATGCCTAAAAATGTATTTTCGGCCTATTCGGTTTCGGCTCAAATAAGCCGAAAAATATCACCGAATAGTAGTAGTGGTCCCAAAGTTGTGAATCGAACTAAACTGCGAGGAAAACACACATGTACAACTTACAAGCCCAACGCGCTGTGCATTGCGATGGGTAGATAGCTTGTAGATCTGCTACTTTCAGCGCAGGAAGGGCGCATGCTTATGACGCTCTTTAACTATGCATCATTCAGCAGCCCCCAGCCAGCGACACAACACGCGAGCAGCAGTCACGGAACGCACAGGCAGATCCGACACAACTGTGCTTTCATCCACGATTCCATAGCCTTCTAAATCTTATTTCCCATCCACGGGCACAAACAACGTGATAATAGCAGCTTCCACCCGATCTGTGGTGGTGTTCTGTTGACAAGGGAAGCTAGTAGCTAGCATGGGAGCTAACGTTAGTTTTAACACTATGTACTTTACATCCGTTCCCCAACCCTCGTCCCCTCACACTCGCTGCTGCGTTTACACGGGCAGACACAAAGACGAATGGGAATATCATTTGGAGCTTTAACAATGAATGATAGACTGTATCGTTGTCCACAGCAAGCAGACCTGTCAAAACGATACACTTCCCAAAACTCAGAGACATGCCACCACCTATAAATTCAAACCCACCTCTGGAATATTGCTATCTCATTCCACTTTAATTTATTTTATTCCATAGTCTTAGTTTTTCTCTAATAAAGTTGTTTTTATTTGTTTTCTCATGTTCTCTTTGAAAAGTGTATTTAAGTACTCAGAGAAGCTTAATATAAATAATATTATTATCACTATTATTATTATTACTACTTGTTTTTATTGCCTATGCTTATGTAGAAAAAAAAGCTCACTGCTCAGGTCAAATAGGCCTATTGATATGCGATTAAAATGTGATTAATTGAGATTAATTAATCACAAAGCCTCCAATTATTTAGATGCTTTTTAATGGACCCATAAGTGTTTATTATTTAAGTTAGGTTTTGCCATAATCATGTCTTTTGCCATAATCAGGTAGCTTTACAACAAAGATGTATTCGGCTATTCGGTATTCGGTTTTCGGCCAACTGTTTCCTATATTCGGTATTCGGTTTCGGCCAAGAATTTCCCTTTCGGTGCATCCCTACATTATTCCAACCAGTTCCTATCCCCTCCATCAGGCGCCCCGGCTGGCCAGGGGGAGGCAGTTTAGAGACCAGGATTACTGCATGTCTTTTGTGAGGGTACCTACCCTAGTCAATCTTATCTTGGTAGTTAACAGCTCATTTTGTACATGGAAGAAGAATTGTTTTACATTTTAGGAATCCAGTGTTGACCATCATGTTATGTTTCTGCTTCTAGACATCCTGCACATGGTTGTGGGTAAAGAGGAGGTTTCTCGTGAACAGGAGAGGAGCCCCAGTCTGCTCCAGGAGGAACCAGAGCCTCCACACTTTAATGTGAAACAGGAACCTGAGGAACCTGTTGGGTCAACGTTGACATTACTAGCAGTGAAAGGTGAAGAAGAAAATGATGATGATGGAGAAGACATATATTCCCACTGCTCTGAAGTTGAAGTTAAATCTGCCACTGAAGTCACTGAAGACGGTGATGATCGGGAGACCAGTGAAGACGGTGATGACAGTACTGGAATAAAACCTCTCCAATGTAAACTTTGTAACAAGAGTTTCAGTTATCCATATGACCTGAAGAGACACCAGCATGTCCACACTGGAGTAAAGCCTTTCAACTGTAAACAGTGTAACAAGACTTTCAGTCAGTCATGTGACTTGAAAACACACCAGCATGTCCATACTGAAAAAAGACCGTTCCAATGTAAACAGTGTAACAAGAGTTTCAGTAAGTTATCTCACCTGAAGGAACACCTTTATGTCCACACAGGAGAAAAACCTTTCCAATGTAAACAGTGTAACAAGAGTTTCAGTAAGTTATCTCACCTGAAGATACACCAGCGTGTCCACACTGGAGAAAGACCTTTTCAATGTAAACATTGTGACATGGCTTTCCGTCAGGCATGTGACTTGAACAGACACCAGCGTGTTCACACTGGAGAAAAACCTTTCCAATGTAAACAGTGTAACATGAGATTTACGGCATCATCTTCCCTGAAAGGACACCAGCTCATTCACACTGGAGAAAAACCCTTCCAATGTGAACATTGTAACAAGAGTTTCATACGGTCATCTCGCCTGAAGGAACACCTTTATGTCCACACAGGAGAAAAACCTTTCCAATGTAAACAGTGTAACAAGATATTTACTGCGTCATATTCCCTGAAAATACACCAGCGCATTCACACTGGAGAAAGACCCTTCCAATGTAAACAGTGTAACAAGAGTTTCAGATTGCGATCTCACGTGAAGAGACACCAGCATGTCCACACTGTAGTGAAACCTTTCCAATGTAAACATTGTAACAAGAGTTTCAGAAAGTCATCTCACCTGAAGACACACCAGTCTGTCCACACTGGAGAAAAAACATTCTTTATGCAATTAGTGTTGCATAGAGTTTCAAATGATCTAGTCATCTGAAGAGACACCTTTTGTGTCCACACTCCACACAGGAGAGAAAACCTTTCCATTGTATCTCCCGTCACTTGCTAAGAAACCATTACATTCACACCATTGGGTAAAAAAAACAAACATTTTCCACTAGAAATGAGCTCAATGGGGCATGCAAGGCTGACGTCACGGTAGGCTGTCATGCCTACCGGCGCCATCTTGGATTTGATGGCCTACATATTAGATCTGCATCAAGTGTATAACCCATTCTGACCGGGAACCCGTTTTGGTGTTTAGCATCATGTCATGTTTTAGCTATTGAAAAATAGCAGATCTACAAGCTCATAGCGCGCCACCGAGTGGCGCGCTACGAGCTTGTAGGTCTGCTATTTTTGAAAAAAATCGAAGAACGACTTGACATTTTTAGAATCTGATCTCGGGTCAGAATGGGTTAATCAGACCAGTGTGTCCCCAGTGGAAACCTCGTGTGAATCTGATCTCAGGTCAGAATGGGATAAAGTTGGAGCTCTTTCAGTTCGCCAAAATGGGATTTATTAAGCCTAAGATAATGGACTACGGTAACGTTTCACTGTGACTTTCTCTCTCTCTCTCTCTCTCTCTCTCTCTCTTGCTGTAGCGCCTAAATCCATGTATCAGGTGCTACTGGCTGCTGACGGATGAGGAAGTTTAGACGTGTGCTGAAAGAACTGAGGTCCAGAATGTTCGTAGAGTGGATATTAAATTATATTTATTTTCCTTACAAAATCCTATACTTTGAAGGCAAATAACATAAGTAACAAACAGTCAAACGTGGTGAATGCAACAGTCCCTGTCTGCACAGTCAGAAAAACAGTTTGCCTCCTATCAACAACACCTGCAATTCATTTGGGACAGGGTTAAATACCCTCCCTGTAACTATGGCAACCTGAACTTGACCACACCCCTCAGTGGACATCATTGGCCACAATTAGGAGACTCAAAATGGCGCTTACACATGCTATATAAAGAGGATCAAATTAAACAGATGTATGTTCATAGGGAGGTCGATAGACAAGGACAATTATTATGGATCAGTATATGTCTCCTATATTTCAAAACGAATATGGATACATTCTCCTTCTACAGCACGGCCACCCAGGCGTGGAATGCCCTTACCCCCACCCTCAGAAATGCAGATCACTTGCAGGTGTTATCTTTGTTATTCTTCATTTCTATGAATTGATTACATTAGGTCGAAACGGAAACGAGACCGCAAGGACTTTTTTTGTGCTATCCCTTTTGAAATAAGTGTTTGACCGTATGAACTCTGTTTTTAAATGTACTGTATGTCTAATACACGAATCAATCAATCCTGTCAATAGACGCCTCCATTCGCCTGCTCTTTAGTTAACAAACCATTTAGGTTGACTTTATTATTATTATTATTATTATTGCTAGAGGATGCCATTACGGTTCGTTCGGTTAGTTCTGGAATTGGAAGTGTTGTAAGAGGTGTGTGAATCTATTTGTTCACTTGCATCAGAATTATAAAACTATAGCCTTATTCCTAACCTTATAACCTCAGTAAAGCTATGGTTAAACAATAGCCTTATTCCAATGGCAACCGGATGTACTGTACTGTACTGTACTGTACTGTACTGTACTGTACTTTACTGTACTGTACTGTAACTTAAAATAACCATCAGGAATGTGTCTGGCTTATAAAAACTCACCTCCTTTCAGATGATAAAATATGAGAGCAGATGAAAGGACAGCAGTGCCATCTAGTGGGCAAGTTAGCTCATCAAAGGATGTGTAGTACTGTATCCTTCACTATAGGTTGAGTGAAGAGACATACATTATTACATACATCATTTATGCATAATGCATTAATGTACGATACAAACATGCACAACTTGCAGAGTTAAAAAAGCACTCGTTCATCAATAACAAAGCCAAGGGATTTCAATAGGCTACATTTATTGACTGTCATTTGATTAACTTTGTTTTTATATTTCTAACTAATCCAATTAGGCTACTTATCACGTTATGTTTTAACCAAAACTGATTGATTGATAGATTGAAGAATTTATTTACTTTATTGGCCCCCACATAAGCTCGTGTTGGTCCCCCACACACACACATGTCCTTATGTGGAGAAAAAAATGGGGGGGGAAAAAGAAATTAGTTTTCGCCCTTTCCCTAAAAAAAGATAGCTCCCCCTCTGCACGTGCCTGGTGTAGCCTATGTGAATTAATGTTATCTGAAATCTGTCTGGCCAACGCCAGCCGCCAGGCTAGTAATTAAGTACAGTACTTTAAAAGTAATGAATGTACTTTAACCATAGAGTATGGACTTTAACACGCAGTGACGGTAGGCCAATCAGAGGCAGGCGGGGCGTCGCCAGGACGTTTGTGCGAGTCTGGAAGGAACTGTGTAGTGTGTTTCCAGGAGGAGTCTGGAGGGAGGACACATTTAGTGGTTACGCCACTGCAATTTGAACAGTAGAGCCGCGTCGAAGGAATCACTGAGCAGCTGTTTGACTCTAAAACCTTCTACAAGTGAGTAGGCTATATTGCATAATTTGCATTGTTTATTTCATTCCCGTGCTGTGTGTGCGGCTGTCTGTCTCTGTGTTATGGACACTCGATAGGAAGGAACTCATTCATCATCCTGTAGATGTGTAAGCAGAACAACGAGGATTGTTTTACGTGTTGTTTACGTTTGTTCCCGTTTCTATCATGTGTGTTGTTAGTAAAAGTACCAAAGTATCTTATTGAAGTACCAAACTTAGAAAGTACTCACAAACACGCACGTTTTCAAATGTATACAGCCTATAATACAATCAATGTTTTAAAAAGAGAATCTTTTTGAAAATGGAAAATCTACTAGCCATGAAACATGACTGAAGTACGAGCGTCATGTGAACCATGGCTACAAATCTACAAGCTCCCAATGTGTCTCATTGTGTATATATAATATTATTATATAATATATATAGGGGCTGAAGTGGTTAATGTATGTTTTATTATAATGAGTATAATCTTCAATTAATTGTAGTGGAGTAAAAGTATCTGCATCGAGTAAACTTACTTACCGGTAGTTACTTTCCACCACTGAAGAGAAGACGAGTAAATTAATAAGCAGTGAGTTTAATAAGAAGTGGTGGAAGTGAAACAGAGAAAAACTTAAATTAAACCAAGACTGGACGTCTTGTTTGAACTTATTTCAAGGATTTGAGCCTTGAGTCCATTTCCCCCTCATTCATTATCGCGAGACATGGCCAAAGCATTTCCGAAATTCCCCCCAGCCCAAAATGTTGAGAACCCCTGAGTTAAACCACATGTAACAGAAATGTAGTGAGTTCTCTCTCTACCTCACCTCAGCCATGAGTTAAACGGTTAAACCACATGTAAATATAGCTCTGGTCCATAGCTCTAATGCGTTTCATCTAGAGCTATGTTACTCTCAACTTCCGCCGCTCGCATGAATGCAGACCAGCCTCTCGTCTTTAGCGTAAATAAAAAATAACGTTTTTGCTACCAAAACAAAGGCGAGTTGTGTAATTAGAAAGCCTACTTGCCTTAGTGGACGCACTCTGAGCCCCCCACCACACGTATAAACTGTGCTTTTTGGCCAGAAAGGGATTTTTACCTGGAAAAAAATACTTTTAGATACTCCACTGCACCCTCTACTGATATTGCCCAGAGAAATGCCCCATAGAGAATATTTTTCTATGGGGAAATTCTCTGGGCAATATCGGTAGAGGGCGCAGTGGAGTATCTAAAAGTAGGAAGTTGAGAGTAACATAGCTCTAAATGCAACACATTAGAGCTACGGACCAGAGCTAATGTAAATAGTGATGTTGTGTGTTCTTTCAATTCAAAGGGCTGTCTCGACATGAGAACATATACGTATGTCCTCTCTCCACCACACTGCACCTCAGCCATGGATGACAACATCCTGGACCTGGATGCTGCCTGCCGGAGAGAATCACGAAAGGTTGCCCACTTGGTAACCTTTGAGCATGGCACTGCCAAGAGGATGAGACTGGACACTGACCATGTGAGTGTGTCTAATGCCCAGGTCTTTCCAGCACCGCACCTTATAACCTCACACGGGCCGGGCCAGAACATGTAGCATGGATTAAAGTTCTCAGTTGCCACCTCTGATTGATTTCAGTCATTTGGATTCCATAGAATCTGTGAATGCATGCTGCACGCTGAAAATAGCAGATCTACACGTTCACAACACGTCACACTGCGACGTGTTGTGAACTTGTAGAGGGGGGGTGGCTCAGGGGTAGAGTGGCTGGATGGTAACTGCAAGGTTGCCAGTTCGAACCCTGTGGGCTCCCCCAGACTAGAGTTAGTGTCGAAGTGTCCTTGAGCAAAACACTGAACCTCAAATTGCTTCTGATGTGCAGGTTGGTGCCTTGCATGTTTTCCGCCGCCATCGGTGTGTGTGTGAATAGGTGAATGTAATGCACAATCTCTGTACAGCGCCTGCTATATAAACGCACCATTTACCATTTTAGAGTGGCTATTTTCGGTCATTATTTATTTTATGAAAGCGTATTTGAACTAAGTGCTCAAACTAGCAATAGAATACAAGTTTAGAAGCATCTTCCAGGAACGTGATTGGTCTCAGAAATGTCATAAAAGAAAAGAGCTCATAAATAATGCCTAGAATCTGTGATTTCTGCAGCCGGTCGGCTGCAGTACAACAGTAGGTTTAGTAGAATGTTCACATACCTAAAACATGTTCAACTTTAAATTGTTGCCTCTTTCTTCTATTAACAGCTTGGCCAATGTTTGATCAGTTTTTATAGCATAGTTTGTTGATTACTTTTGATGCATAGCGGTCTTAAATCCTATTCATAGTCCAGTTTTCGGTGAAGAGGTGACCACGGTTAGTAAAAAGTAAAACAGAGAGATGTGTTGTGTGAGGGAGCGGTGACCACCGTGGCTCAGTGACGTCATATTGCAGTTTTGGTGGTCCACCCAAAACTGGACTATGAATTGGCCTTTTAAAAGCCTTAAATTATCACATCACTGTCATCTGCAGACCCCCCCCCCCCAAAACCATGTGGGGACCCCCCTGGGGGTTGAGAACCCCTGCCCTAGAATATGCAGCAAGAAGTTCTTGCATAACAAAACATCAGGACCAAAGATTTACTGGCGGTGAGGGTGCCGGCCACGCCCCCCCCCCCCCTTGATTCACGACGTGCCAAGTACCCAAATCATTTGCATGACAACTGTCACGTCATACACGGTATCAAAGCAACACCTACAGCCTGTATGCCTTTTCTTTTTATTCTCAGCATTCCTTGAGAAGATTTACAAAATGTTTCCTGCTATTATTTATAATTGAGTGAACTATAATTGTGTAACATTAATCACACATCATCATACTATAATTCAGTCAATGTCTGTGTGTGTGTCAGAAACACCGCCGTATCTCCTCACCGCCTGCACCAATCGCTCCCACTTTTCACACAGGCATTGACCATAATTATATGGAGGGCGTAATGAAGCCCTTTTTTCGATTTGACACATTAATTTATGAATTTATTAGTGAATTAAAAATGCAACCAGGGCGCATGATTCTGGTCTCGTCGGGAGTCGACTCTCACCGTCCGTCCACTCCTACTGTCATACAGGCTGGTCCAGCAGCACATGAAGCCTGCAGTTCACCCCCCTGCCCTCTGGGTGGTGCTGACGTTGCACTCCAGGAGGGGGACAGAAGTGTGCGTATGACTCCGTGGGGCAGCCATCGGGACAAGATCTTTCATGCTCTCAACAGGCTGCGTCTCGACCGTACCTTGTGTGATGTGATTCTGTGCTGTGAGGGACAGGAGTTACCCTGCCACCGCGCTGTCCTGGCCGCCTTCAGCCCTTACTTTGAGGTAAATTAATCAATTCAAGTTACCGTCCGTCTGGTCTGGGGCATAGGCTACATTAAGTAAGAGCTAAACTGTGGACATTTGAAGCCAAACGTTCTGCTTTCCAACAGGCCATGTTTACATCTGGCACGGAGGAGTCCACACAGGACAGAGTGACCATCAGAGAGGAACCCCAGATGATTGCATTGCTGGTGAACTACGCCTACACATATCGTGTGTCCTTCTGCGCCGATAATGTACAGGTAATGTGTTGCCATTAAGCATACGATACGTATCACGATATGAGGTTCACGATACGATACTTATCACGATATGAGGTTCACGATACAATACGATACGTATCACGATATCGGGTTCACGATACAATTTTTCACAATATTTTAAACACAAAAAATTCCAGACAAATGACCGAAAAATCTTTTTTTATTATTTACAATTTATGAAAACGCTATAATGTCGCTAGGTGGCGGTAACGGGCTGCCAAATAGACCAGTCACCCACGTACAAGAAGAAGAACTCTGTGCAACACGGCTCCGTCTTTTTGGCAAATCTAGAACTTCCTTTTTGAGAGCTAGCAAATTTGAGACATCCGGTTGGTTTCAGAATAAAAGTGTTGTTAATTAAATAATGATTGCATTAAAGTATTAGTATTATTATAACATTACAGTTATTGTAAAGACACACATTATGTTTCTGTGTAAAAATAAGTAATTAAATAACACAGAAACATAATGTGTGTCTTATAGCATCATTTAAATTCTTAATTTGAAGTTTTAATGTGCAAATGAAACTTTTTTCAATACTCTACTAGAGGGTACTCTTATTTTGAAGAGATCGTCTTAAATTTGCTAGCTTAGATTTGCCAAAAAACAGTGCCGCGCAACACAATGCTCTGGGCTGACCAGGGGGGCAGTCAGACGGATATTTTGTGAAGCCACTAAGGAAATGAAAGTTCATATAATGGCCTGTTGTGGCGCTGTCATTGGGCTCAAAAAAACCCATAGCCCCATAGAAGTCCATGTATTTGGGCCCAACTTCACCTAGACTGTATTATCTTAATAAACATGGTCATGAATACTTTTTGCTTCCAGTCACTAGTTTAAAGTCTCATTTCTAATGTCATAATATTCTTTTTGGAAAATTATGGTCCCATTTATTTAAAAAATGACCATAAAGTCGCGCATGTTCTGAGGGGCGTGGCTACCGTTACAGTCTATGAACGGGATCCCCCACCCACTCGAGTCAAAATAAAAACCAACAAAGAAGAAGGGGGAAGTCCCGCCTCGTTGTCTGGGCCAGCCAATGGGCCAGCTGGCCTGAACTGGGCCAAAACGGATCTAGAAAGATGGCGACTTCCATTGCAAGGACTGACAGGCTTCATTTTACGTTCACGTTAGACCCGCGGGACGCTTTGTCCATATTTTTTACAGTCTATGGGGCTGACAGGCAGCCCAGAGCATGCAGGCAAAGCCCGCCACTGGATGGTTATATATTTTATAATACATTAGGCTACATAAACGCTGCTGCCGCCTATCGCAAGGCTTTTTATCTACATCGGTTTTACATTCACCATCGCTGATGAGCAGTGCTTTGTAGGCGAGGAGGGAGGCTTGTTCAGGAACTCTATTATATCATATATATATCTATGTATGGCTCTGCATTAATGTAATAAACATATGCGCTGTGAGCCAACGTGAGCCATGTTGTCATAAGTTTTGCCAATTCACTGTTTTGCCCGTTTACACGGAGAAGGGATAAAACAGCGTTCTCAAAGATTTCCACGCTGGAAGGTGGTTTCACTTTGTTGCGTTTTCACCACCTGAAAACACCATTCTCGTCTAAACGGACCACAGCAAACGATATTTTATTTTGCCGTTTTCTATGAACACCATCCTCGTATAAAGACCGCCCTAGGATAGATGTAGACCGTGCAGAAACATAATTGCCTTCCTTGATATGTATTAATGAGCATCATCACCTGGGCACAGTCAGACACACACAGCTCCCCTCTGCAGGCTTCAACTGAAAGGGAAGCACCCTATGATCCGACGGACCATTGCTCCGAAGGAGCATTGGTCCGAGGTGCGCTGCAGGGGGTCGGGAGAGGGTGGGTGGTTAGGTTTAGGTGTCTGCCCCGGGGGAGGTTAGGGTTAGGGTGAGGGTTTGAGGTAGGTTGTCGATCGGACCAATGGACCGTCGGCATATTGACGCGGACCCCAACTGAAAGTGTCTGCATGGAGTCTGTCTCATTTCTCTCCAAAAGCAGCCCCCCTAATAACAATTATTATAATTATTTTATCGATTTTTATATTGATTAAATCGATCATATATATATCGTCGGGATTAATATATATATACGATATATCATTACATGCCTAGTTACCATCATCATAAACAGTCATTGTCTCCATATTTGTCCTACATAGCGTCAGTGCTTACATTTATTGTTTTCTTCATTTGTTCTATAGGCCCTCCTAGCGGCGTCAGACTTGTTGGAAATCGTGGGTGTTCGAGAGGCCTGCTGTGAATACATGAAAGACATCAAACGTTGGGTAAGGATTTGTTGCTTTTCATATTGAGAGGGTTTGGGGCGTATTGTTGCTGTTTGGGTGGGGAAGATGGATGGAAACCTCATAACTCCATTTTAGAGGTTTTTGATTTTATTCCAGAAATGCATTGGACAAAACATTTATTTACAGATACATTTATTTTCTTGCTTTCTTTTTGCACTTCAGGAGAACCGAGAGGCCACCGGTGGTACCATGTTAATGCGTCAACCTCCGGAGATTGAGAATTATTGTGACTACGAACATCTCAGGAAGCTGTTAGATGGTCTCAACAGGCTGCGTCTCAACAGTGTCTTGTGTGATGTGATTCTGGTCTGTGAGGGACAGGAGGTGCCCTGCCATCGCGCTGTACTGGCCTCCTTCAGTCCTTACTTTGCGGTAAATACATTTACGTTTATTGACCTGCTGTAGTGTTCTTAACTTGGCTTTTATATGAACTGATCTGAACTGATTATGTCAATGAATTGTTTACACAATCTACATGTCACAGGGATTACATATTAATCGCCTAATCACAGTTATTGGAGATTATCACAATGATTTTCTTTGTATGATCGTCAAATGTTGAAAAATGTCCATAATTTTTTTTTAAATAGCAAAAAAGGCAAACAGAAATACAAATTGTAACGTTCCAATGTTCAATGCAATAAAAATAATCGTAACAATTAATCGACATGAGGGATGCCCAGACTTCCCAAAAATATAATCCCATTGCTGAATACACGTCAAAATGTACCAGGCAGGCTGTCTTTCATGTCAATCATCGAAACCTTAATTAATGTAGTGGATATCAAAAGGAGAAGTTTTGTGACTAATCATTTTATTAGGGGCATGGGGTCCCCCCCCACCCCCCATGGACACTCAAACCGTTCTCCTTTCCAACGTGCACAGGCCATGTTTACGTCTGGTATGAGGGAGTCCACACAGGACAGAGTGAACATCAGTGGAGTGGAACCTCAGACCATTGGAGTATTGGTGAACTACGCCTACACTGGTGTGGTGTCGACCACAAAGGCACACATGCAGGTAATGTACAATGCATAATAAAACAAATTTTCAACATGATTGTCCTATATCGGTTCTTAACAAATAAAATCACACCTGTGTGAACTGAGTGGTGCAACTCCCCTCTCTCCCCCTCTCCTCTCCTCTGCACCACTCCAAAAGGTGAGGATACCTACTCTAGGGGACACGGGGAGAACATGCAAACTCATTGCATTTCATAACGTCACCTGTTGCGTAGCCACTGATACGTCATCAGCCAGCGCCACTCTGTCCAGCGCCACATTCTGTAGTACAAAGAAACTGACGGCTGTGTGGGTTGAGTTTAGTGAATGATTAGGGGATGTTGCAGGACAACAGCAGTAGCTGTGTGGAGTGAGTTTAGTGAATGATTAGGGGATGTTGCAGGACAACAGCAGTAGCTGTGTGGGGTGAGTTTAGTGAATGATAAGGGGACGTTGCAGGACAACAATAGGAGACTTTCCAGACTGAGTAGCGCAGTGACATTTTCAGATCTGCGGAACGCAGCAAATCAGGTTGGAACCCAACCCAGGCTACTATATCGGTGCTTAACAAAGACGTGTTGTTAATTTGTTCCAGGCCCTGCTAGCAGCCGCAGTGATGTTTGACGTCACGGTTGTTCGAAAGGAGTGCAGTGACTACATGGAGCAAAATGTTGTGGACATAGATAACTGTGTGGAGATGTACTGCTTTGCCGAGGCCCGTTCCTGTGAAGGCTTGCAGACAAAAAGCCTGCATTACATCGAGGAACACTTCAGTGTCGTATACCAGCAGGTCAGTGATTTGAGGCTTACTTCGTTTTTTTTGGTTTTGGCTATAACTTCGTTTTACAAACGTATTACTCGACCAGACCTGAGTAGAAACAGTCAGTCACAGAGATTAGATGTATTTCGGCGACAGTCACATGTCCATTTCACTTAACAAATCATCTATCATCAGTGAACACCTTCCAGGCGAGAAGATGTGACTTCAAGTATGAAATGGTGCATTTATATAGCGCATTTATCCAAATCGCTTTACAGAGATTGTGCATTACATTCACCCATTCTCACACACACACACACACATTCATACACCTTTACATAGATTGTGCATTACATTCACCCATTCACACACACATTCATACACCTTTACATAGATTGTGCATTACATTCACCCATTCACACACCGATGGCAGCGGAAACCATGCAAGGCACCAACCAGCTCATCAGGAGCAATCAGGGGTTCAGAGTCTTGCTCAAGGACACTTCGACACTAACTCTGGGAGGAGCCTGGAGGTTACCATCCAGCCACTCTACCGCTGATCCACCGCCGCCCCAAGTATGAGAACAGGGTCTTCATCTATCAGCTAATATACCGTAGTCTCTTCTACCATTAGGAGGAGTTCCTCTCTCTCTCCGTGGAAAGGCTGACGGAGGTTCTCTCCAGTGACCATCTGAATGTTCCCAAGGAGGACATGGTGTTTGAGGCTGCCATGCTGTGGTTAGACAAGAGTCCTACCCACAGACAGAGCTTTGGACAGGTCAGTACATTTAAACAAGAGTCCTACCCACAAACAGAGCTTTGGACAGGTCAGTACATTTAAACAAGAGTCCTACCCACAGACAGAGCTTTGGACAGGTCAGTCATTTCTTATTCTCTCGCCTTGTAAGACAATCGGAGGTCTCTATCATGTTGATCATCCAATATCCAGTTGGACTAGTACTAATACTTGGTGTTCTGTGTGTTCTTTAAGGTGTTGGAGCACATCCGTCTGCCTCTCATCAGTCCCTCCTACCTCCACACTGTGGTGGAGAGTCTGGAGGTGGTGAAAGAACAGCCGGGCTGTCAGAGGTTCATCTCTGAGGCCAAGGGGGAGCAGCCATACTCTAACACAGCACGCCCACGGCCATACTTTGACACAGCACGCCCACGCAGTACCACCGGTAGGTAGTAGGTACCCTGTTGAACATGTGCTATTTTTGGAAAAGATACATATTTTGGTGTTATAAAAGGTGACGAGCTGAAAGTCGACATCTATCCAAAGGCCAGCATGCCCGTCTGTGAGATATGTGGGTCTCTTTTCATGAAATAAACTCTTGAATGTACACCTGCTCCTTCTCCCCCACTGGATGCAGTGATCGTGGCAGTGGGAGAAAAGCGCAAAAGGAAAGGCGTCAACTCATTTGAGAGCTTCGATCCCCTGACAAAAGAGTGGAGGACAGTTGGAGACTTGCCCAAGAAAACGGACAACGAAAGCCATGCCATGGTCGTCTCAGGTGAGAAGAACAACTCTATTAGTGGACTCGGGTCCATACACAAAGTACAAACGAATAGACATAAAAGAGACATGACGGGCAAGAAAAAGTCATTAAATGGATGTAAAATTAAAATAGTACACAATTTAACCCATTCTGTGTGGGAACCCCTTTTGAGGTTCTGTACAGTATGTACAGTATAGAAAAATGTGATGCTGCTATATAAATAGAAAACTGTCTTAATCCACAGGTATTTAACACCCCGAACACCCGGGATTATTTAATCCGCAATCCATTAACCCTTTAAGTGCCGGAAGTGCATCAAAATAGAAGCTCCCGGGGTGCCAGAGTTGTCTGATCGCTTTTACTCTGAAAGCCATGAACCGGAAACACTTTCTTAAAAAAGTTGACTTGACAAAGTGACCTCACAATCTCCGATCATCTTAATATATTTATATACGCTCCAAAAAGCGTTCATATTTTGGCGGGAGAGACGGATGAGGAGCAGAAATGAAGCGCCAGCATATCGATCCATTCATCACCACGGAGAGCGCCCTGGATGGGAGTCAATCACAAGCTAATAGTTGCACAGAGCGTTAGCATACGGCAAGCGAAAAGCAAAAAAAAAAAAAAAGGAATCATTCTGAATATTATTATCTCGCCCCGTGTCGTTTGGACGTCGCTAGGACGTCCACAGACGTCGAAGGCACCTCTCGGTTCCAATCCTTATGACGTTTCCAGACGATTTATGTACTAAATGTGTTAAATCATAGCGCCCAGCGATTTATAGCAGCGGAGCACATTTAACGACGGACCGGATGTTATCCCGGATGTGGCTGAAGTAGCTAGATATGTATTCAAAACACTCTCGAGGCGATCTTGTCGGCTAAAATGGCTAATATATGCGCCCAGCAGCTTATATTATATCACCACAAACTGGAACTATTTTGATGTGAATTTCTTCAGCGATATATATATATGAAGACATTTCAAGTTGTGTATGCATATTAAACTATGTATTTCTTTTAAAACAATGAAAGCTTACGTCATTGTTTTAATTCTGCTCCTCTCCCACCATATAGGCTCTACTCTGTATCTGGTTGGAGGAGGGGAGATGTGGCGCTTCGATGCTCAGAACGAAACATGGATGAAGATGGCTTCCATGATGGACGGACGCGCTGGCTTCAGTAAGCTGTCAAACTATTCTCATTTATCCACGTTTTCCCTGCCAAGAATATTTAACCAAAAAAGCCCAGACTGCCATAATTTACATCGATGTATGTTTACTCAGGTTTAAGTAGTCACGGAATATTCATCTTCATTACTATCACTATCACTACTATCACTATCACTACTATCGCACACCGAGACATTCGTTTGTGAAAATAGTGGGTTTGAAAATCCGTCCATGTAATCCATAGTTGGAGCCCATTCAAGATTGAATGGTCTCTCAGGGGGAAAGGACACACAAACATGGCAGAGAATGTAATAATAATAATAAAATTATTAATAATAATAATAAATATGAGTTTTACGAGCACATGGCTGTCGCATGTCTTTCTGGGTTGCTCATAGATTACCTCCCTCTAGTGGAAACACTGACTGGACGTAATTTACGACCCTGGCAGGATTATCCATTGAAATAAATTGACCCTAGCCTCGACGACCATGCATGTCCAACACGAACGTGTGGCCTTCTAACGATTATGTTGTATCTTTTTTCCACAGGCCTGGTGATGCTGGATGGATATATCTTTGCAGTGGGGGGGTGGGGGCGGGGGTATGACTGCCCAATAGAACGGTACGACCCGAGCACGGACACCTGGGAGCTGATGAAGGATACCGGAGCGGGAGAGCATTACGATCCTGGAAGCTTGAACGTGGTCGCACTGGATGGACATCTCTATGTTATTGGTATGGAACAGATTCATGGACCTGCAGGTTCAGCCTGCAGGGTTTTATGAGGTTGTGTTTTTCATGTAGTAATAATAATAATAATGAATTGCATTTTTATAGCGCTTTTCTATGCACTACGTGCCTACTCAACACGCTTTACAACGGTTCATTCATTCATTCATACATTGGGAGGTGAAGCAGCGAACAGTCGACACCAGCGTCCTCACTTCCCACATTCACACACCAATGGTGGCGAGCTCACACCGACCGACACACTGGAGGCAATGTAGGGTTCAGTGTCTTGCCCAAGGACACTTTGACATGTAGTGTTCGTGTATGTTCACTGAAAACGTACAAATATACTTTGGTATTATTTATTACGTATTCATGCTTCACCTGTTGACGGTGAATAACGTTTTGACGTGTGTGTGTGTGTGTGTGTGTGTGTGTGTGTCTCCTCCTGGACTCTAGCTGGCCTTGAAGCGCCACGATGTCAACCCGACAAGCCAGCTGGCCGGCTGGCCAAGTACAACCCTGTAACATCTGTGTGGACAGAACTCGCTCCGATACAGATTCCACGTACACACTCAGCTGCTTGTGTTCTGAATGGAAAGATCTACGTTACAGGTATCTGTTGTGATATAATAATATTGTGCCGGAGGATGCTAAACGCACACCAGTCTTAGTAGTAGCTCACGCCAGAAACATCTAAAGAGTTAAGTCTTAAAAAGGACCAACGTTTCGGCAGGTACTACTGCCTTCTTCAGGGTATTCACATAGCCTTTGTTGTGGCTGATAATAATTTACCAATAAATTACTCATGCCGGCAGGCTAAACCTGGGAGCTGAAACAAACTGTAATGACGCGCGACAAAACAATGATAAAATGATTCATATCCAAACAAGCTCAAAGTTTAAAACGTTTATATAGCTCAGTGCACAAAATATTACAATACAATAAATAAATATATATATATGTAATAAATATGTGCAAAGAATCTAATAAATAACAATCAAAACAGTGAGCAAACAAAACGTGAATGAATCAAACTATAACAAAGTATATTGTGCGGTCAACAAAGTGCATCCTCCCAGCTCACCCTGCCTCCAAGTTCAAACAGCCTTAGGCGTGAGCTGGTTCAGACACCCATATTTGCTGACTACCAAGGGCCACCCACAGAGACGCTCCCACCAATAACGGAACGCCAATGCGGTCACACCCATCACCAACCAAGTGACAACCACTGTAGCTAAGCACTCTTTGGCTCCTACACCCTTTCCCACAGTCTATTCACATACCCTTTCCCATAGTCTATTCACATACCCTTTCCCATAGTCTATACTCTATTCACATAGTCTATACTCTATTCACATACCCTTTCCCATAGTCTATACTCTATTCACATACCCTTTCCCATAGTCTATTCACATACCCTGAAGAAACGTTGGTTCTTACTCTGCATCCTAATAAATAATTGGCACTTTGGCTATCAGTGTGTGCGGCCACTCTTTTTGTCTTTTGAAGACTTAAGGCTTTAAGTGATATAATAATATATCAGCGGGTAGCCTATTTAAGGGCCAGTCAACAGTCTTCCTTGAGAACGTTAGGTTTTGGTACGATGACGGGCGTATCGCCATGGACTCAAAGTTAAATTAGCTGACCTTCCCTTGGACTGAGATTAAAAAAAAGGCATAACCCTCCCATATTTTCCTCCAGGTTTACACTTTTCTTCCTTCTAAATATCGACCTGTCCCATATAGTCTGGAGTTTGTCCTTTAAACTCATATTGAAAGGCCCTAACAGTCAATCCCTGTATATCGATAGGTGGTCTGTATGAACACGAGGAGTACGGCGAGGAGATAGCCGAAACGGTGGAGTGCTACAACCCGCAGACCGACCGGTGGACCATGTGTGCCCCCTTTGGAGGACGCTACAAGCACAGCGCGGTCGTGGACAAAGGAAAGATCTACGTACTGGGAGGGAATGAATTACTGGGCAATTTGGACGATCACTTCCGGTAAGACACTGCAGCGTAGTGTTGTCACGAGTCAATGTAGATTGGCTAGTTGAACTATTAAAAGAAAATCAAAATGGTAAAAAATAAAAAAAATAAGTTTAGGGATAAGGGGTTTAGCGGTGACGAACATGGAGCCCTAAATCGTTTTAGCCCAGAAGAGAGATTAGACATTTTGCACCAGGACCCAAACTTCTGAAAATAGGGGATCCTACAAGCTTGCGACGCGTGCTTGTTGATTGGCTATTTTCACTACTTCTTAATTATTTATTATATTCATGGAATTCATAGATGTTTATTTTTATTTTGTATTTATACAAATATTTGACATTTAAAAAAAAAAATCATCTTTGGAAAAATAAAATACATTTCTCGAGTCCAGTTGTGACTCGTGAGTGACCCATAAAAATTGGTCCACAAATGGACTAGTAGTGTCATCTTTATGTCAGCAGTGTCAACAGCCTTTCATGCGTGCGCAGGAAGTTGAAAGTACCATAGCTTTACGCTATGGACCAGAGCTAGGGGGAACAGTGTCTTCTGGTCCATACGAGACATTTATTTCACATCTCTCTCCGTTCGTGTCTAGATATGCCAGAAGGATATTGTGCTACTGCGAAGAAAAGGACACGTGGGAACAAGAGGGAGAGATGCGGGGTGCTCGCTTCTCTATCAGATGTGTGTCTCTCAAGCTGCCGAGGTATCATGGGTACGACTTCGAATCTGGAGACGAGGATGATCCTCAATATTCCCCTTCTGGAGACTCCATGAATGATGAGTGGTAACCGACCTGTTCGAGACCACTTATTTTTATTCCATTGTGTAAGCCGAGAGCTACCAAATGTGTTCCCTGGACCACTGCACTAGTGGCACACCTAAATCTATTATTCATTTGATTACCTGCAGCTGCTGTAGTAGCCTACGATGTTTTTGTTTTTTGTTTCCGCTGAAGTCGGTTTTTAACCCATTTTGGACTGAGGTCGGGGGAAAAAATCTTTTCTGAAAAACCCATGTTTCTATGTCTGTGGTGCTCAACCTTTTTCATGTCAAGGACCCCCAGAATTATCTCTATTGGGCCACGGACCCCCACCTCAAAATATGTAGTTCCAGGGACCTCGCCAGAAGCCAATATTTTGATTAAAAATGTTCGCTCTGAAATATATATTCAAAGATTAGCACCACACTGTAGAAATGCACACAAGATAAATGAAAAACCCTCCTCTACGGCTGTTGAATGAACAGTGGTAAATCCTCGTTGTAAATACACTCCTAATACTGAATACAAATCTATAAATGGTGAAGTATAACAAGATGTTAAAGCATCGCCACTGTGTAGACCAAAGCAATGTCGCACGTCCTACTTGCTCTCTCTCTCTCTCTCTCTCTCTCTCTGTATAGTGTGTGAATGCTTCCCTCCCAACGTATATGATTGATTTTCATCCACAGTATTTGTATGAAGACATTAAATGTATATTTTCATGCTGTACATTTCTTGTACCAACTTATTATGTTTTTTAATAAAATGAAAGAAAGACAGGTCATATAAGTTTAAGATGACCCTGAAATCTGTCTGCTTTTGGATGAATGAATATATTTTCATACAATAGTTGAATGAATCAGTATTTGAATGTATTGGAAAGCCTACACAGATATTTAGGCTTCATATGGCTTGAGGTCCACTCTCAAACCTTTGTGTTCAGTAGGCCTATATCATTTTTGACAACAATATACATATAGCCTACTTCACAAGAGCATATAGTATAATAAATAACACTGAGATTGCTTAATTGTCCTGCAGCTTTATCAATGAGGGTTAAGCATTTATTTATAAAGCTGTTTTACAAAAGAGAGTGAAGGAAGTGGCAGTGAGGAAAGAGACGGGCATGACATACGCCGAGGCTGTCAAGAGACTGGAGGTGGAGGAACGAGCGGCAGAGCAAAAGGAACCAGCGGAGATGAGGAATGGAGATGAGAGGACCATGTGCATGGACAAAAGGAGTTTCCTGGCTTACAAAGCAAGTCCGAAAGGATTAAAATGGTGCTTGACGCAGCTAGGAGGTTTTTGAAGGTGGAAGACATCAGTGCTGAAGAGCTGGACAGTACCTTAAGAGAGGGGTTCGCACCAACTCAGCCAAATGTGGCTGAGTAACAGAAGAGAAATGATGGTAAAGGGATAATGTGGGTGGGCACTGTGAATATTCCTCACTGAGGAGAACACCAAAGGGGATCATATAATCCCAACCTGTGGAGGGCAGCAATGTGCCGGAAGTCACAAGAAGAAGAAGAAGTTGTTGTCAGCCTGGCGGACACAGTTAGTGGTAAGTTGTAACATGTGTGTCGTTCCCTGTGCAGGAGTAAAGTTATCTTATTGTTAAAGTTTAAAACGTCTAAAAGTGAAACTTACATTGTTTGACGGACTAATTCCATTGCCGTTTGTGTGCGGCTGTCCGTCTGTTGTGGAACACTTGGTTGGACTTTCTGATTTGTAGGCAGAACAACGAGGTTTGTTTATTTTAGTTTTGTTTACGTTATGTTTGTATCATATCATTACATGCGTGTTGTCGTGAGAGCTTGTTTATAGTCGGACGTAGCCCCTCTCGGAACCCTACATAAAGCTTTTATGAAATTTGATTGTCGCTTTAGGTAAAGTAATCAAAGTGTCAGAAACTTTACTACATTTGGGTTCTGCTTGCGGGGCTAAGTCGGACGTTGGATTTAGGCTGATTTTAGAATGGTGTACTTGTGTGTTGCCAAGTGTTTGCACATGGACTGTTGTCTCTATGAGCCGAGGTTGTTGGATTGAAAGTGGGTAGTACTAGTAGATTGATTGATTGATTTAAATATTTATTAACAGTTTGCAGAATTACAGAAGTACATTTCAAGCACAAACTCAATACAAATACTGTTAACTGTGAGTGGACTACCCAAATAAGCATTACACTTTTGAGGGTCCACCATGTTCAATTCATCAAAACATTTATAGACGTACACATAGACACTTCTATATAGTTAAAGAATAGCTTATTATAGTATACCAAACTATACTTGTGTAAATGAAATGATTGCACACAAACATTTCATTTCATATTCAGTACACTTGGTGGAGTGGACCTCTACATGCTACTGTAGTTATACTTACAAAGCTGATCTACAAGCTCACAACGTGTCCCTCCACGGGATGCAGACTTACATACCCTCTGTTCACGGAGAGCGGCAGCGCCGCTTGAGTGTTGGTGAGATGTGTCAAAGATGCATAACGTAAATGTTTACGTGTTTAATTTCAAGGACCCCGGTTCGACATGCATCCACGAACCCCATTTGAATGGCATTTCTATCTCTGGGACCCCCAATTTATATTGTAGAATTTAACTCTAATGAGAGTGTACAATGTTTGGTTCCCAAACTATAATTCAGCTGGGGACCCCCTGGAACTCCCCCAAGGACCCCTGGGTTTCCCCGAACCACTGCCTTATATCATCATTATGGGAGGGAGAAGAGTCTAGGATATGTAGCTGACATGATGTTTAATGCCACAATGCATAGGAAGCATAATAATAAATAATAAATGGGGCACGGTGGCACAGTTGGTAGTGCTGTCGCCTCACAGCTAGAAGGTCCTGGGTTCGATTCCCGCTCGGGACACTGTGGGCGCTGGCGGCGTGTTTCCTCCTCAGCACCATACCCGAAGGCGGGGTTGGCGAAAGGGCCTTTCTGTGTAGAGTTTGCATGTTCTCCCCGTGTCCCCTATAGGGTAGGTACCCTCACAAAAAACATGCAGTAATCCTGGTCACTAAACTGCCTCCCCCTGGCCAGCCGGGGCGCCTGATGGAGGGGAAAGGAACTGGTTGGAATAACGTGTTCCTTCCATGTGCTACTATACGTCCAACCAGGGAAACTCCTAACCTGACGCTGCCAGATCCAAAAAGCTTGCTACACAAATTTGTTTCACAGCTTATTTGGATCTGGGATCGCGGAAGCAAATTCGATGACGGGGCTGTTCCTTTTTTTCAAGATACATGGTAGATGATTGGATGGGAGCGTCTGTCTATCACCGTGTGGGCGTGCAAACACAACCAATCATATCGACGTGTCTATATACCGTCACATCCGCTTTTGCACATATCCCGCCTTTAGCTCACGCTGATTGGTTCGGTACGAAGCAGATCTGACTCAGCTCAACTCCGTCAGAGATCCCAGATGAGTGTTGTTTTGGGGAATATGTTTCCCCAATACCGCCCTCATCTGGCAGCGTCAGGTTAGGAAACTCCCCCCTGTCAGGTGAAAAGGAGCAACTTGGACACTCAGGCATGAAGGAAGCATGAGTTCAAGTCCGTTGCTCTCCCCTTGTCCCCCATATATGGGGACTAGGTTGGTGGAGGGTGTGTAGAGCCCAGGATCACATAAGATGATTGACACAGGGGTGAAAAATGGGTTACAAAATCGTGGGATAAAAAATATATTGAGGAAGCATAATAATGCTTACTAGTTGTTCTCACTATCTGAGAAACATGTACGTGTTCATTTGTCAAAGAAGTAACCCAGAGAAAGAATCCTGATACTCGGACTGCTCTAGTGGCCAGTCGTAGCAGACTGACTGTACTCACTTACACATACTGAACAGAGTGTAGCGATGAAAATGATCGGTTAATTTGGTTATTGAAAATTGATAAGCTTATCAATCAATTAACCGGTTATTTGATAAATTGTTTCTTTAATCTTAATTTCCCTCAATGTCTAACATAAAAATATGCATTTTTCTGATATACATAAAGAATACAAAAGGCATATTATATTCCTTCATCAAAAATATATTTTACCATTTGAGATGCAGGGCCAGGTATCTTTTATGAGGAATAAAATGTAATGAAAAGTGCACTGTCTTGTCTGTCACATGACATGCAAAAGAAGAGATGTTTCTGTGGCTACCAAGGTGGGGGTGGGGCGGCTTTTTTTCAACCGGTGCACACATGCGTGCTCCTCTGCTGCGCTCAGACAGCATTACATTCACACATGCGTGCTCCTCTGCTGCGCTCAGACAGCATTACATTCACACATGCTGTCACGACTATGGTCGTGTGTGGTTATGATTAATTATGAGTGTTATGATTTATGAGTGTTATTTTGGATTATAAATATATATATGTTTATTGCTAATAGTATATATATATTTATATGGTGGTATATTGTTATAGTATATATATATGTATGTGGATTATCTTAGGCCTAGATGTCTTCTAATATATATATATATATCTATATCTGTGCAGCAGTTGTTATGAACCTGTATTAGACTAACTCTCCTCCCATGCAGAGGATACTAATGGGTTTTCAGACAGACTGATTGTCATCAGCTGTGTGGCTGGGGTAACCCTGTTGGCCATGACCATGGAGGTCTGATCAACCTCCCTGATTGGCTGACGGTCACGTGAGCGAGCTAGCGGCCGCGGCTCTCTCACTACATAGCCCATTCATGCCCAGCCCAGCGCTGGGGAAACACTTCCAAGGTCTTTCCCCCATCCGTCGTACTACTACTACATGTCGCCAACTGTTTTGTTCCTTTATTTTGTGAAGCTGAACTTTTGTTAGACAAGTTATTCCCTTCGGAAAGGAATACCTTTAGTTTTGTTTTTGGATTCCGTTTATTATGTTCATGCGAGTTAAAGAGCCATTTATTTTGTAAACTATTGTTGATTCTTATAATTTATTCATTATACTATTGAATAAATCCTTGTATTAAGGCCTTGGTTTCCGTTTCTCTCATATATTACATTACCTTTACCCCTAGACATATGGTTTTGTAACATATTTGGGAGCCCGTCCGTTTCAAAAAACAAATTAAGGATTCAGTTGTTCAGTTGGTTATGTTTTTTGTTTTGCTAGTATTGCTTTTGGTGGTAGACGGATTGGGGAGTATTAATGGTGAGTATGTTGCTCGTACCAGTTTGAGTAGCGGATTTTGTATATGGCCTGTATTTGGTATGGCCTCTGATGACCAGGGTGCTAGTACGGATGTCCTGTCGCTTGAGGAGCTACAACAGTGCTCATATTGGGAATTGTACAGTATTGCCAAACAATTTAACGTTCCTTTACCGCACGGTACCAAAAAGAAAGAGGCGATTTTCGCAGCTGTCTCACGGCAGTTGTTTTCACAGGGAGTCATTACGATGCTGTCAGATGAGAGTGAGGGGGGAGACGTATCACTCATTGTCGCAGAACCGAGTTCTAGTGGGGCCAATCAGTCTGACACTACGGGTGTGTTAGAGCAGGGCGAGGATCCCGCGGGGGACCCGTCTGCTCAGGCCCCACATGATTACCCACGGGGCACTGGGGGGAGTCCTCAGGACATAGGGGGGGTTTTGCGCCTCCGGGAGCTTGAGCTGGAAATAGCACTAACAACGCTGAAGAGCGAGGAGTGCAAATTACAGCATCAGAGACATGAGCTCGACATGGCACGCCTGCGAGGCCAGACCTACCCCGACGAGGCGTCCGCAGGGGCGCCCGCCTCCCAGCAGCGACACGGGTCACCCCCAGGTTCCAGAGGAGTGGCAGCGTTCGACATAAGCAAACAAATCGCATTGGTACCTGCGTTCAAGGAGGGTGAGTTGGATAACTACTTTTGTGCTTTTGAACGAATTGCTGGTGCTGTTAAGTGGCCCAGGGAATTCTGGAGTTTGCTACTCCAATGTAAGTTGACAGGTAGAGCACAGGATATCTGTAGCGCACTCACGGTGGATGAGAGCCTATGTTATGATGTCGTAAAGGCGGCTATCCTTAGCGGTTTCGAAATGGTGCCTGAACATTATAGGCAAAAATATAGGGCCGCTCAAAAATCCTCTACTCAAACGTTTGTGGAATTTGGCCGTGAAAAAGCCACATTGTTTAGGAAATGGTGCAACGCGAGCAACGTACACACTTTTGAGCAGCTTACTGAGCTGATAGTGATGGAAGATTTCAAATCATGTATCCCAGATCGTATTGTTGTCTATCTTGAGGAACAAAAGATTAACTCAATTGCTAAAGCCTCTGTGAGGGCCGATGAATATGATCTGACGCACCGTTCGGGTGTTTCTCCGGTGCGTAGCGGGGAGGGTCTGTTCAACATGCAGAAAAAACAGCACAAATTGTCACAACCGAAAAGTCCACCGAGGGGCGCAAGTGCAGCGCCTGACAATCGTGCTTGTTTTTACTGTCATGAAGTGGGCCATTTGGTTTCTCGCTGCCCTAAAGTACAACATAAGCAGCAGAAAGAGAATGGAAATGGAAATGTGTATTCAAAAAAACCAAAGGGTGTGGGGTTTGTGCATACTATTCCTCGGTCTGCTTCCGAGACAGCTATGGCTGTCCGGGCGGAGGTAGAGGAGTGTTTTGATCCCTTTATTTTGCATGGCTCAGTCTCGCTGTCTGATAAGGAAAATGAGCGCGTTCCTATCACCATTTTGCGTGATACAGGCGCCTCACAGTCCCTTATTTTACAGAGTGTACTGCCATTTGCGGAGAATACCTTTTGTGGTTCCGATGCATTGGTTTTGGGCGTGGAAATGATATCCTCTCGCGCTCCATTGCATATGATCCACCTACGCTCTCCACTTGTTTCTGGTCTTGTGCAGATCGGGCTACGTGAAAGTTTACCCATTGAAGGTGTGGGGATGATTCTTGGCAACGACATAGCTGGGGACAAAGTGTTTGCGTCGCTAGAAGTGGTTGAAAAACCTGTGGCTAACGTAGCTATGCCTGCGCTGGGAGCCCCACCCACTGTGTTTCCGGGTTGTGCTGTGACTCGCGCACAATTGAAAAAGTTTGATGACGAGGCTACGTTGTGTGACACTTTCTTGTGTGCCGAGCGACCAGTGGGTGATGCCCCACAGACACCGCGTAAGCGGGCTAGGAAAAGCTTGCTGGCTACTAAAAGTGATTTTGGGTTTGATATCGATAGGGAAACATTTGCGCATGCGCAGAAGCACGATCGCTCTCTCTCTGTGTGCTGGGAGGCAGTTACCAAAGTGGGTGAGGCTGCTGGGCCGAGTGCATATAGTGTAGAGGATGGCCTCCTTGTGCGTAAATGGTTTCCAGCGGCTATCGGTGACTTGAAATGGAATGTGGTGCGTCAGGTTGTGGTACCTCAGGGTTTCCGTTCCCAGATTCTCAGTCTGGCTCACGACAACATTTCTGGCCACCTGGGCATTCGTAAAACTTATGACCGCATCCTACGCTATTTTTTCTGGCCGGGTTTGAATGCGTCTGTTACTGACTTCTGCCGCACTTGTCATGTGTGTCAGATGACGGGGAAGCCAAACCAGACTATTCCGCCCGCGCCGTTGAAACCGATCCCTGCTGTGGGTGAACCATTTGAGCACATCATGATTGACTGTGTCGGTCCATTACCGACCACAAAATCTGGTCACAAATACCTTCTTACTGTAATGTGTAGTGCAACGCGCTACCCAGAAGCGTTCCCATTACGCACACTAAAAGTGAGACCAGTTATTAAAGCGCTTTCTAGCTTTTTCTCTACTTTTGGGTTTTGCCGGTATCTTCAAAGTGACCAGGGCTCAAATTTCATGTCAAAATTATTTGCTCAAGTTGCTTCCACCCTTGGCATAGAACACAGACACTCTAGCGCTTATCATCCTGAGTCCCAGGGCGCGCTTGAGCGGTTTCACCAGACGTTGAAAGCGATGATGAAGAAATACTGTCACGAAACTGGTAAAGCCTGGGACGAGGGCTTGCCTTATCTTATGCTGGCAGTAAGAGAGAGCGTACAGGAGTCGCTGGGGTTTAGCCCAGCGGAGCTGGTGTTTGGCCATACGGTGCGCGGGCCGTTGCGTGCGTTTCGAGAGGGCTTATTAGCCAACGCAAACTCGCCGGTGACTAATGTATTGGATTTTGTTGCGGGGTTTCGCGAGCGATTGCACAAGGCCAGACAGATGGCTAGCAGCTTTCTGAGTAAAGCTCAAGGTAAAATGAAGGCATGGTTTGACAGGAAGGCTGTGCATAGAGTGTTTGCTGTGGGTCAGAGGGTGTTGGTGCTGCTCCCACTGCAAAGCTCAGCCTTCCAGGCCAAATTCAGTGGTCCTTATGTGATTGACAAAAAAATGAGTGAAACGGATTATGTGATTTTGACGCCCGATCGTCGCAAAAAGACAAGGGTTTGTCATGTGAATATGCTCAAGCCGTATCTGGCTCGCACCGAGTCAGATACTCCTGTTATTCCCGCAGTTGTCGCCTCACTTTCTGCAGCAGCGCCGTCACTTTATTCCCCTGAGAGTGATGGGCTGCGTGTAAAAGGTTCGTCTGGGTCACGTCTACAGAACTCTGAAATATTGAATGATTTACCGGGGTATTTAAAACATTTGGGTCCCCAGGCGCAAGCAGACATTATTGATTTGATGGAAAATAATGTGAATCTGTTTTCAGATAACCCATCATGCACATCAGCCCTTTCTCATGACGTAATTGTACAGAAGGATTGCCCTCCTATTAAGCAACATGCCTATCGGGTTAATCCAACCAAGCGTGCTTTACTACGAAAAGAGGTTGACTACTTGTTAGAGAACGGGCTGGCTGTTCATAGCAGCAGTGCGTGGTCTAGCCCCTGCTTGCTGGTGCCTAAGGCTGACGGGAGCCAGCGGTTTTGTACAGATTTTCGTAAGGTTAACAATATAACGCAGGCTGACAGTTATCCGCTCCCGAGGATGTTGGATTGCGTGGATCGGGTGGGGTCTGCTAAATTTGTAACTAAATTGGATTTGCTAAAGGGTTATTGGCAAGTGGCTTTGACACCCCGTGCATCAGAGATCAGTGCATTCGTGACACCAGACGGTTTATACCAATATACAGTGATGCCATTTGGCTTAAGAAATGCACCAGCGACATTTCAAAGATTAATGAATAATGTACTAAGAGGCGTGGACAATACAGAGACTTATTTGGACGATGTTGTGGCATATAATGATACTTGGCTTGAGCATATACACACTTTGAGACAGATTTTTCAGCGGTTAGGAGAGGCTAACCTGACATTAAATTTGTCAAAATGTGAATTTGGTTGTGCGACCGTAACGTATCTTGGGAAGCAGGTTGGTCAGGGCCAGGTACGTGCTATTAATGCAAAAATCCAGGCTATTCTAGAATATCCTGTGCCGAGGACTAGGCGTGAGCTCCGCCGGTTTTTGGGCATGGCAGGTTACTACCGGGGGTTTTGCAAAAATTTTGCTGCCGTCACTGCGCCGCTGACTACGCTGACTAGCGTCAAAAGAGTATTTATCTGGTCGCCTGCCTGTCAGTTAGCGTTCGAATCCTGCAAGGCTCTCCTCTGCAGCACTCCAGTCCTGGCTGCGCCCGACTTCACCAAACCGTTCAAGCTGGAGGTGGATGCCAGCGCCTGTGGCGCCGGTGCTGTCCTGCTCCAGGAGGATCTTCAGGATATCGATCATCCCATCTGTTACTATTCAAAGAAATTTAATTCAGCGCAGGGTAACTATAGTACCGTTGAGAAGGAAGCTCTCGCCCTGTTACTTGCATTACAATTTTTCGAGGTATATGTTGGCTCAAGCCCGTTGCCTATTGTTGTCTATACTGACCATAATCCCCTTGTGTTCCTAAGGCAAATGCAAAATTCAAATCAGAGACTGATGAGATGGTCCTTGATGCTACAGGACTTTGAAGTGGAAATTCGCCACAAGAAGGGGACGGACAATGTCCTTGCGGATGCCCTTTCCCGGGTTTAAGGTGCTCTCTTCTTTGAGAAGAAGTTATTTGGGGATATAACTTCTTTTCGGGAAGGGGGGTGTCACGACTATGGTCGTGTGTGGTTATGATTAATTATGAGTGTTATGATTTATGAGTGTTATTTTGGATTATAAATATATATATGTTTATTGCTAATAGTATATATATATTTATATGGTGGTATATTGTTATAGTATATATATATGTATGTGGATTATCTTAGGCCTAGATGTCTTCTAATATATATATATATATCTATATCTGTGCAGCAGTTGTTATGAACCTGTATTAGACTAACTCTCCTCCCATGCAGAGGATACTAATGGGTTTTCAGACAGACTGATTGTCATCAGCTGTGTGGCTGGGGTAACCCTGTTGGCCATGACCATGGAGGTCTGATCAACCTCCCTGATTGGCTGACGGTCACGTGAGCGAGCTAGCGGCCGCGGCTCTCTCACTACATAGCCCATTCATGCCCAGCCCAGCGCTGGGGAAACACTTCCAAGGTCTTTCCCCCATCCGTCGTACTACTACTACATGTCGCCAACTGTTTTGTTCCTTTATTTTGTGAAGCTGAACTTTTGTTAGACAAGTTATTCCCTTCGGAAAGGAATACCTTTAGTTTTGTTTTTGGATTCCGTTTATTATGTTCATGCGAGTTAAAGAGCCATTTATTTTGTAAACTATTGTTGATTCTTATAATTTATTCATTATACTATTGAATAAATCCTTGTATTAAGGCCTTGGTTTCCGTTTCTCTCATATATTACATTACCTTTACCCCTAGACATATGGTTTTGTAACACATGCGTGCTCCTCTGCTGCGCTCAGACAGCATTACATTCACACATGCGTGCTCCTCTGCTGCGCTCAGACAGCATTACATTCACACATGCGTGCTCCTCTGCTGCGCTCAGACAGCATTACATTCACACATGCGTGCTCCTCTGCTGCGCTCAGACAGCATTACATTCAGTTTATTGAAGAATTTCTTTAATCAATGTTCCATCCCTAGCCAGGAGGACATTACAAAAGAGTACTTGATATGCTCAACAAATCTCCCCGATTTAAAGAAAGCTTCAGTATATCAAATGACAACAATAAGCTGTTTCTTTGCATTTTAAATGTGGCGTCAGAGTAACTCCAATACTCATATTTCGTTCACATCGTTTTTTACAACATAATTTGACTCACTGTGTTCAGCCTGAGTTGAATTAAATCATTAAATCACCTCAGCCATGTAACAGTAATGTAGTGAGTTCTCTCTCCACCTCACCTCAGCCATGAGTTAAACCACATGTAACAGTAATGTAGTGAGTTCTCTCTCCACCTCACCTCAGCCATGGCCATGAGTTAAACCACATGTAACAGTAATGTAGTGAGTTCTCTCTCCACCTCACCTCAGCCATGAGTTAAACCACATGTAACAGTAATGTAGTGAGTTCTCTCTCCACCTCACCTCAGCCATGAGTTAAACCACATGTAACAGTAATGTAGTGAGTTCTCTCTCCACCTCACCTCAGCCATGAGTTAAACGTTTAAACCACATGTAAATAGTAATGTTGTGTGTTCTCTCAATTTCATTCAAAGGGCTGTCTCGACATGAGAACATATACGTATGTCCTCTCTCCACCAGTGCCACCACACTGCACCTCAGCCATGGATGACAACATCCTGGACCTGGATGCTGCCTGCCGGAGAGAATCACCAGAGGTTGCCCACGTGGTAACCTTTGGGCATGACACTGCCAAGAGGATGAGACTGGACACTGACCGTGTGAGTGTGTGAGTGTGTGTGTGTGTGTGTGTGTGTGTGTGTGTGTGTGTGTGTGTGTGTGTGTGTCTAATGCCCAGGTTTTTCCAGCACCGCACCTTATAACCTCACACGATTAAAGTTCTCAGTTGCCACCTCTGATTGATTTCAGTCATTTGGATTCCATAGAAGCCACAACGTGTCTTCTGTGAATGCATGCTGCACGCTGAGAATAGCAGATCTACAAGTTTACAACACGTCGCGGCGCGGTGGCTCAGGGGTAGAGTGGCTGGATGGTAACTGCAAGGTTGTTTTCTGACGCTGGTCTCGTCACGAGTCGACTCTCACCTTCCGTCCACTCCTCCTGTCATACAGGCTGATCCAGCGCCACAGGAAGCCTGCAGTTCACCCCCCTGCCCTCTGGGTGGTGCTGACGTTGCACTCCAGGAGGGGGACCGCAGTGTGCGTATGACTCCGTGTGTCGGAGTCTCAAAGATCTTTGATGCTCTCAACAGGCTGCGTCTCCACCGTGCCTTGTGTGATGTGATTCTGTGCTGTGAGGGACAGGAGTTGCCCTGCCACCGCGCTGTCCTGGCCGCCTTCAGCCCTTACTTTGAGGTAAATTAATCAATTCAAGTTACCGTCCGTCTGTTCTGGGGCATAGGCTACATTAAGTAAGAGCTAAACTGTGGACATTTGAAGCCAAACGTTCTGCTTTCCAACAGGCCATGTTTACATCTGGCACGGAGGAGTCCACACAGGACAGAGTGACCATCAGAGAGGAACCCCAGATGATTGCATTGCTGGTGAACTACGCCTACACATATCGTGTGTCCTTCTGCGCCGATAATGTACAGGTAATGTGTTGCCATTAAGCATACGATACAGTTCACGATATGAGGTTCACGATACGATACTTATCACGATATGAGGTTCACGATACGATACGATACGTATCACGATATCGGGTTCACGATACGATTTTTCACGATATTTTAAACACTAAAAATTCCAGACAAATGACCGAAAAATCTTTTTTATTATTTACCCCCCCCCCACCAGGCTATTTGTATTTAACTACATTGCTAAAGTAGCATTACTTTTCATGTAAAATTACTTAATTTCTGTGCAACAACTGTAACACATGCTTTCTTGTTTAGAACCTAGCTCGAGTTAACATGTACAAAAAGCTTTCTTTGATGACATCTTAGGATAGACGTAGACCTATTTGACAGTGCAGAAACATAATTGCCTTCCTTGATGTATTAATGAGCATCACCTATGGGCACAGTCAGACACACACAGCTCCCCTCTCTAGGCTTCAACTGAAAGTGTCTGCATGGAGTCTGTCTCATTTCTCTCCAAAAGCAGCCCCCCTAATAACAATTATTTATTTATTTTAATCTGTTTTTATATTTATTAAATCGATCAATATATACGATATATCATTACATGCCTAGTTACCATCATCATAAACAGGCATTGTCTCCATGTTTGTCCTACATAGCATCAGTGTTTTCTTCATTTGTTCTATAGGCCCTGCTAGCGGCGTCAGACTTGTTGGAAATCGTGGGTGTTCGAGAGGCCTGCTGTGCATACATGAAAGACATCAAAAGTTGGGTAAGGATTTGTTGCTTTTCATATTGAGAGGGTTTGGGGCGTATTGTTGCTGTTTGGGAGGGGAAGATGGATGGAAACCTCATAACTCCATTTTTGAGGTTTTTGATTTTATTCCATAAATCAGTGCTATTGACCACCCTTTCTGTCTGTGTGTTGTTTCGAAAATATTGAACCAATGGAAAGTAGTAAAAAACGCATTGGACAAAACATTTATTTACAGATACATTTATTTTCTTGCTTTCTTTTTGCACTTCAGGAGAACCGAGAGGCCACCGGTCTCCTGTTGTACGGGAGAGGCGCTGACGTGAATGTTCTCCCCGAGCATCGGTCTCTACTAGGTCCCATGTTCATCGTCCCATCGGAGACTGAGAATTATTGGGACCCCGACCATGAAAACAAGCTGTTAGAGGGTCTCAACAGGCTGCGTCTCAACAGTGTCTTGTGTGATGTGATTCTGTGCTGTGAGGGACAGGAGGTGCCCTGCCATCGCGCTGTACTGGCCACCCTCAGTCCTTACTTTGAGGTAAATACATTTACGTTTTTTGACCTGTTCTTAACTTGGCTTTTATATGAACTGATCTGAACTGATTATGTCAATGAATTGTTAACACAATCTACATAAGGGTAGGTCAGGCCCGGCGCCAGGATGAAATGACTGAGGGGTCAATTGAGATTTTTGAGGGGGGGAAAAAAAATATTAAAAAAAACACATGCTCCAGATTTTCTTTTTTTTTTGTGATGAATGCTTCAATCTGGTGCACTTTGAAATAAAAATGAAGAGGCTAGATCTATAAAGAGCTACACACATCATATTAGATTATTATCAGGGCTGCACACAACTTTTTTGGTCTAGTACTCAGAGGAGCACCTGGAGGAGTTACTTGGTCTAGTACTCAGAGGAGCACCTGGAGGAGTTACTTGGTCTAGTACTCAGAGGAGCACCTGGAGGAGTTACTTGGTCTAGTACTCAGAGGAGCACCTGGAGGAGTTACTTGGTCTAGTACTCAGAGGAGCACCTGGAGGAGTTACTTGGTCTAGTACTCAGAGGAGCACCTGGAGGAGTTTCTTGGTGCTCCTAAAATGCGGCGACCCGTCTCGCCGGATGGATAAAAGAGGGATGAATAACTTATAGCAAAACGTTATTTATTGGATGAGTGGGGAGTCAATGGAGGGTATTGATGAGTGGGGAGTCAATGGAGGGTATTGCAACTCTAGATTTAGCCCTAGAATGGCTCTTGTTGAAGATTCTATTTTTTTAACATGCGACACATCGTACGGCGAAGCATACATCAGGGTTCCCTCTTGTTTTTAGCTGAGGCGACGTAGTCAGACAGTCATGCAGACACACATGGCTCCTCGGTGCAAAAATAAACGGTGTACACTACCCGACTTTACCATAATAAGGGACAGTATGTCGAGACACGGTGTTCATGTTGGGCAGCAGCAGTGCCAGTCCGCAATGCTTTAAACTCTTCCCACTCCACTATGTCGGAAACTAAAACCTTAGTGCCCGTAAAAGGTCGGTGGCCGGTGCCTAGGCTGTGAGAGACGGCATCGCACACGAGCTACCATGCTGCTCCAGCACCCGGAAAACAAACACAAGCACAGCGGCAAACGGGAAGGAGTGCAAAGCATCCAAAGCATGCCCTTTTACACCGGGGACTACGGTAGTTTGCTATCTGAAACGGAGAAGACGAAAACTATTTGTGTCAGATTTGCTCCTGTCAACCGCCGTCCTACCAGCATGGAATCCTCCCCCTTTTGAGCAAGGACGCGCTGTGATTGGCCACAATGGCCAGTGCACTTGTGCAAGACGTGCTGTGATTGGCCAGTAGCCACTTTGAGTGGCAGTCGGTGGAAAATGCTCTCGCCACAGAGTTGACTAGTATTCTGGCCATGATAATAATCATTCTGGGCGGCCCCCGGCTGTTGGTACGCAGAAGCGCTTCCCGGCGCTTGATTGACAGCGCATTTTGAATTTTGACGATTCATGCGCGCTGGCGCACCGCTTATGTGCAGCCCTGATTATTATCCTCTTTACTGTGCTATTATTGCCATTTGCCAACATCAGCAGTAGTGCTACAAAACAAAACATTGGACAGGGCAGGGGTGGGAAACTTTGATGATGGAGAGGGCCACTATATTTCAAACTCACTCCAGAGGGCCACTGTATTTCAAACTCACTCCAGAGGGCCACAATGCATATAGTCAAAGGCAGCTGATCTACAAGCTCAAAACGTGTCGCAGTGCAATGCATTTTGAGCTTGTAGATCTGCTTTATTGCTATTTTTAAAATTGGAATCCTGAATTATTTTCAACTATTTTTGAATTGGAATCCGGGAAAAGTAATCTTTTTTTAAATTTTTATTTCAAATACATTAACTTTAGGATTATGAACTGAAATGCAAATAGTGGACATAAAAAAAAGGTTAGTACTAGTCATTAAGCTATTAACACATTAGACTGAGTAATCTGATATTAACCTGCAGACCACATTAAGTGCGTCTGTGCTCAAAGAATACATTCTTCAGCGTGTCCACAATAGTCCACAGCCCACTTTGCCACTCTCTCTGATCCACTGCATCAATAGCACCCCTCCCCCCAATGGCAGACAGTCATGTCAGACACATGTGTTAAATCCCTGTGCCTCAGGAATGTCCTACTTCCCGTTCTTTCCAGATGGGAGATGGCCATGACACCATAGAGTTATTATACAATAGAGAAGACACCCAGAGGAAATCCTGAAGCGCAATGGACATAGTGGCCGAAGAAGGTATTGCAGTTTGGTAAGGTTTGGTCCTCAAACACATGAACGCGCACTAGGCTCCGTCCACTCTGCCGGTCGTCGCGCGTTCATGTGTTTGAGGACAATCCATCCAGAATGCACACTGTTCCTAAACCGGAAGGAGGAGTGGATTCGCCTCATGCGCTTCTGAGCAACTCAATGCAAGTGGACGGGAGGAGAACTTGGGTGTCTTCTCTATTGTATATATACTCTAAGCATGACACATGTTAGATGTTCCTTGCATGCCTGTACAATACTTTTTTGTTTGTTTGTAGCAGCATGTTTTGAGTTGTTATGACCAGTGCTGCTAGTGAATATCACTGCCAAATATCACTAGAAAACCAATCAATTTTTTTTAACCCATTGATGCCTGAGGCCGAATCTGGGAACGCCTTCTAGGGCCTGACCTAAGGTTTCTGAAAACCTTCAAATTCTGATGATTTTTTTTTTAATCGTTATGTTGCTACATGTATAGCAATAGCTGATGAGACACAGAGAGCACGGCCGGCATCAAGGGTAGAACAACGTATACGTTGCACCAGGCGTCAATGGGCTAAGGTGTCAAGGAGGTCGGGTTGAGGGGTCAAGTACCCCCTTTGACCCCTCGTGGCGCCGGGCCTCTGGTAGGCATGTCACAGTGATTACATAGTAATCGCCTAATCACAGTTATTGGAGATAATCACAATGATTTATTTTGCATGATCGACGTCAATCGTTTCCATGTTGAAAAATGTCCATGCTTTTTTTTTTAATAGCAAAAAAGGCAAACAGAAATACAAATTGTAAAGTTCCAATGTTCAATGCAATAAAAATAATCGTAACAATTAATCGTAAACTTAATTGTGTGATTGCGACATTAGGGATGCCCAGACTTCTTTTTAACTTTAACTACTTTTAACACGACCAGCTCAACAAGACCTACCAACCCCCAAAAATATCATCCCATTGCTGAATACACGTCAAAATGTACCAGGCAGGCTGTCTTTCATGTCAATCATCGAAACCTTAATTAATGTAGGGGATATCAAAAGGAGAAGTTTTGTGACTATTTATTTTATTAGGGGCATGGACACTCAAACCGTTGTCCTTTCCAACGTGCACAGGCCATGTTTACGTCTGGTATGAGGGAGTCCACACAGGACAGAGTGAACATCAGTGGACTGGAACCTCAGACCATTGGAGTATTGGTGAACTACGCCTACACTGGTGTCGTGTGCACCACAAAGGCACACATGCAGGTAATGTACCATGCATAATAAACCTAATTTTCAACATTATTGTCATATATCGGTTCTTAACAAAAAAAAAGGTGAGGATACCATGGGAGGATACCTACTCTAGGGGACACGGGAGAACATGCAAACTCATTGCATTTCATAACGTCACCTGTTACGTAGCCACGTTACCTGTTACGTACGTCATCAGCCAGCGCCACATTCTGTAGTACAAATAACTGACGGCTGTGTGGAGTGAGTTTAGTGAATGATAAGGGGACGTCGCAGGACAACAGCAGTAGCTGTGTGGGGTGAGTTTAGTGAATGATTAGGGGATGTTGCAGGACAACAGCAGTAGCTGTGTGGGGTGAGTTTAGTGAATGGTAAGGGGACGTCGCAGGACAACAGCAGTAGCTGTGTGGGGTGAGTTTAGTGAATGATTAGGGGACGTTGCAGGACAACAGCAGTAGCTGTGTGGGGTGAGTTTAGTGAATGATAAGGGGACTTTCCAGACTGAGTAGCGCAGTGACATTTTCAGATCTGCGGAACGCAGCGAATCGGGTTGGAACTACTATATCGGTGCTTAACAAAGACGTGTTGTTAATTTGTTCCAGGCCCTGCTAGCAGCCGCAGTGATGTTTGACGTCACGGTTGTTCGAAAGGAGTGCAGTGACTACATGGAGCGACATGTTGTGGACATAGATAACTGTGTGGAGATGTACTGCTTTGCCGAGGCCCGTTCCTGTGAAGGCTTGCAGACAAAAAGCCTGCATTACATCGAGGAACACTTCAGTGTCGTATACCAGCAGGTCAGTGATTTGAAGCTTACTATGTTTTTTTTTGTTTCGGCTATAACTTCGTTTTACAAACGTATTACTCGACCAGACCTGAGTAGAAACAGTCAGTCACAGAGATTAGATGTATTTCGGCGACAGTCACATTTCCATTTCACTTAACAAATCATATATCATCAGTGAACACCTTCCAGGCGAGACAATGTGACTTCAAGTATGAAATGGTGCATTTATATAGCGCATTTATCCAAATCGCTTTACAGAGATTGTGCATTACATTCACCCATTCACACACACACACACACACACACACACACACATTCATACACCTTTACATAGATTGTGCATTACATTCACCCATTCACACACACATTCATACACCTTTGCATAGATTGTGCATTACATTCACCCATTCACACACCGATGGCAGCGGAAACCATGCAAGGCACCAACCAGCTCATCAGGAGCAATCAGGGGTTCAGAGTCTTGCTCAAGGACACTTGGACACTAACTCTGGGAGGAGCCTGGAGGTTACCATCCAGCCACTCTACCGCTGATCCACCGCCGCCCCAAGTATGAGAACAGGGTCTTCATCTATCAGCTAATCTACCGTAGTATCTTCTACCATTAGGAGGAGTTCCTCTCTCTCTCCGTGGAAAGGCTGACGGAGGTTCTCTCCAGTGACCATCTGAATGTTCCTGAGGAGGACATGGTGTTTGAGGCTGCCATGCTGTGGTTAGACAAGAGTCCTACCCACAGACAGAGCTTTGGACAGGTCAGTCATTTAAACAAGAGTCCTACCCACAGACAGAGCTTTGGACAGGTCAGTACATTTAAACAAGAGTCCTACCCACAGACAGAGCTTTGGACAGGTCAGTCATTTCTTATTCTCACGCCTTGTAAGACAATCAGAGGTCTCTGTTTATCGACATTATCATAGGTCTTCTAAATGTAAGGCAGTTGCTAGAGTCCCTTTGCAAATACATGCTTTGGCATCTGCTGTATACAGTATACTGTACTGTACTGTACTGTACTGTACTGTACTGTACTGTACTGTACTGTACTGTATACTGGTGTGGGACTGGCTGGTAAATGGTGCATTTATATAGCACTCTCATCCAAAGCACTTTAACACAGATTGTGCATTACATTCACCCATTCACACACCCATTCATATACCTTTACATAGATTGTGCATTAATACATTCACACACACACACACACACACACACACACACACACACACACACACACACACACACACACACACGCATTCATACACTGATGGTGGAGGAAATCAAGAAGCAGCAACCTGCACATTGGGATAAATTGGGGGTTCTTATAGCTTCTTATTGGGGGTTCTTATAGCTTCTTGCTAACTCTGGGGGAGCCCAGGATGGAACTGGGAACCCCCCCACTCCACCACAGAGACCACTGCTGCTGTCGTGTTGTTCCAGTTGGACCAGTACTAATACTTGGTGTTCTGTAAGGTGTTGGAGCACATCCGTCTGCCTCTCATCAGTCCCTCCTACCTCCACACTGTGGTGGAGAGTCTGGAGGTGGTGAAAGAACAGCCGGGCTGTCAGAGGTTCATCTCTGAGGCCAAGGGGGAGCAGCCATACTCTAACACAGCACGCCCACGCAGTAACACCGGTAGGTGACGAGCTGAAAGTGGACATCTATCCAAAGAAGGCCAGCATGCCCGTCTGTGAGATATGTGGGTCTCTTTTCATGAAATAAACTCTTGAATGTACTCCTCCTGTACACCTGCTCCTTCTCCCCCACTGGATGCAGTGATCGTGGCAGTGGGAGAAAAGATGTACAAAAGGAACACTGTCGACTCATTGGAGATCTTCGATCCCCTGACAGAAGAGTGGAGGACAGTTGGAGACTTGCCCATGAAAAGCGATAGGCATGCCATGGTCGCCTCAGGTGAGAAGAAAAACTCTATTATTGGACTCGGGTCCATACACAAAGTACAAACGAATAGACATAAAAGAGACATGACGGGCAAGAAAAAGTCATTAAAAGGATGTAAAATAAAAAAATAGTACACAACTTTTTAAATGGGTCAGATTGACTTCCGGAGCGAGAACTGTCCTCCGCTCCGAGCCGCTCCGAGCCGCTCAGTGCACACGGCACGGCACTGTGCAAGCTTGGCTAGCAGTTTACATCAATCATTGCCTCTCAAGCAGGCCCGGCACCACGGGGGGTAAAGGGGATGTTTGCGCCCTTAAATCAACCTCTTTGCCTTTGTGCCCCCTCAAAAATCTCAATGCCCTCTCAGTCATTTCATCCTGGCGCCGGGGCCTGCTCTCAGACTCAAGCCCAGCCCCATACGCGTAATCTGGAGTGAGCGTAGAGCGGCGTGGGGGAGATGAACGTGAGCGCGGAGCGAGCGTAACAAAAGCCGTCGAGAGCGAAGAGCGGAATTATCGTCCGCTCCGCTCCGCTCACATGCTCTGGTTCTGTACAGTATTAAAAAATGTGATGCTGCTAAATAAATAGAAAACTGGGTTAATCCACGGGTATTTAAAACACCCCGAACGCCCGGGATTATTTAATCCGCAATCCATTAAATCATAGCGCCCAGCGATTTATAGCAGCAGAGCACATTCAGCGACGGACCGGATGTTATCCCGGATGTGGCTGAAGTAGGACCGGATGTTATCCCGGATGTGGCTGAAGTAACTAAATAACCAAAACACTCTCCGTGCGAACGACAACAACGGGAGGTATGATTAATTCTAACGCGACTAGTGACGGGACCGCGATCGGACCGTCTAACACATAATTGTTCTTTTCTTAGAATTGGACGGAATGATTTAACGTTTTAACATTTTCGATCTCGTCGGCTAATATAAGCGCCCAGCAGCTTATATTATAACACTGGAACTATTTTGATGAATTTCTGTGAATTTCTTCAGCGATATATATATATGAAGACATTTCAAGTTGTGTATGCTATTGTGTATATAAACTATGTATTTCTTTTAAAACAATGAAAGCTTACGTCATTGTTTTAATTCTGCTCCTCTCCCACCATATAGGCTCTACTCTGTATCTGGCTGGAGGTGACAAGCCGGGTCGTTTTCCCCCTAGTGGTAAAAGTAGTGAGATGTGGCGCTTTGACGCTCAGAAGGAAACATGGCTGAAGATGGCTTCCATGAAAGAGAAACACATTGACTTCAGTAAGCTGTCAAACTATTCTAATTTATCCCCGTTTTCCCTGCCAAGAATATTTAACCAAAAAAGCCCAGACTGCCATAATTTACATCGATGTATGTTTACTCAGGTTTAAGTAGTCACAGAATATTCATCTTCACTACTATCACTATCACTACTATCACTATCACTACTATCGCACACCGAGACATTCGTTTGTGAAAATAGTCGGTTTGAAAAACAAAGTTAGAAGGTGCTGAAGCCATTTTAATTTCAAGGACCCCCAAATTAAATGTATATTAATTAGCCTATAGGGTGACAGGGTCCTAGGCCATTTCATTATGATTTTAATCTCTGCACTGGGACCCCATGTTACAGACATGTTTACAATATTTTACAACAGTAGCTACTTATATTTTGTTATTTAAAGCTGTGATTATTTATTTAAGAAGCACTGTTCTGTACCAATGTTTAAGCTAAAATAATGATGACCGGGGACTTAAAAATCATTGTTTTAATTGATGGCCTTCATGCCCTGGCACTTGGCCTTGTGTCCTCAAAAAGTTGACCAAGTGGCCTTGCCCCTAAAATGATGAAATTCCAGGCCTGGTTGGAGCACATTTAAAAGACACACAGTCATGGCAGACAAAATTGTCCCCACGAGGAAATAAAAATGAGTTTCACGAGCACATGGCTGTCACATGTGTTTCTGGGTTGATCATAGATACCGCTCTCTAGCAGCGGTGCCCAAAAGGTAGATGGCGATCTACCAGAAAGGCTGTGCAGGTAGATCACATTTAAATATAAAACTAATTAATTAAGGCGACTTGATTGATGAGTGTTGGTGTGTATGTGGTAGAATTACAAATGAAATACAAAACCTAACCTATTCCATTTCTCCCCTTCTATTTCCCATTCCAAGCGCATTTGTCTTATATGTAACACCACCTCTGCTATTCCAAAGACCCCTCGAGTACATATTTAAACTATTTTCAGTGACTTTGGACAGGTGGGTAGATCTTGTTCAGCTGGTCATTTTGAAAGTAGCTCTCAAGTCAAAAAGGTGTGGGCACCCAGTCTAGTGGAAACACTGACTGGACGCCATTTACGACCCTGGCAGGATTATCCATTGAAATAAATTGACCCTAGCCTCGACGACCATGCATGTCCAACACGTGTAGCCTTCTAACAATTATGTTGTATCTTTTTTCCACAGGCCTGGTGATGCTGGATGGATATATATTTGCAGTGGGGGGGTGGGGTTGGGCGCAAGAACGGTACGACCCGAGCACAGACACCTGGGAGCTGATGAAGGATAACCGGTGTCCTATGGCCTGTGATGTGGTCGCACTGGATGAACATCTCTATTTTATTGGTATGGAACAGATTCATGGACCTGCAGGTTCAGCCTGCGTGGTTTTATGAGGTTGTGTTTTTCATGTAGTAATAATAATAATAATGAATTGCATTTTTATAGCGCTTTTCTATGCACTACGTGCCTACTCAAAGCGCTTTACAACGCTTCATTCATTTTGGTATTATTTATTACGTATTCATGCTTCACCTGTTGACGGTGAATAACGTTTTGACGTGTGTGTGTGTGTGTGTGTGTGTGTGTGTGTGTGTGTGTGTGTGTGTGTGTGTGTGTGTGTGTGTGTGTGTGTGTGTGTGTGTGTGTGTGTGTGTGTGTGTGTGTGTGTGTGTGTGTGTGTGTGTGTGTGTGTGTGTGTGTGTGTGTGTGTGTGTGTGTGTGTGTGTGTGTGTGTGTGTGTGTGTGTCTCCTCCTGGACTCTAGCTGGTGAGCCACGATGTCAACGCGACAAGCCAGCTGGCCGGCTGGCCAAGTACAACCCTAAAACCTCCGTGTGGACAGAACTCGCTCCGATGCAGATTCCACGTAGACACTCAGCTGCTTGTGTTCTGAATGGAAAGATCTACGTTACAGGTATCTTACATTAAATAAAGGTATCTTACATTAAATAAAGATCTACGTTACAGGTATTACATTAAATAAAGGTATCTTACATTAAATAAAAATTACGTTACCGGTATCTTACATTAAATAAAGGTATCTTACATTAAATAAAGATCTACGTTACAGGTATCTTACAGTAAATAAAGGTATCTTACATTAAATAAAGGTATCTTACATTAAATAAAGATCTACGTTACAGGTATCTTACATTAAATAAAGGTATCTTACATTAAATAAAGATCTACGTACAGGTATCTTACATTAAATAAAGGTATCTTACATTAAATAAAGGTATCTTACATTAAATAAAAATTACGTTACAGGTATCTTACATTAAATAAAGGTATCTTACATTAAATAAAGATCTACGTTACAGGTATCTTACAGTAAATAAAGGTATCTTACATTAAATAAAGATCTACGTTACAGGTATCTTACATTAAATAAAGATCTACGTTACAGGTATCTTACATTAAATAAAGGTATCTTACATTAAATAAAAATTACGTTACAGGTATCTTACATTAAATAAAGGTATCTTACATTAAATAAAGATCTACGTTACAGGTATTACATTAAATAAAGGTATCTTACATTAAATAAAAATTACGTTACAGGTATCTTACATTAAATAAAGGTATCTTACATTAAATAAAGATCTACGTTACAGGTATCTTACAGTAAATAAAGGTATCTTACATTAAATAAAGGTATCTTACATTAAATAAAGATCTACGTTACAGGTATCTTACATTAAATAAAGGTATCTTACATTAAATAAAGATCTACGTTACAGGTATCTTACAGTAAATAAAGGTATCTTACATTAAATAAAGATCTACGTTACAGGTATCTTACAGTAAATAAAGGTATCTTACATTAAATAAAGGTATCTTACATTAAATAAAGATCTACGTTACAGGTATCTTACATTAAATAAAGGTATCTTACATTAAATAAAGATCTACGTTACAGGTATTGCATGAAATAAAGGTATCTTACATTAAATAAAAATTACGTTACAGGTATCTTACAGTAAATAAAGGTATCTTACATTAAATAAAGGTATCTTACATTAAATAAAGATCTACGTTACAGGTATTACATTAAATAAAGGTATCTTACATTAAATAAAAATTACGTTACAGGTATCTTACATTAAATAAAGGTATCTTACATTAAATAAAGATCTACGTTACAGGTATCTTACAGTAAATAAAGGTATCTTACATTAAATAAAGGTATCTTACATTAAATAAAGATCTACGTTACAGGTATCTTACATTAAATAAAGGTATCTTACATTAAATAAAGATCTACGTACAGGTATCTTACAGTAAATAAAGGTATCTTTCATTAAATAAAGATCTACGTTACAGGTATCTTACAGTAAATAAAGGTATCTTACATTAAATAAAGGTATCTTACATTAAATAAAGATCTACGTTACAGGTATCTTACATTAAATAAAGGTATCTTACATTAAATAAAGATCTACGTACAGGTATCTTACATTAAATAAAGGTATCTTACATTAAATAAAGATCTACGTTACAGGTATCTTACAGTAAATAAAGGTATCTTACATTAAATAAAGATCTACGTTACAGGTATCTTACAGTAAATAAAGGTATCTTACATTAAATAAAGGTATCTTACATTAAATAAAGATCTACGTTACAGGTATCTTACATTAAATAAAGGTATCTTACATTAAATAAAGATCTACGTTACAGGTATCTTACAGTAAATAAAGGTATCTTACATTAAATAAAGGTATCTTACATTAAATAAAGATCTACGTTACAGGTATTACATTAAATAAAGGTATCTTACATTAAATAAAGATCTACGTTACAGGTATCTTACAGTAAATAAAGGTATCTTACATTAAATAAAGGTATCTTACATTAAATAAAGATCTACGTTACAGGTATCTTACAGTAAATAAAGGTATCTTACATTAAATAAAGATCTACGTTACAGGTATCTTACATTAAATAAAGATCTACGTTACAGGTATCTTACATTAAATAAAGGTATCTTACATTAAATAAAGATCTACGTTACAGGTATTACATTAAATAAATGTATCTTACATTAAATAAAGGTATCTTACATTAAATAAAGATCTACGTTACAGGTATCTTACAGTAAATAAAGGTATCTTACAGTAAATAAAGGTATCTTACATTAAATAAAGATCTACGTTACAGGTATCTTACATTAAATAAAGGTATCTTACATTAAATAAAGATCTACGTTACAGGTATCTTACATTAAATAAAGATCTACGTTACAGGTATCTTACATTAAATAAAGATCTACGTTACAGGTATCTTACAGTAAATAAATGTATCTTACATTAAATAAAGGTATCTTACATTAAATAAAGATCTACGTTACAGGTATCTTACCATATTTCCTTACCTTTTTAAGTAGTCACAGAATGTTTATGCCCACTACGATCAATCGCCCCGACCGTGGTTAATCACAGAGCCTTTTGTTGTCACTAAACGTTTCCAAAGTCATTTCTGAAAAAGACATAAGCCTAGTATTTTTCTTTAAATCATACTATCATTGTCGATATAACTCCATTTAGGTCAACGATATAACATTATGTTGTGATATAATAATATTGTGCCGGAGGATGCTAAACGCACACCAGTCTTAGTAGTAGCTCATGCCAGAAACATCTAAAGAGTTAAGTCTTAAAAAGGACCAACGCTTCGGCAGGTACTACTGCCTTCTTCAGGGTATTCACATACCCTTTCCCACAGTCTATACTCTATTCACATACCCTTTCCCACAGTCTATTCACATACCCTTTCCCATAGTCTATTCACATACCCTGAAGAAACGTTGGTTCTTACTCTGCATCCTAATAAATAATTGGCACTTTGGCTATCGGTGTGTGCGGCCACTCTTTTTGTCTTTTGAAGACTTAACGCTTTAAGTGATATAATAATATATCAGCGGGTAGCCTATTTAAGGGCCAGTCAACAGTCTTCCTTGAGAACGTTAGGTTTTGGTACGATGACGGGCGTATCGCCATGGACTCAAAGTTAAGTTAGCTGACCTTCCCTTGGACTGAGATAAAAAAAAAGGCATAACCCTCCCATATTTTCCTCCAGGTTTACACTTTTCTTCCTTCTAAATACCGACCTGTCCCATATAGTCTGGACTGAAGTTTGGGCCCATAATGAAAGGCCCTAACAGTCAATCCCTGTATATCGATAGGTGGTCTGTATGAACACGAGGGGTACCTCGTGATAGCCGAAACGGTGGAGTGCTACAACCCGCAGACCGACCGGTGGACCATGTGTGCCCCCTTTGGAGGACGCCACGAGCACAGCGCGGTCGTGGACAAAGGAAAGATCTACGTACTGGGAGGGAAGGAATTCCAGGGCAATAATTACAACAATACTGTTGGGTAAGAGACACTGCAGCGGCTCCATGGATGTCTGGGAGGGGGGGGAAAAGTGTCTTCTGGACACTAAGGGCTCCATTTTCGTCACCGCTAAACCCCTTATCCCTAAACTTCTTTGCCTTCTTGTTTTTGCAAAACATTTTTGAATAGTTCAAAAAAAATGGCCAGTCTACAAGCTCACAACGTGTCAATGTAGATTGGCTAGTTGAACTATTAAAAAAAAAATCAAAATAGTAAAAAAAGAAAAAAATAAGTTTAGGGATAAGGGGTTTAGCGGTGACGAACATGGAGCCCTAAATCGTTTTAGCCCAGAAGAGAGATTAGACATTTTGCACCAGGACCCAAACTTCTGAAAATAGGGGATCCTACAAGCTTGCGACGCGTGCTTGTAGATTGGCTATTTTCACTACTTCTTAATTATTTATTATATTCATGGAATTTCATAGATGTTTTTATTTATTTTGTATTTATACAAATATTTGACTTTTATATGTTCAAAAAAAGAAAATCTTTGGAGAAAAAAGAATACATTTCTCGAGTCCGGTCGTGACTCGTGACTCATAAAAATTGGTCCGTGACCCACAAGTGGAAATGGACTAGTAGTTTCTAGTAGAAATGGACTAGTAGTTTCTAGTAGTGTAATTTTTATGTCAGCAGCAGTGTCAACAGGCAGTGCAGCCTTTCATGCGTGCGCAGGAAGTTGGAAGTACCATAGCTTACGCTATGGACCAGAGCTAGGGGGAAAAGTGTCTTCTGGTCCATACGAGACATTTCTTTCACACCCGGTCGGTCTCTCTCTGTTCGTGTCTAGAGATGCCATAACGATCGAGTGCTACTGCGAAGAGACGGACACGTGGGAAAAAGCGGGAGAGACGCCGGATGCTCGCTTCTCTATCAGATGTGTGTCTCTCAAGCTGCCGAGGTATCTTGGGTACGACTACGGAGACGATGATGCTCAATATTCCCCTGCTGGAGACTCCATGAATGATGAGTGGTAACCTACCTGTTCGAGACCACTTATTTTTTATTCCATTGTGTAAGCCGAGATCTACCAATGTGTTCCCTGGACCACTGATCTAGGCACACCTAGATCTAACAGACTATTATTCATTTGGTTACCTGCAGCTGCTGTAGTAGCCTACGATGTTTTTATTCCGCTGGCGCTGAAGTCCTTTTTTTGTTTTTAACCCATTTTGGACTGAGGTCGATAAAAAATGGCTTCTAAATCCTATTTTCTTTCTGAAAAGCCCATGTTTCTATGTCGGTGGTGCTCAACCTTTTTCATGTCAAGGACCCCCAGAATTATCTCTATTGGGCCACACGGACCCCCACCTCAAAATATGTAGTTCCAGGGACCTCGCCAGAAGCCAATATTTTGATTAAAAATGTTTGCTCTGAAATATATATTCAAAGATTAGCACCACACTGTAGAAATGCACACAAGATAAATGAAAAACCCTCCTCTACGGCTGTTGAATGAACAGTGGTAAATCCTCGTTGTAAATACACTCCTAATACTGAATACAAATCTATAAATGGTGAAGTATAACAAGATGTTAAAGCATCGCCACTGTGAGTAGACCAAAGCAATGTCGCACGTCCTACTCTCTCTCTCTCTCTCTCTCTCTCTGTATATTGTGTGAATGCTTCCCTCCCAACGTATATGATTGATTTTTTTCATCCACAGTATTTGTATGAAGACATTAAATGTATATTTTCATGCTGTACATTTCTTGTACCAACTTATTATGTTTTTAATAAAATGAAAGAAAACAGAACAGCGACTTTACTTTGACAGGATATTGTGTTAACAGTGTTTAGCCTCTGCACTGCATTAACTTACAATCTGTCTTTAAAAATGTTAAAAATGTAAGTACTGAAATAAACTATTCATTCATTCATTCATTCAACTATTAATTATTAGGCTATTATTATTATCATGTCTTTGTTCTGGAATTGGAAGTGTTGCAACATAAGAGGTGTGTGAATCTATTTGTTCACTTGCATCAAAATGATAAAACTAGCCTTATTCCTAACCTTAACCTCAGTAAAGCTATGGTTAAACTATGGCCTTATTCCTAAACTTCTCTCCAATGGCAACCGGATGTACTGTACTGTGCTGTGCTGCACTGTACTGTACTGTACTGTACTGTACTGTACTGTAACTTAAAATAACCATCAGGAATGTGTCTGGCTTATAAAAACTCACCTCCTTTCAGATGATGGAATATGAGAGCAGATGAAAGGACAACAGTGCCATCTAGTGGGCAAGTTAGCTCATCAATGGATGTGTAGTACTGTATCCTTCACAGTTCACTCATATAGGTTGAGTGAAAACTGAAAAGACATACATTAATGCATACATCATGTATGCATTCATGTATGTGCATGTATGATACAAACATGCACCACTTGCAGAGTTAAAAAATAACTCGTTCATCAATAACAAAGCCAATGGATTCCAAGTTTGAATTGCCAACAGGCTACATTTATTGACTGTCATTTGATTTGTTTTTTTTTATATATTTCTAACTAATCCAATTACTTATCACGTTATGTTTTAACCAAAAACTGATTGATTGATAGATTGAAGAATGTATTTACAGATTGGAGAATTAAAGTATAGTCCCTATACTTCCAAGTTCCACCACTTGCCTCTGTGTGTTGTACTTGTAACAGTCAGTATGCAGTGCCGGTTGGTGCCACAGGGTGGTGCACTGCTCCTTTTTGTTTTGCTGTAGTACAAGATCTGACGTCACGTCGTCATGTCGTGTACTGTGTTGGCTCCACACACACAGCTGCAGCGGATGACAACCAATGACCGACGGACTTTCCAATGACGTGAGTCAACAGACCCGGATACAGTGGACGGGGCTTTAGGTTTAAACTGGAGCAGCATGCGGTGCCGTCTGGGTTTGTTTGGGGCGTGCTGCTGCAAGGGAAGGTTTTTGATCCACCATTAACTCTGTTATTGTTTAAACATTAGAGTTGTTAAAAGGACTGTTTGGTTGTTTATTGTGACACTAAATGGACAACACTATATATGAGCATTGAGCGATGTGTTGGTCCTTTTTGAGAAGCAAACACACAAGCTAAACTAAACGGGTGGGAAGTTAATCACTACATTTACTGAAGTAGCCTACTATGGAAAATATATTGTACTTTTATGCTACACTATTATTTTGAAACTTTTAATTACTAGTTACTTTGTAGATTTAGATTATTATTAAAATAAACAGCCTGGCTACATTGCAATTATTATTTACCACTAGGCTACAACCACATTTTGGCCATTTGAAAGTAGCTGATCTACAAGCTCACCATGCATTGCGATGCAACACCTTGTGAGCTTGTAGTTCTTTTGTAGTACATTTGAAATGGGACATTCTGCACAATGAGTACATTTGGTCATTTTTAAGTACATTTTGATGCCAGTTAAACTTTTACTCAAATACATGATGTTAAATTGTAACTGTGGCAGTTTCATTCATAAGATTCATCTCAAATAAATCTTTATCTCTGCTGGCTGGAAAACTCCAATCTTACTTTTTGAATTTGAAAGTTCAATGCTCAATGCTGTGTTTCTTTGTGTTTTGATTACCACACATTAAAACTAAATTAATCCACAGCACTATATAGTCATTTGTATTGTTGACCCATTTCTACCATACACAGCAACTTGATTTCAACTTTAAAGGGCCACTTCACCCCTTTTGCAACCAGATCTTATTGTAATGATGTTTGGGAGACGCACACTTTCCTGTGGTTTTGTTTTTAGATATTTTAGTATTTCAAAGTGTCCATGGACACTGGGCTCGCTTCCTTCCTGGACTACAATTCCAATAATGCTTTGGTGCACTGCTCCTCCTTGTGGATAGGGGGCAGGGCTGTTTTACTGAGACAACATGTAGTCCAGGAAGGAAGTGAGCCCAGTGCCCATGACATCATGGAAACTTTGAAACACTGAAATATCTAAACGCAACATATATTACCCCCATTAAAAACTGCAGGAAAGTGTTTCTTGTCTCCCAAACTTTAAAATAAGATCTGGTTGCAAAAAAAATAGTCTACAAAAGAGAAAAAAAGATAGTCCAATGTCACTGACAGGTTAAAGGGCCCTTTAACCTCTTGTCAGTGATTGTGGATTTCCCACCCACACCACACCACCATGACAAAATGACCTCGGAACTAAACCTGTGAGGGAAATATAATGTAGATTTTCTTTTAACAATGTTTTTTTTTTCTACAATTTATAAAATCTGGATAAAGTGTAATGTTGGCGTATGTTTGTGTCTTACAGGTTGATCATGTGACCTTGGTGTCATGCGATGACCTTGGATGCAGTCTTCAGGAGATGGCTGGTATTGGTAATAGAGTGTCTACTCGGCTGAGCTGAAACTTATAACGGTGTCAACGAACGCTCCCTGAGATTACGAGGCGTACGGTGCTCGGGACGTATTGTGCCATACAACCTACGCGGCTCTATTAATACCGGCTATCTTCAACCGAGCGACGGAAGGCCACCCACTGTAAATATTTCATATTTACATGTCTATTTCAGCTCTGACACTTATTTCAAACATGCTCTAGTATGTGAGGAGTCAGCCTGTGCTATTAACTCATTTTGCGGGGAAAATAAGTTCTACTGAAAAGCTGGAATTTGCACGATGGCAGGCTCAGTCAAATCTGGTCACATATGAATACAAACTTTTAATTTCTTCATGGCTTTTAGGCCTGATAAAAAAAACATATCTTACTCCCAAGTCTTTGAAATAAAGACTTGGGAGTCCGATATGGTCCTCAACTTTCATATCCATGTGAAAGTCATTATCATAAAATGTTTGTTTAGTCCAATATCTCCACTTTTTCACAAGCTGCACCCGGACGGCTTTCTCTCCGGGGCAAAGGCACTCTGAATGACAGCTGGACTTAATTTATCAAAACTTCCTTTGACCGTCACAAACGTCATCAGGGAAACGCAAGTTTTGGGCACAATAGAGCGGGGCAGTCCCTCCCCCTTTCAGAACAACGAACGGCCCAGGAAATGAAACCCCAATGCATTCTCCCATCGGCACTTTCTTATTTAATTTATTTAAAGACGGTTACGCCACGGACAAAGCCAACTCGGATCGTGACAAATCATGACAATGAACACAATGTTTTGGGCCGATCAAATCATTAGAAAGAAGAAAAGAAAGTCAGGAGACAACACTATTTGTTTTGTTTTTCGTCTTATAAATTATTTGATCGGCCCAAAACATTGTGTTTTAGTCACGATCCGAGTTGGCTTTGTCCGTGGCGTAACCGTCAAGTGGCATACAACGTTGTCCAGAAACGCCACAAAAGGCTCTGGTCAGGCTCTGCCAGTGGACCTAATGAGCCCAAGTCCCTCACCTGTGCAATTCCCAGTCTCTGCCTCAGCCAATTGATTGCCATGGCAACCCCACACCTGCCAATTGATTACTTTCGCAGTCTGTTTGCACTCTTCAGGCACAGACAGACAAACAGACAGATACAGAGATCTCCATATACAGTATGGGCACAAAAGGGACACAGACGGATAGTTAAAACGGGTGCTATGACAAGTTTATAACGGTTATTATTAGGTTCCCAAGTTGCATCGTTCTCAAGTAGGCCGGTGGCCAACGGGCACGTACAGGTGTAGTCATTTCTAACACTTAAAAAAAACACTGTTTACTTGTTTTTTTACATATTTTTTTCTTTTTGTTTGTTTATTTTTAAAGGCCCTTGATGTCTGGATGTCTCCCCGCCAGGACAGTGACCTCCGACCTCCGGGGAATAGGGTCGAGACTCCCCAGATGAGGTCTCCCCGCCCGCTCAACGATAGTGGGCGCGCTATGTCGTCTGGAATCCCCAAATGTACCGCTCAAGCTGCTACATTGAGGTACATTATAGGCCCGTCACAAGTATTAATACATTATTTAAATTACAATAAAAAATACATGAATAGTGAAAGTATCAGATCTACGAGATCAAAACGGTTTTGAGCTCCTAGATCTGCCACTTTCACTACGTTCCAACATGGGAAACGATTATGACTATTATCCCAAAAGTATTGCGATTATCACAAATACTTGTGTAGTAATTGTGATGGGCCTAAAGGTGTGTGTGCCGTGTGTGTGTTGAAGCCAAAAAAACGATGGGTTATAGCCCATGTTTTTTGAAATTAAAAAAAAAAAAGTTATCCTCGTTTCTCATCATTTTGGACCATGGGCTATAGCCTATATCGTACGGCATACTATAGCGCGCCGTTTTTCATCATTTTTGATGATTTGACAAAAATGAAAAGAATGATGGGTTATAGCCCATGTTTTTTAAAATTTTGAAAAAAAAGGTTATCCTCGTTTCTCATCATTTTGGACCATGGGCTATAGCCCATATCGTATCGCATACTATAGCACGCCGTTTTTCATCATTTTTGACGATTTGACAAAAATGAAAAAAAGAAAAAAAAACGATGGGTTATAGCCCATGTTTTTTGAAATTTTGAAAAAAAGTTATCCTCGTTTCTCATCATTTTGGACCATGGGCTATAGCCCATATCGTACGGCATACTATAGCACGCCGTTTTACATCATTTTTGACGATTTGACAAAAATGAAAAAATGAAAAAAAAACGATGGGTTATAGCCCATGTTTTTTGAAATGTTCTTCTTTTTTATTATTTACTATAGTCCTACTAGACAAACTGACATATTGAGTCTAGATGACCGTGACATTCAGTTGATCCCGTGATCTTCTGTGGCCAGATGTAATTTCCTGGGGTCTAGTAGGACTATAGTAAATAATATTAAAGAATTCGCCATAACATTTTGTAAAAAAAAAAGGAAATATGTATTTAGCCTCATGTTCGAATGCCCCCGCCCCCCTGTCAAAAATAGCTAAAATCGTTAAAACTAAATAAAGCAGCAAATGAAAATAAACCAATAAACACCCATCTTTTAATTTCTCTAATAACAACCTAAAACATGAACCGTGGTTGAAAAAACTAAAGTTGTCCTTCAAGTCAGAACTGAGAGTACTTATTCCAACACTGCTTATGAATACTTTTTAATAGTATTCATTGCTGTTGGAAAGATTGTATTTTCTTGTAGCTACAGCATTGCAGTGGCAATACCTTGCACCTTGCACTGTGTGCTGTTGTGAGCTTGTAGATCGGCTATTTTCAAAATCTTTGCCTTTCTGATGTAATTACCAATTTGGCTAATGTTTGATCATTTTTTGGTATAGTTGGTTGCTATAGACCCAGAAATGTTCTTATTAGTTTATTTTTTTTTGTCATTTCAGAGATTTAAAAAATAATAATAAGTGGAGTAGAAGCATAATATTTGCCTCTGAGATGTAGTGGAGTAGCAATTAGGATTAGATTGTGGTCCCAAATCCTACTATAAATGCGCCACGTCTCTGTGTGTGTGCAGGGAGTGCAGCGCCCGGCCTTGAGTCGGTGGCATACACCGTTGTCCAGAAACGCCACAAAAGGCTCTGGTCAGGCTCTGCCAGTGGACCTAATGAGCCCAAGTCCCTCACCTGTGCAATTCCCAGTCTCTGCCTCAGCCAATTGATTGCCATGGCAACCCCACACCTGCCAATTGATTACTTTCGCAGTCTGTTTGCACTCTTCAGGCACAGACAGACAAACAGACAGATACAGAGATCTCCATATACAGTATGGGCACAAAAGGGACACAGACGGATAGTTAAAACGGCTGCTATGACAAGTTGACAACGGTTATTATTAGGTTCCCAAGTTGCATCGTTCTCAAGTAGGCCGGTGGCCAACGGGCACGTACAGGTGTAGTCATTTCTAACACTTAAAAAAAACACTGTTTACATATTTTTTTCTTTTTGTTTGTTTATTTTTAAAGGCCCTTGATGTCTGGATGTCTCCCCGCCAGGACAGTGACCTCCGACCTCCGGGGAATAGGGTCGAGACTCCCCAGATGAGGTCTCCCCGCCCGCTCAACGATAGTGGGCGCGCTATGTCGTCTGGAATCCCCAAATGTACCGCTCAAGCTGCTACATTGAGGTACATTATAGGCCCGTCACAAGTATTAATACATTATTTAAATTACAATAAAAAATACATGAATAGTGAAAGTATCAGATCTACGAGATCAAAACGGTTTTGAGCTCCTAGATCTGCCACTTCCACTACGTTCCAACATGGGAAACGATTATGACTATTATCCCAAAAGTATTGCGATTATCACAAATACTTGTGTAGTAATTGTGATGGGCCTAAAGGTGTGTGTGCCGTGTGTGTGTTGAAGCCAAAAAAACGATGGGTTATAGCCCATGTTTTTTTAAATTAAAAAAAAAAAAGTTATCCTCGTTTCTCATCATTTTGGACCATGGGCTATAGCCTATATCGTACGGCATACTATAGCGCGCCGTTTTTCATCATTTTTGATGATTTGACAAAAATGAAAAAAACGATGGGTTATAGCCCATGTTTTTTAAAATTTTGGAAAAAAAAGTTATCCTCGTTTCTCATCATTTTGGACCATGGGCTATAGCCCATATCGTATCGCATACTATAGCACGCCGTTTTTCATCATTTTTGAGGATTTGAAAAAAATGACGAAATGACAAAAACGATGGGTTATAGCCCATGTTTTTTGACATTTTGAAAAAAAAAGTTAGCCTCGTTTCTCATCATTTTGGACCATGGGCTATAGCCCATATCCTACGGCATACTATAGCGCGCCGTTTTTCATCATTTTTGAGGATTTGAAAAAAATGACGAAATGACAAAAACGATGGGTTATAGCCCATGTTTTTGAAATTTTGAAAAAAAGTTAGCCTCGTTTCTCATCATTTTGGACCATGGGCTATAGCCCATATCGTACGGCATACTATAGCGCGCCGTTTTTGAGCATTTGAAAAAAATGACGAAATGACAAAAACGATGGGTTATAGCCCATGTTTTTTGACATTTTGAAAAAAAAAGTTAGCCTCGTTTCTCATCATTTTGGACCATGGGCTATAGCCCATATCGTACGGCATACTATAGGGCGCCGTTTTTCATCATTTTTGAGGCTTTAAAAAAAATGACGAAATGACAAAAACGATGGGTTATAGCCCATGTTTTTTGAAATTTTGAAAAAAAAAGTTAGCCTCGTTTCTCATCATTTTGGACCATGGGCTATAGCCCATATCGTACGGCATACTATAGGGCGCCGTTTTTCATCATTTTTGAGGATTTAAAAAAATGACGAAATGACAAAAACGATGGGTTATAGCCCATGTTTTTTGAAATTTTGAAAAAAAAAGTTAGCCTCGTTTCTCATCATTTTGGACCATGGGCTATAGCCCATATCGTACGGCATACTATAGCGCGCCGTTTTTCATCATTTTTGAGGATTTGAAAAAAATGACGAAATGACAAAAATGATGGGTTATAGCCCATGTTTTTTGAAATGTTGAAAAAAAAAGTTATCCTCGTTTCTCATCATTTTGGACCATGGGCTATAGCCCATATCGTACGGCATACTATAGCGCGCCGTTTTTCATCATTTTTGAGGATTTGAAAAAAATGACGAAATGACAAAAATGATGGGTTATAGCCCATGTTTTTTGAAATGTTGAAAAAAAAAGTTATCCTCGTTTCTCATCATTTTGGACCATGGGCTATAGCCCATATCGTACGGCATACTATAGCGCGCCGTTTTTCATCATTTTTGACGATTTGAAAAAAATGACGAAATGAAAAAAACGATGGGTTATAGCCCATGTTTTTGAAATTTTGAAAAAAAAAGTTAGCCTCGTTTCTCATCATTTTGGACCATGGGCTATAGCCCATATCGTACGGCATACTATAGCGCGCCGTTTTTCATCATTTTTGAGGATTTGAAAAAAATGACAAAACGATGGGTTATAGCCCATGTTTTTTGAAATTTTGAAAAAAAAAGTTAGCCTCGTTTCTCATCATTTTGGACCATGGGCTATAGCCCATATCGTACGGCATACTATAGCGCGCCGTTTTTCTACATTTTTGAGGATTTGAAAAAAATGACGAAATGACAAAAACGATGGGTTATAGCCCATGTTTTTGAAATTTTGAAAAAAAAAGTTAGCCTCGTTTCTCATCATTTTGGACCATGGGCTATAGCCCATATCGTACGGCATACTATAGCGCGCCGTTTTTCATCATTTTTGAGGATTTGAAAAAAATGACGAAATGACAAAAACGATGGGTTATAGCCCATGTTTTTTGAAATGTTGGAAAAAAAAGTTAGCCTCGTTTCTCATCATTTTGGACCATGGGCTATAGCCCATATCGTACGGCATACTATAGCGCGCCGTTTTTCATCATTTTTGAGGATTTGAAAAAAATGACGAAATGACAAAAACGATGGGTTAGAGCCCATGTTTTTGAAATTTTGAAAAAAAAAGTTAGCCTCGTTTCTCATCATTTTGGACCATGGGCTATAGCCCATATCGTACGGCATACTATAGCGTGCCGTTTTTCATCATTTTTGAGCATTTGAAAAAAATGACGAAATGACAAAAACGATGGGTTATAGCCCATGTTTTTTGACATTTTGAAAAAAAAAGTTAGCCTCGTTTCTCATCATTTTGGACCATGGGCTATAGCCCATATCGTACGGCATACTATAGGGCGCCGTTTTTCATCATTTTTGAGGATTTGAAGAAAATTCAAAATTTCAAAAAACATGGGTTATAGCCCATTGTTTTTTGAATTTTTGAAAAAAATGTTATCCTCATTTTTGAACATGGGCTATAGCCCCTACCGTACGGCATACTATAGCACGCCGTTTTTCATCATTTTTGAGGATTTGAAGAAAATTCAAAATTTCAAAAAACATGGGTTATAGCCCATCGTTTTTTGAATTTTTGAAAAAAATGTTATCCTCATTTTTCATCATTTTTGAACATGGGCTATAGCCCCTACCGTACGGCATACTATAGCACGCCGTTTTTCATCATTTTTGAGGATTTGAAGAAAATTCAAAATTTTAAAAAACATGGGTTATAGCCCATCGTTTTCTGAATTTTTGAAAAAAATGTTATACTCATTTTTCATCATTTTTGAACATGGGCTATAGCCCCTACCGTACGGCATACTATAGCACGCCGTTTTTCATCATTTTTGAGGATTTGAAGAAAATTCAAAATTTCAAAAAACATGGGTTATAGCCCATCGTTTTTTGAATTTTTGAAAAAAATGTTATCCTCATTTTTCATCATTTTTGAACATGGGCTATAGCCCCTACCGTACGGCATACTATAGCACGCCGTTTTTCATCATTTTTGAGGATTTGAAGAAAATTCAAAATTTCAAAAAACATGGGTTATAGCCCATCGTTTTTTGAATTTTTGAAAAAAATGTTATCCTCATTTTTGAACATGGGCTATAGCCCCTACCGTACGGCATACTATAGCACGCCGTTTTTCATCATTTTTGAGGATTTGAAGAAAATTCAAAATTTCAAAAAACATGGGTTATAGCCCATCGTTTTTTGAATTTTTGAAAAAAATGTTATCCTCATTTTTCATCATTTTTGAACATGGGCTATAGCCCCTACCGTACGGCATACTATAGCACGCCGTTTTTCATCATTTTTGAGGATTTGAAGAAAATTCAAAATTTCAAAAAACATGGGTTATAGCCCATCGTTTTTTGAATTTTTGAAAAAAATGTTATCCTCATTTTTCATCATTTTTGAACATGGGCTATAGCCCCTACCGTACGGCATACTATAGCACGCCGTTTTTCATCATTTTTGAGGATTTGAAGAAAATTCAAAATTTCAAAAAACATGGGTTATAGCCCATCGTTTTTTGAATTTTTGAAAAAAATGTTATCCTCATTTTTCATCATTTTTGAACATGGGCTATAGCCCCTACCGTACGGCATACTATAGCACGCCGTTTTTCATCATTTTTGAGGATTTGAAGAAAATTCAAAATTTCAAAAAACATGGGTTATAGCCCATCGTTTTTTGAATTTTTGAAAAAAAAATTATCCTCATTTTTCATCATTTTTGAACATGGGCTATAGCCCCTACCGTACGGCATACTATAGCACGCCGTTTTTCATCATTTTTGAGGATTTGAAGAAAATTCAAAATTTCAAAAAACATGGGTTATAGCCCATCGTTTTTTGAATTTTTGAAAAAAATGTTATCCTCATTTTTCATCATTTTTGAACATGGGCTATAGCCCCTACCGTACGGCATACTATAGCACGCCGTTTTTCATCATTTTTGAGGATTTGAAGAAAATTCAAAATTTCAAAAAACATGGGTTATAGCCCATCGTTTTTTGAATTTTTGAAAAAAATGTTATCCTCATTTTTCATCATTTTTGAACATGGGCTATAGCCCCTACCGTACGGCATACTATAGCACGCCGTTTTTCATCATTTTTGAGGATTTGAAGAAAATTCAAAATTTCCAAAAACATGGGTTATAGCCCATCGTTTTTTGAATTTTTGAAAAAAAAATTATCCTCATTTTTCATCATTTTTGAACATGGGCTATAGCCCCTACCGTACGGCATACTATAGCACGCCGTTTTTCATCATTTTTGAGGATTTGAAGAAAATTCAAAATTTCAAAAAACATGGGTTATAGCCCATCATTTTTTGAATTTTTGAAAAAAAAATTATCCTCATTTTTCATCATTTTTGAACATGGGCTATAGCCCCTACCGTACGGCATACTATAGCACGCCGTTTTTCATCATTTTTGAGGATTTGAAGAAAATTCAAAATTTCAAAAAACATGGGTTATAGCCCATCGTTTTTTGAATTTTTGAAAAAAATGTTATCCTCATTTTTGAACATGGGCTATAGCCCCTACCGTACGGCATACTATAGCACGCCGTTTTTCATCATTTTTGAGGATTTGAAGAAAATTCAAAATTTCAAAAAACATGGGTTATAGCCCATCGTTTTTTGAATTTTTGAAAAAAATGTTATCCTCATTTTTCATCATTTTTGAACATGGGCTATAGCCCCTACCGTACGGCATACTATAGCACGCCGTTTTTCATCATTTTTGAGGATTTGAAGAAAATTCAAAATTTCAAAAAACATGGGTTATAGCCCATCGTTTTTTGAATTTTTGAAAAAAATGTTATCCTCATTTTTCATCATTTTTGAACATGGGCTATAGCCCCTACCGTACGGCATACTATAGCACGCCGTTTTTCATCATTTTTGAGGATTTGAAGAAAATTCAAAATTTCCAAAAACATGGGTTATAGCCCATCGTTTTTTGAATTTTTGAAAAAAAAATTATCCTCATTTTTCATCATTTTTGAACATGGGCTATAGCCCCTACCGTACGGCATACTATAGCACGCCGTTTTTCATCATTTTTGAGGATTTGAAGAAAATTCAAAATTTCAAAAAACATGGGTTATAGCCCATCGTTTTTTGAATTTTTGAAAAAAATGTTATCCTCATTTTTCATCATTTTTGAACATGGGCTATAGCCCCTACCGTACGGCATACTATAGCACGCCGTTTTTCATCATTTTTGAGGATTTGAAGAAAATTCAAAATTTCAAAAAACATGGGTTATAGCCCATCGTTTTTTGAATTTTTGAAAAAAATGTTATCCTCATTTTTCATCATTTTTGAACATGGGCTATAGCCCCTACCGTACGGCATACTATAGCACGCCGTTTTTCATCATTTTTGAGGATTTGAAGAAAATTCAAATTTTAAAAAAACATGGGTTATAGCCCATCGTTTTTTGAATTTTTGAAAAAAATGTTATCCTCATTTTTCATCATTTTTGAACATGGGCTATAGCCCCTACCGTACGGCATACTATAGCACGCCGTTTTTCATCATTTTTGAGGATTTGAAGAAAATTCAAAATTTTAAAAAACATGGGTTATAGCCCATCTATTTCTGAATTTTTGAAAAAAATGTTATACTCATTTTTCATCATTTTTGAACATGGGCTATAGCCCCTACCGTACGGCATAGTATAGCACGCCGTTTTTCATAATTTTTGAGGATTTGAAGAAAATTCAAAATTTCAAAAAACATGGGTTATAGCCCATCGTTTTTTGAATTTTTGAAAAAAATGTTATCCTCATTTTTCATCATTTTTTAACATGGGCTATAGCCCCTACCGTACGGCATACTATAGCACGCCGTTTTTCATCATTTTTGAGGATTTGAAGAAAATTCAAAATTTCAAAAAACATGGGTTATAGCCCATCGTTTTTTGAATTTTTGAAAAAAATGTTATCCTCATTTTTGAACATGGGCTATAGCCCCTACCGTACGGCATACTATAGCACGCCGTTTTTCATCATTTTTGAGGATTTGAAGAAAATTCAAAATTTCAAAAAACATGGGTTATAGCCCATCGTTTTTTGAATTTTTGAAAAATAAATTATCCTCATTTTTCATCATTTTTGAACATGGGCTATAGCCCCTACCGTACGGCATACTATAGCACGCCGTTTTTCATCATTTTTGAGGATTTGAAGAAAATTTAAAATTTCAAAAAACATGGGTTATAGCCCATCGTTTTTTGAATTTTTGAAAAAAATGTTATCCTCATTTTTCATCATTTTTGAACATGGGCTATAGCCCCTACCATACGGCATACTATAGCACGCCGTTTTTCATCATTTTTGAGGATTTGAAGAAAATTCAAAATTTCAAAAAACATGGGTTATAGCCCATCGTTTTTTGAATTTTTGAAAAAAATGTTATCCTAATTTTTCATCATTTTTGAACATGGGCTATAGCCCCTACCGTACGGCATAGTATAGCACGCCGTTTTTCATCATTTTTGAGGATTTGAAGAAAATTCAAAATTTCAAAAAACATGGGTTATAGCCCATCGTTTTTTGAATTTTTGAAAAAAAAATTATCCTCATTTTTCATCATTTTTGAACATGGGCTATAGCTCCTACCCTACGGCATACTATAGCACGCCGTTTTTCATCATTTTTGAGGATTTGAAGAAAATTCAAAATTTCAAAAAACATGGGTTATAGCCCATCGTTTTTTGAATTTTTGGAAAAAATGTTATCCTCATTTTTCATCATTTTTGAACATGGGCTATAGCTCCTACCCTACGGCATACTATAGCACGCCGTTTTTCATCATTTTTGAGGATTTGAAGAAAATTCAAAATTTCAAAAAACATGGGTTATAGCCCATCGTTTTTTGAATTTTTGAAAAAAATGTTATCCTCATTTTTCATCATTTTTGAACATGGGCTATAGCTCCTACCCTACGGCATACTATAGCACGCCGTTTTTCATCATTTTTGAGGATTTGAAGAAAATTCAAAATTTCAAAAAACGTCCGCAACACTGGACCCACCTGGACCTGTAAATGAACAACACAAAAACTAAGGCACTGGTGTCGGACTTCTGGTTTACCGGAACGGGGTTCAACTCCCTGCAGTGCCCTGCTCAATGTGTTGTATTTACCGGAAAAATTGAGTGTTGCGGAGGATGAGAAACATTAGCAAATTGCGGAGTGTTGCGGAAAAAAGTGTTTTTTCCGCAATTTCCGCAATTTAGCAATTTACGGAATTACCAATTACGCAATTTCCGCAATTACGCAATTTCCGCAATTACCATTTCCGCAATTTCCACAATTCCGCAATTTCCGCAATTTCCATTTCCGCCCATCGTTTTTTGAATTTTTGAAAAATAAATTATCCTCATTTTTCATCATTTTTGAACATGGGCTATAGCCCCTACCGTACGGCATACTATAGCACGCCGTTTTTCATCATTTTTGAGGATTTGAAGAAAATTTAAAATTTCAAAAAACATGGGTTATAGCCCATCGTTTTTTGAATTTTTGAAAAAAATGTTATCCTCATTTTTCATCATTTTTGAACATGGGCTATAGCCCCTACCGTACGGCATACTATAGCACGCCGTTTTTCATCATTTTTGAGGATTTGAAGAAAATTCAAAATTTCAAAAAACATGGGTTATAGCCCATCGTTTTTTGAATTTTTGGAAAAAATGTTATCCTCATTTTTCATCATTTTTGAACATGGGCTATAGCTCCTACCCTACGGCATACTATAGCACGCCGTTTTTCATCATTTTTGAGGATTTGAAGAAAATTCAAAATTTAAAAAAACATGGGTTATAGCCCATCGTTTTTTGAATTTTTGAAAAAAATGTTATCCTCATTTTTCATCATTTTTGAACATGGGCTATAGCTCCTACCCTACGGCATACTATAGCACGCCGTTTTTCATCATTTTTGAGGATTTGAAGAAAATTCAAAATTTCAAAAAACGTCCGCAACACTGGACCCACCTGGACCTGTAAATGAACAACACAAAAACTAAGGCACTGGTGTCGGACTTCTGGTTTACCGGAACGGGGTTCAACTCCCTGCAGTGCCCTGCTCAATGTGTTGTATTTACCGGAAAAATTGAGTGTTGCGGAGGATGAGAAACATTAGCAAATTGCGGAGTGTTGCGGAAAAAAGTGTTTTTTCCGCAATTTCCGCAATTTAGCAATTTACGGAATTACCAATTACGCAATTTCCGCAATTACGCAATTTCCGCAATTACCATTTCCGCAATTTCCACAATTCCGCAATTTCCGCAATTTCCATTTCCGCAATTCCGCAATTTCCATTTCCGCAATTTCCGCAATTCCGCAATTTCCGCAATTTCCATTTCCGCAATTTCCGCAATTCCGCAATTTCCGCAATTTCCATTTCCACAATTTCCGCAATTCCGCAATTTCCGCAATTTCCGCAATTTCCATTTAAGCAATTTCCACAATTCCGCAATTTCCGCAATTTCCATTTCCGCAATTCCGCAATTTCCATTTCCGCAATTTCCGCAATTCCGCAATTTCCGCAATTCCCATTTCCGCAATTCCGCAATTTCCGCAATTTCCATTTCCGCAATTCCGCAATTTCTATTTCCGCAATTTCCGCAATTCCGCAATTTCCGCAATTTCCATTTCCACAATTTCCGCAATTTCCGCAATTTCCATTTCAGCAATTTCCACAATTCCGCAATTTCCGCAATTTCCATTTCCGCAATTCCGCAATTTCCATTTCCGCAATTCCGCAATTTCCGCAATTTCCATTTCCACAATTTCCGCAATTCCGCAATTTCCGCAATTTCCATTTCCGCAATTCCGCAATTTCCGCAATTACCATTTCCGCAATTTCGCAATTTCCGCAATTTTCCGCAATTCAGCCGCAACACTCCACAATAACCCATCGTTTTTTTTTAAACACTCCGCAATTTGCTAATGTTTCCCATCCTCCGCAATTTGCTAATGTTTCCCATCCTTTCCGGTAAATACAATACATTGAGCAGGGCACTGCAGGGAGTTGAACCCCGTTCCGGTAAACCAGAAGTCCGACACCAGTGCCTTAGTTTTTGTGTTGTTCATTTACAGGTCCAGGTGTGCATATACATGTGCGCCTGTGCGTGTGTAGGTGCACGCTTCAATATAACCCATCGTTTTTTTCATTTTTTCAATATTGTCCAATTCTCCATGAGTAGCTGTCTGTCTATCTGCCTGTCTATGAGTAGCTGTCTGCCTGCCTGCCAGCCAGCAAGTTGGTTAACAGAAAATAAATTGTTATGGCTGAGTAAAATAAAATACAATATCCATTTCCACCATTTCCACCATTTCCGCAATTACCATTTCCACAATTTCCGCAATTTCCGCAATTTCCGGATAACTTTTTTTTTCAAAATTTCAAAAATTGTGGAAATTGCGGAATTTTGAATTTTGAAAAAAAAAGTTATCCGGAAATTGCGGAAATTGCGGAAAATGAAAAAAACATGGGCTATAAGCCATCCTTTTTTTTCTAACACTCCGCAATTTGCTAATGTTTCCCATCCTTTCCGGTAAATACAACACATTGAGCAGGGCACTGCAGGGAGTTGAACCCCGTTCCGGTAAACCAGAAGTCCGACACCAGTGCCTTAGTTTTTGTGTTGTTCATTTACAGGTCCAGGTGTGCATATACATGTGCGCCTGTGCGTGTGTAGGTGCACGCTTCAATATAACCCATCGTTTTTTTCATTTTTTCAATATTGTCCAATTCTCCATGAGTAGCTGTCTGTCTGTCTGCCTGTCTATGAGTAGCTGTCTGCCTGCCTGCCAGCCAGCAAGTTGGTTAACAGAAAATAAATTGTTATGGCTGAGTAAAATAAAATACAATATCCATTTCCACCATTTCCACCATTTCCGCAATTACCATTTCCACAATTTCCGCAATTTCCGCAATTTCCGGATAACTTTTTTTTTCAAAATTTCAAAAATTGCGGAAATTGCGGAATTTTGAATTTTGAAAAAAAAAGTTATCCGGAAATTGCGGAAATTGCGGAAAATGAAAAAAAAAACATGGGCTATAAGCCATCCTTTTTTTTCTAACACTCCGCAATTTGCTAATGTTTCCCATCCTTTCCGGTAAATACAACACATTGAGCAGGGCACTGCAGGGAGTTGAACCCCGTTCCGGTAAACCAGAAGTCCGACACCAGTGCCTTAGTTTTTGTGTTGTTCATTTACAGGTCCAGGTGTGCATATACATGTGCGCCTGTGCGTGTGTAGGTGCACGCTTCAATATAACCCATCGTTTTTTTCATTTTTTCAATATTGTCCAATTCTCCATGAGTAGCTGTCTGTCTGTCTGCCTGTCTATGAGTAGCTGTCTGCCTGCCTGCCAGCCAGCAAGTTGGTTAACAGAAAATAAATTGTTATGGCTGAGTAAAATAAAATACAATATCCATTTCCACCATTTCCGCAATTACCATTTCCACAATTTCCGCAATTTCCGCAATTTCCGGATAACTTTTTTTTTCAAAATTTCAAAAATTGCGGAAATTGCGGAATTTTGAATTTTGAAAAAAAAAGTTATCCGGAAATTGCGGAAATTGCGGAAAATGAAAAAAAAAACATGGGCTATAAGCCATCCTTTTTTTTCTAACACTCCGCAATTTGCTAATGTTTCCCATCCTTTCCGGTAAATACAACACATTGAGCAGGGCACTGCAGGGAGTTGAACCCCGTTCCGGTAAACCAGAAGTCCGACACCAGTGCCTTAGTTTTTGTGTTGTTCATTTACAGGTCCAGGTGTGCATATACATGTGCGCCTGTGCGTGTGTAGGTGCACGCTTCAATATAACCCATCGTTTTTTTCATTTTTTCAATATTGTCCAATTCTCCATGAGTAGCTGTCTGTCTGTCTGCCTGTCTATGAGTAGCTGTCTGCCTGCCTGCCAGCCAGCAAGTTGGTTAACAGAAAATAAATTGTTATGGCTGAGTAAAATAAAATACAATATCCATTTCCACCATTTCCACCATTTCCGCAATTACCATTTCCACAATTTCCGCAATTTCCGCAATTTCCGGATAACTTTTTTTTTCAAAATTTCAAAAATTGTGGAAATTGCGGAATTTTGAATTTTGAAAAAAAAAGTTATCCGGAAATTGCGGAAATTGCGGAAAATGAAAAAAACATGGGCTATAAGCCATCCTTTTTTTTCTAACACTCCGCAATTTGCTAATGTTTCCCATCCTTTCCGGTAAATACAACACATTGAGCAGGGCACTGCAGGGAGTTGAACCCCGTTCCGGTAAACCAGAAGTCCGACACCAGTGCCTTAGTTTTTGTGTTGTTCATTTACAGGTCCAGGTGTGCATATACATGTGCGCCTGTGCGTGTGTAGGTAGGTGCATTTTTTTTCAAATCCTCAAAAATGATGAAAAACGGCGTGCCATAGTATGCCGTACGATATGGGCTATAGCCCACGGTCCAAAATGATGAGAAACAAGGCTAACTTTTTTTCCAAAATTTCAAAAAACATGGGCTATAACCCATCGTTTTTGTCATTTCGTCATTTTTTTCAAATCCTCAAAAATGATGAAAAACGGCGCGCTATAGTATGCCGTACGATATGGGCTATAGCCCATGGTCCAAAATGATGAGAAACGAGGCTAACTTTTTTTTTCAAAATTTCAAAAAACATGGGCTATAACCCATCGTTTTTGTCATTTTGTCATTTTTTTCAAATCCTCAAAAATGATGAGAAACGGCGCGCTATAGTATGCCGTACGATATGGGCTATAGCCCATGGTCCAAAATGATGAGAAACGAGGCTAACTTTTTTTTCCAAAATTTCAAAAACATGGGCTATAACCCATCGTTTTTGTCATTTCGTCATTTTTTTCAAATCCTCAAAAATGATGAAAAACGGCGCGCTATAGTATGCCGTACGATATGGGCTATAGCCCATGGTCCAAAATGATAAGAAACGAGGCTAACTTTTTTTTCCAAAATTTCAAAAAACATGGGCTATAACCCATCGTTTTTGTCATTTTGTCATTTTTTTCAAATCCTCAAAAATGATGAAAAACGGCACGCTATAGTATGCCGTACGATATGGGCTATAGCCCATGGTCCAAAATGATGAGAAACGAGGCTAACTTTTTTTTTCAAAATTTCAAAACATGGGCTATAACCCATCGTTTTTGTCATTTCGTCATTTTTTTCAAATCCTCAAAAATGATGAAAAACGGCGCGCTATAGTATGCCGTACGATATGGGCTATTGCCCATGGTCCAAAATGATGAGAAACGAGGCTAACTTTTTTTTTCAAAATTTCAAAAACATGGGCTATAACCCATCGTTTTTGTCATTTCGTCATTTTTTTCAAATCCTCAAAAATGATGAAAAACGGCGCGCTATAGTATGCCGTACGATATGGGCTATAGCCCATGGTCCAAAATGATGAGAAACGAGGCTAACTTCTTTTTTCAAAATGTCAAAAAACATGGGCTATAACCCATCGTTTTTGTCATTTCGTCATTTTTTTCAAATCCTCAAAAATGATGAAAAACGGCGCGCTATAGTATGCCGTACGATATGGGCTATAGCCCATGGTCCAAAATGATGAGAAACGAGGCTAACTTTTTTTTCAAAATTCCAAAAAACATGGGCTATAACCCATCGTTTTTGTCATTTCGTCATTTTTTTCAAATCGTCAAAAATGATGAAAAACGGCGCGCTATAGTATGCCGTACGATATGGGCTATAGCCCATGGTCCAAAATGATGAGAAACGAGGCTAACTTTTTTTTTCAAAATTTCAAAAAACATGGGCTATAACCCATCGTTTTTGTCATTTTGTCATTTTTTTCAAATCCTCAAAAATGATGAAAAACGGCGCGCTATAGTATGCCGTACGATATGGGCTATAGCCCATGGTCCAAAATGATGAGAAACGAGGCTAACTTTTTTTTTCAAAATTTCAAAAACATGGGCTATAACCCATCGTTTTTGTCATTTCGTCATTTTTTTCAAATCGTCAAAAATGATGAAAAACGGCGCGCTATAGTATGCCGTACGATATGGGCTATAGCCCATGGTCCAAAATGATGAGAAACGAGGCTAACTTTTTTTTTCAAAATTTCAAAAAACATGGGCTATAACCCATCGTTTTTGTCATTTCGTCATTTTTTTCAAATCCTCAAAAATGATGAAAAACGGCGCGCTATAGTATGCCGTACGATATGGGCTATAGCCCATGGTCCAAAATGATGAGAAACGAGGCTAACTTTTTTTTTCAAAATAAAAAAAAACATGGGCTATAACCCATCGTTTTTGTAATTTCGTCATTTTTTTCAAATCCTCAAAAATGATGAAAAACGGCGCGCTATAGTATGCCGTACGATATGGGCTATAGCCCATGGTCCAAAATGATGAGAAACGAGGCTAACTTTTTTTTTCAAAATTTCAAAAACATGGGCTATAACCCATCGTTTTTGTCATTTTGTTCAAATCCTCAAAAATGATGAAAAACGGCGCGCTATAGTATGCCGTACGATATGGGCTATAGCCCATGGTCCAAAATGATGAGAAACGAGGCTAACCTTTTTTTTTTAAATTTCAAAAACATGGGCTATAACCCATCGTTTTTTTCATTTCGTCATTTTTTTCAAATCGTCAAAAATGATGAAAAACGGCGCGCTATAGTATGCCGTACGATATGGGCTATAGCCCATGGTCCAAAATGATGAGAAACGAGGATAACTTTTTTTTTCAACATTTCAAAAAACATGGGCTATAACCCATCGTTTTTGTCATTTCGTCATTTTTTTCAAATCCTCAAAAATGATGAAAAACGGCGCGCTATAGTATGCCGTACGATATGGGCTATAGCCCATGGTCCAAAATGATGAGAAACGAGGCTAACTTTTTTTTTCAAAATTTCAAAAAACATGGGCTATAACCCATCGTTTTTGTCATTTCGTCATTTTTTTTAAATCCTCAAAAATGATGAAAAACGGCGCCCTATAGTATGCCGTACGATATGGGCTATAGCCCATGGTCCAAAATGATGAGAAACGAGGCTAACTTTATTTTTCAAAATGTCAAAAAACATGGGCTATAACCCATCGTTTTTGTCATTTCGTCATTTTTTTCAAATCCTCAAAAATGATGAAAAACGGCGCGCTATAGTATGCCGTACGATATGGGCTATAGCCCATGGTCCAAAATGATGAGAAACGAGGCTAACTTTTTTTTTCAAAATTTCAAAAACATGGGCTATAACCCATCGTTTTTGTCATTTCGTCATTTTTTTCAAATCCTCAAAAATGATGAAAAACGGCACGCTATAGTATGCCGTACGATATGGGCTATAGCCCATGGTCCAAAATGATGAGAAACGAGGCTAACTTTTTTTTTCAAAATTTCAAAAACATGGGCTATAACCCATCGTTTTTGTCATTTCGTCATTTTTTTCAAATCGTCAAAAATGATGAAAAACGGCACGCTATAGTATGCCGTACGATATGGGCTATAGCCCATGGTCCAAAATGATGAGAAACGAGGCTAACTTTTTTTTTCAAAATTTCAAAAAACATGGGCTATAACCCATCGTTTTTGTCATTTCGTCATTTTTTTCAAATCGTCAAAAATTATGAAAAACGGCGCGCTATAGTATGCCGTACGATATGGGCTATAGCCCATGGTCCAAAATGATGAGAAACGAGGCTAACTTTTTTTTTCAAAATTTCAAAAAACATGGTATAACCCATCGTTTTTGTCATTTCGTCATTTTTTTCAAATCCTCAAAAATGATGAAAAACGGCGCGCTATAGTATGCCGTACGATATGGGCTATAGCCCATGGTCCAAAATGATGAGAAACGAGGCTAACTTTTTTTTTCAAAATTAAAAAAAACATGGGCTATAACCCATCGTTTTTGTAATTTCGTCATTTTTTTCAAATCCTCAAAAATGATGAAAAACGGCACGCTATAGTATGCCGTACGATATGGGCTATAGCCCATGGTCCAAAATGATGAGAAACGAGGCTAACTTTTTTTTTCAAAATTTCAAAAACATGGGCTATAACCCATCGTTTTTGTCATTTTGTCATTTTTTTCAAATCCTCAAAAATGATGAAAAACGGCGCGCTATAGTATGCCGTACGATATGGGCTATAGCCCATGGTCCAAAATGATGAGAAACGAGGCTAACTTTTTTTTTCAAAATTTCAAAAAACATGGGCTATAACCCATCGTTTTTGTCATTTCGTCATTTTTTTCAAATCCTCAAAAATGATGAAAAACGGCGCGCTATAGTATGCCGTACGATATGGGCTATAGCCCATGGTCCAAAATGATGAGAAACGAGGCTAACTTTTTTTTTTCAAAATTAAAAAAAACATGGGCTATAACCCATCGTTTTTGTAATTTCGTCATTTTTTTCAAATCCTCAAAAATGATGAAAAACGGCGCGCTATAGTATGCCGTACGATATGGGCTATAGCCCATGGTCCAAAATGATGAGAAACGAGGCTAACTTTTTTTTTCAAAATTTCAAAAACATGGGCTATAACCCATCGTTTTTGTCATTTTGTCATTTTTTTCAAATCCTCAAAAATGATGAAAAACGGCGCGCTATAGTATGCCGTACGATATGGGCTATAGCCCATGGTCCAAAATGATGAGAAACGAGGCTAACCTTTTTTTTTTTTAATTTCAAAAACATGGGCTATAACCCATCGTTTTTTTCATTTCGTCATTTTTTTCAAATCGTCAAAAATGATGAAAAACGGCGCGCTATAGTATGCCGTACGATATGGGCTATAGCCCATGGTCCAAAATGATGAGAAACGAGGATAACTTTTTTTTTCAACATTTCAAAAAACATGGGCTATAACCCATCGTTTTTGTAATTTCGTCATTTTTTTCAAATCCTCAAAAATGATGAAAAACGGCGCGCTATAGTATGCCGTACGATATGGGCTATAGCCCATGGTCCAAAATGATGAGAAACGAGGCTAACTTCTTTTTTCAAAATGTCAAAAAACATGGGCTATAACCCATCGTTTTTGTCATTTCGTCATTTTTTTCAAATCCTCAAAAATGATGAAAAACGGCGCGCTATAGTATGCCGTACGATATGGGCTATAGCCCATGGTCCAAAATGATGAGAAACGAGGCTAACTTTTTTTTCAAAATTCCAAAAAACATGGGCTATAACCCATCGTTTTTGTCATTTCGTCATTTTTTTCAAATCGTCAAAAATGATGAAAAACGGCGCGCTATAGTATGCCGTACGATATGGGCTATAGCCCATGGTCCAAAATGATGAGAAACGAGGCTAACTTTTTTTTTCAAAATTAAAAAAAACATGGGCTATAACCCATCGTTTTTGTAATTTCGTCATTTTTTTCAAATCCTCAAAAATGATGAAAAACGGCGCGCTATAGTATGCCGTACGATATGGGCTATAGCCCATGGTCCAAAATGATGAGAAACGAGGCTAACTTTTTTTTTCAAAATTTCAAAAACATGGGCTATAACCCATCGTTTTTGTCATTTTGTCATTTTTTTCAAATCCTCAAAAATGATGAAAAACGGCGCGCTATAGTATGCCGTACGATATGGGCTATAGCCCATGGTCCAAAATGATGAGAAACGAGGCTAACCTTTTTTTTTTTTAATTTCAAAAACATGGGCTATAACCCATCGTTTTTTTCATTTCGTCATTTTTTTCAAATCGTCAAAAATGATGAAAAACGGCGCGCTATAGTATGCCGTACGATATGGGCTATAGCCCATGGTCCAAAATGATGAGAAACGAGGATAACTTTTTTTTTCAACATTTCAAAAAACATGGGCTATAACCCATCGTTTTTGTCATTTCGTCATTTTTTTCAAATCCTCAAAAATGATGAAAAACGGCGCGCTATAGTATGCCGTACGATATGGGCTATAGCCCATGGTCCAAAATGATGAGAAACGAGGCTAACTTCTTTTTTCAAAATGTCAAAAAACATGGGCTATAACCCATCGTTTTTGTCATTTCGTCATTTTTTTCAAATCCTCAAAAACGATGAAAAACGGCGCGCTATAGTATGCCGTACGATATGGGCTATAGCCCATGGTCCAAAATGATGAGAAACGAGGCTAACTTTTTTTTCAAAATTCCAAAAAACATGGGCTATAACCCATCGTTTTTGTCATTTCGTCATTTTTTTCAAATCGTCAAAAATGATGAAAAACGGCGCGCTATAGTATGCCGTACGATATGGGCTATAGCCCATGGTCCAAAATGATGAGAAACGAGGCTAACTTTTTTTTTCAAAATTTCAAAAAACATGGGCTATAACCCATCGTTTTTGTCATTTTGTCATTTTTTTCAAATCCTCAAAAATGATGAAAAACGGCGCGCTATAGTATGCCGTACGATATGGGCTATAGCCCATGGTCCAAAATGATGAGAAACGAGGCTAACTTTTTTTTTCAAAATTTCAAAAACATGGGCTATAACCCATCGTTTTCGTCATTTTTTTCAAATCGTCAAAAATGATGAAAAACGGCGCGCTATAGTATGCCGTACGATATGGGCTATAGCCCATGGTCCAAAATGATGAGAAACGAGGCTAACTTTTTTTTTCAAAATTTCAAAAAACATGGGCTATAACCCATCGTTTTTGTCATTTCGTCATTTTTTTCAAATCCTCAAAAATGATGAAAAACGGCGCGCTATAGTATGCCGTACGATATGGGCTATAGCCCATGGTCCAAAATGATGAGAAACGAGGCTAACTTTTTTTTTCAAAATTTCAAAAACATGGGCTATAAACCCATCGTTTTTGTCATTTTGTTCAAATCCTCAAAAATGATGAAAAACGGCGCGCTATAGTATGCCGTACGATATGGGCTATAGCCCATGGTCCAAAATGATGAGAAACGAGGCTAACCTTTTTTTTTTAAATTTCAAAAACATGGGCTATAACCCATCGTTTTTTTCATTTCGTCATTTTTTTCAAATCGTCAAAAATGATGAAAAACGGCGCGCTATAGTATGCCGTACGATATGGGCTATAGCCCATGGTCCAAAATGATGAGAAACGAGGATAACTTTTTTTTTCAACATTTCAAAAAACATGGGCTATAACCCATCGTTTTTGTCATTTCGTCATTTTTTTCAAATCCTCAAAAATGATGAAAAACGGCGCGCTATAGTATGCCGTACGATATGGGCTATAGCCCATGGTCCAAAATGATGAGAAACGAGGCTAACTTTTTTTTCAAAATTCCAAAAAACATGGGCTATAACCCATCGTTTTTGTCATTTCGTCATTTTTTTCAAATCGTCAAAAATGATGAAAAACGGCGCGCTATAGTATGCCGTACGATATGGGCTATAGCCCATGGTCCAAAATGATGAGAAACGAGGCTAACTTTTTTTTTCAAAATTTCAAAAAACATGGGCTATAACCCATCGTTTTTGTCATTTTGTCATTTTTTTCAAATCCTCAAAAATGATGAAAAACGGCGCGCTATAGTATGCCGTACGATATGGGCTATAGCCCATGGTCCAAAATGATGAGAAACGAGGCTAACTTTTTTTTTCAAAATTTCAAAAACATGGGCTATAACCCATCGTTTTCGTCATTTTTTTCAAATCGTCAAAAATGATGAAAAACGGCGCGCTATAGTATGCCGTACGATATGGGCTATAGCCCATGGTCCAAAATGATGAGAAACGAGGCTAACTTTTTTTTTCAAAATTTCAAAAAACATGGGCTATAACCCATCGTTTTTGTCATTTCGTCATTTTTTTCAAATCCTCAAAAATGATGAAAAACGGCGCGCTATAGTATGCCGTACGATATGGGCTATAGCCCATGGTCCAAAATGATGAGAAACGAGGCTAACTTTTTTTTTCAAAATTTCAAAAACATGGGCTATAAACCCATCGTTTTTGTCATTTTGTTCAAATCCTCAAAAATGATGAAAAACGGCGCGCTATAGTATGCCGTACGATATGGGCTATAGCCCATGGTCCAAAATGATGAGAAACGAGGCTAACCTTTTTTTTTTAAATTTCAAAAACATGGGCTATAACCCATCGTTTTTTTCATTTCGTCATTTTTTTCAAATCGTCAAAAATGATGAAAAACGGCGCGCTATAGTATGCCGTACGATATGGGCTATAGCCCATGGTCCAAAATGATGAGAAACGAGGATAACTTTTTTTTTCAACATTTCAAAAAACATGGGCTATAACCCATCGTTTTTGTCATTTCGTCATTTTTTTCAAATCCTCAAAAATGATGAAAAACGGCGCGCTATAGTATGCCGTACGATATGGGCTATAGCCCATGGTCCAAAATGATGAGAAACGAGGCTAACTTTTTTTTCAAAATTCCAAAAAACATGGGCTATAACCCATCGTTTTTGTCATTTCGTCATTTTTTTCAAATCGTCAAAAATGATGAAAAACGGCGCGCTATAGTATGCCGTACGATATGGGCTATAGCCCATGGTCCAAAATGATGAGAAACGAGGCTAACTTTTTTTTTCAAAATTTCAAAAAACATGGGCTATAACCCATCGTTTTTGTCATTTTGTCATTTTTTTCAAATCCTCAAAAATGATGAAAAACGGCGCGCTATAGTATGCCGTACGATATGGGCTATAGCCCATGGTCCAAAATGATGAGAAACGAGGCTAACTTTTTTTTTCAAAATTTCAAAAACATGGGCTATAACCCATCGTTTTCGTCATTTTTTTCAAATCGTCAAAAATGATGAAAAACGGCGCGCTATAGTATGCCGTACGATATGGGCTATAGCCCATGGTCCAAAATGATGAGAAACGAGGCTAACTTTTTTTTTCAAAATTTCAAAAAACATGGGCTATAACCCATCGTTTTTGTCATTTCGTCATTTTTTTCAAATCCTCAAAAATGATGAAAAACGGCGCGCTATAGTATGCCGTACGATATGGGCTATAGCCCATGGTCCAAAATGATGAGAAACGAGGCTAACTTTTTTTTTCAAAATTTCAAAAACATGGGCTATAAACCCATCGTTTTTGTCATTTTGTTCAAATCCTCAAAAATGATGAAAAACGGCGCGCTATAGTATGCCGTACGATATGGGCTATAGCCCATGGTCCAAAATGATGAGAAACGAGGCTAACCTTTTTTTTTTAAATTTCAAAAACATGGGCTATAACCCATCGTTTTTTTCATTTCGTCATTTTTTTCAAATCGTCAAAAATGATGAAAAACGGCGCGCTATAGTATGCCGTACGATATGGGCTATAGCCCATGGTCCAAAATGATGAGAAACGAGGATAACTTTTTTTTTCAACATTTCAAAAAACATGGGCTATAACCCATCGTTTTTGTCATTTCGTCATTTTTTTCAAATCCTCAAAAATGATGAAAAACGGCGCGCTATAGTATGCCGTACGATATGGGCTATAGCCCATGGTCCAAAATGATGAGAAACGAGGCTAACTTTTTTTTTCAAAATTTCAAAAAACATGGGCTATAACCCATCGTTTTTGTCATTTCGTCATTTTTTTTAAATCCTCAAAAATGATGAAAAACGGCGCCCTATAGTATGCCGTACGATATGGGCTATAGCCCATGGTCCAAAATGATGAGAAACGAGGCTAACTTTATTTTTCAAAATGTCAAAAAACATGGGCTATAACCCATCGTTTTTGTCATTTCGTCATTTTTTTCAAATCCTCAAAAATGATGAAAAACGGCGCGCTATAGTATGCCGTACGATATGGGCTATAGCCCATGGTCCAAAATGATGAGAAACGAGGCTAACTTTTTTTTTCAAAATTTCAAAAACATGGGCTATAACCCATCGTTTTTGTCATTTCGTCATTTTTTTCAAATCCTCAAAAATGATGAAAAACGGCACGCTATAGTATGCCGTACGATATGGGCTATAGCCCATGGTCCAAAATGATGAGAAACGAGGCTAACTTTTTTTTTCAAAATTTCAAAAACATGGGCTATAACCCATCGTTTTTGTCATTTCGTCATTTTTTTCAAATCGTCAAAAATGATGAAAAACGGCACGCTATAGTATGCCGTACGATATGGGCTATAGCCCATGGTCCAAAATGATGAGAAACGAGGCTAACTTTTTTTTTCAAAATTTCAAAAAACATGGGCTATAACCCATCGTTTTTGTCATTTCGTCATTTTTTTCAAATCCTCAAAAATGATGAAAAACGGCGCGCTATAGTATGCCGTACGATATGGGCTATAGCCCATGGTCCAAAATGATGAGAAACGAGGCTAACTTTTTTTTTCAAAATAAAAAAAAACATGGGCTATAACCCATCGTTTTTGTAATTTCGTCATTTTTTTCAAATCCTCAAAAATGATGAAAAACGGCGCGCTATAGTATGCCGTACGATATGGGCTATAGCCCATGGTCCAAAATGATGAGAAACGAGGCTAACTTTTTTTTTCAAAATTTCAAAAACATGGGCTATAACCCATCGTTTTTGTCATTTTGTCATTTTTTTCAAATCCTCAAAAATGATGAAAAACGGCGCGCTATAGTATGCCGTACGATATGGGCTATAGCCCATGGTCCAAAATGATGAGAAACGAGGCTAACTTTTTTTTTCAAAATTTCAAAAAACATGGGCTATAACCCATCGTTTTTGTCATTTCGTCATTTTTTTCAAATCCTCAAAAATGATGAAAAACGGCGCGCTATAGTATGCCGTACGATATGGGCTATAGCCCATGGTCCAAAATGATGAGAAACGAGGCTAACTTTTTTTTTTCAAAATTAAAAAAAACATGGGCTATAACCCATCGTTTTTGTAATTTCGTCATTTTTTTCAAATCCTCAAAAATGATGAAAAACGGCGCGCTATAGTATGCCGTACGATATGGGCTATAGCCCATGGTCCAAAATGATGAGAAACGAGGCTAACTTCTTTTTTCAAAATTTCAAAAACATGGGCTATAACCCATCGTTTTTGTCATTTTGTCATTTTTTTCAAATCCTCAAAAATGATGAAAAACGGCGCGCTATAGTATGCCGTACGATATGGGCTATAGCCCATGGTCCAAAATGATGAGAAACGAGGCTAACCTTTTTTTTTTAAATTTCAAAAACATGGGCTATAACCCATCGTTTTTTTCATTTCGTCATTTTTTTCAAATCGTCAAAAATGATGAAAAACGGCGCGCTATAGTATGCCGTACGATATGGGCTATAGCCCATGGTCCAAAATGATGAGAAACGAGGATAACTTTTTTTTTCAACATTTCAAAAAACATGGGCTATAACCCATCGTTTTTGTCATTTCGTCATTTTTTTCAAATCCTCAAAAATGATGAAAAACGGCGCGCTATAGTATGCCGTACGATATGGGCTATAGCCCATGGTCCAAAATGATGAGAAACGAGGCTAACTTTTTTTTTCAAAATGTCAAAAAACATGGGCTATAACCCATCGTTTTTGTCATTTCGTCATTTTTTTCAAATCCTCAAAAATGATGAAAAACGGCGCGCTATAGTATGCCGTACGATATGGGCTATAGCCCATGGTCCAAAATGATGAGAAACGAGGCTAACTTTTTTTTCAAAATTCCAAAAAACATGGGCTATAACCCATCGTTTTTGTCATTTCGTCATTTTTTTCAAATCGTCAAAAATGATGAAAAACGGCGCGCTATAGTATGCCGTACGATATGGGCTATAGCCCATGGTCCAAAATGATGAGAAACGAGGCTAACTTTTTTTTTCAAAATTTCAAAAAACATGGGCTATAACCCATCGTTTTTGTCATTTTGTCATTTTTTTCAAATCCTCAAAAATGATGAAAAACGGCGCGCTATAGTATGCCGTACGATATGGGCTATAGCCCATGGTCCAAAATGATGAGAAACGAGGCTAACTTTTTTTTTCAAAATGTCAAAAGCATGGGCTATAACCATAGAGTATTAAAAGGATAGAGACTAAACTAGCGCGAAGCTCCGCCCCCTCCGCTATTCATGTCAGTGGAAGTTGCTCAGTGGCGTTTTGAAGCACCCGGAAGGCTGCCGGAAGTACCGTCTTTTCGCTGATTCAGCATTTCACTTCCGCATTTGGACACCAAATTTTGGTGTCCAAATGCGGAAGTGCACCCAGAGTGCACCTGGGCTTTACATTGGGCGCTCGGTTGCACGGGGTTTCCTCGTCAAGAATCCACGGGTCCGCCTGCAGTCCTTCCTCTTACCACTAGGGACCAGCGCTTCAACATTGGAGTGCCTAGCTGGCCCCTTGGCTATAACCCATCGTTTTTGTCATTTCGTCATTTTTTTCAAATCGTCAAAAATGATGAAAAACGGCGCGCTATAGTATGCCGTACGATATGGGCTATAGCCCATGGTCCAAAATGATGAGAAACGAGGCTAACTTTTTTTTTCAACATTTCAAAAAACATGGGCTATAACCCATCGTTTTCGTCATTTTTTTCAAATCCTCAAAAATGATGAAAAACGGCGCGCTATAGTATGCCGTACGATATGGGCTATAGCCCATGGTCCAAAATGATGAGAAACGAGGCTAACTTTTTTTTCCAAAATTTCAAAAACATGGGCTATAACCCATCGTTTTTGTCATTTCGTCATTTTTTTCAAATCGTCAAAAATGATGAAAAACAGCGCGCTATAGTATGCCGTACGATATGGGCTATAGCCCATGGTCCAAAATGATGAGAAACGAGGCTAACTTTTTTTTTCAAAATTTCAAAAAACATGGGCTATAACCCATCGTTTTTTTCATTTTTTCCAAATCCTCAAAAATGATGAAAAACGGCGTGCCATAGTATGCCGTACGATATGGGCTATAGCCCACGGTCCAAAATGATGAGAAACGAGGCTAACTTTTTTTTCCAAAATTTCAAAAAACATGGGCTATAACCCATCGTTTTTTTCATTTTTTTCAAATCCTCAAAAATGATGAAAAACGGCGTGCCATAGTATGCCGTACGATATGGGCTATAGCCCATGGTCCAAAATGATGAGAAACGAGGCTAACTTTCTTTTCAAAATTTCAAAAAACATGGGCTATAACCCTAACCTGACGCTGCCAGATGAGGGCGGTATTGCGGAAACATATTCCCCAACACAACACTCATCTGGGATCTCTGACAGAGTTGAGCCCTGAGTCAGATCTGCTTCGCACCGAACCAATCAGCGTGAGCTAAAGGCGGGATGCGGATGTGACGGTATATAGACACGTCGATATGATTGGTTGTGTTTGCACGCCCACACGGTGATAGACAGACGCTCCCATCCAATCATCTACCATGTATCTTGAAAAAAAGGAACAGCCCCGTCATCGAATTTGCTTCCGCGATCCCAGATCCAAATAAGCTGTGAAACAAATTTGTGTAGCAAGCTTTTTGGATCTGGCAGCGTCAGGTTACTATAACCCATCGTTTTTGTCAAATTGCGGAATTGTTTTTTCATTTTTTCATTTTTTTCAAATGCTCAAAATTGCGGAATTCTCTTCTGATAGATTAAACAGCAGTTATACTTATTGAGACTCAGAGAGCATGTTGACATGAATAGCAATAGTTAATAGCATATCTGTGTTATAATTAATGGGTTTGATTGATTGATTAAATTAATATTGTATTAAAAATGTAGAACAGTACAAGTACCTTCAAAACAAAATAATTCACATGCAAGTATAAAGGCATGGTATTGCAGAGGCAAAAAAGCACTGGTAGGTAATTATACTTACTGCATGTTGTACCATATTATACTTTAGAGTAACGTTTGCACTTACATTGCACGTCTTACCTTTTTATACATTTGAGTAATGTATGCACTTTAGTACCATTTAGTACTTTTGAGTAATGTATGCACTTTAGTACCATTTAGTACTTTTGAGTAATGTATGCACTTTAGTACCATTTAGTACTTTTGAGTAATGTATGCACTTTAGTACCATTTAGTACTTTTGAGTAATGTATGCACTTTAGTACCATTTAGTACTTTAGAGTGATGTTTGCACGTTTGTAGTTTTTGCATGTTTTGCATGTGTTTGAATAATATGTTTGCTGTATTAACACGTACAGATGCACACATACAGTAAAGTAAATTGATCAAATCTGTGACTACTAAACTATTAAAGTAGCTTCTCAGTCCACCTGCTGAGTCACCTACATGCACCCAGTACTGTGAGGCACACCTGCTGAGTCACCTACATGCACCTGGTACTGTGAGGCACACCTGCTGAGTCACCTACATGCACCCGGTACTGTGAGGCACACCTGCTGAGTCACCTACATGCACCCAGTACTGTGAGGCACACCTGCTGAGTCACCTACATGCACCCAGTACTGTGAGGCACACCTGCTGAGTCACCTACATGCACCCAGTACTGTGAGACACACCTGCTGAGTCACCTACATGCACCCTTTACTGTGAGACACACCCGCTGAGTCACCTACATGCACCCGGTACTGTGAGACACACCCGCTGAGTCACCTACATGCACCCGGTACTGTGAGACACACCCGCTGAGTCACCTACATGCACCCGGTATACTGTGAGACACACCCGCTGAGTCACCTACATGCACCCGGTATACTGTGAGACACACCTGCTGAGTCACCTACATGTGTGTGTGTGTGTGTGTGTGTGTGTGTGTGTGTGTGTGTGTGCGCGTGCACCGTGATCATCTGTGCCACGTAGCTCTCAGGTCCAGTGTAGTCGGTCTTGTTCTTCTCGCGGACCAGAACGATGAAGTACAGATAGTTCCAGATGTTGTGTTCCAGTTTGATGTGCTCCTCAAACGACACCGTTTTATCATCAAACGTATCACGATCCAGACCTGAAACACACAGCGATACACTGACCGATCAATAAACCTTATCACGCTCCAGACCTGAAACACACAGCGACACACTGACCGATCAATAAACCTTATCACGCTCCAGACCTGAAACACACAGCGACACACTGACCGATCAATAAACCTTATCACGCTCCAGACCTGAAACACACAGCAACACACTGACCGATCAATAAACCTTATCACGATCCAGACCTGAAACACACAGCAACACACTGACCGATCAATAAACCTTATCACGATCCAGACCTGAAACACACAGCAGAACACTGACCGATCAATAAACCTTATCACGATCCAGACCTCAAACACACAGCGATACACTGACTGATCAATAAACCTTATCACGATCCAGACCTGAAACACACAGCGACACACTGACTGATCAATAAACCTTATCACGATCCAGACCTCAAACACACAGCGATACACTGACTGATCAATAAACCTTATCACGCTCCAGACCTGAAACACACAGCAACACACTGACTGATCAATAAACCTTATCACGATCCAGACCTGAGACACACAGCAACACACTGACTGATCAATAAACCTTATCACGATCCAGACCTGAAACACACAGCGATACACTGACTGATCAATAAACCATATCACGATCCAGACCTGAAACACACAGCGATACACTGACTGATCAATAAACCATATCACGATCCAGACCTGAAACACACAGCGATACACTGACTGATCAATAAACCTTATCACGATCCAGACCTGAAACACACAGCGACACACTGACTGATCAATAAACCTTATCACGATCCAGACCTGAAACACACAGCAGAACACTGACCGATCAATAAACCTTATCACGATCCAGACCTGAAACACACAGCAACACACTGACTGATCAATAAACCTTATCACGCTCCAGACCTGAGACACACAGCGATACACTGACCGATCAATAAACCTTATCACGCTCTAGACCTCAAACACACAGCAACACACTGACTGATCAATGGATTGATTAAAGTGATGCTTCAATGTTCACATTACTCACTCCAAACCAGCTACAGAGAGGAAAGAACTCTTACGGGCCATTCACACCAGAACTCTTACGGGCCATTCAGAACCAGAACTCTTACGAGACATTCACACCAGAACTCTTACAGGCCATTCACACCAGAACTCTTACGGGACATTCACACCAGAACTCTTACGGGCCGTTCAGAACCAGAACTCTTACGGGCCATTCACACCATGCACGAGACCTGTAACTACAGTACAACTACAGATGTGCCGTTTGAAAACGTCACATGTCCTGCCATTGGCAATTCAGTGGATTGTCAGCGGATTGTCACTCAAAAACAAAACCTTGTCAGTGAGAAAGGGGGACATTTGCCAAGGTGTTATAATTCTATTCAGATTCCCTGAATAAGAGTTCCTCTGCTGGACACTTCTTTTCAGTAGCAAAGCAGTAGAATTACCAAGGCTAAATCAGTGAATAAAACCTGCAGGGAAAACGTGGATTTTCAGAAAAGATCAGGAAAGCGTGAACAGTTGGAATGACACCTAAATTCCGGTGAATTGCCAAGTGTGGTTGCACTGATGCGAGCTGCCGCGAGGAATCCGCTGGGAAAGTCTAGAATGTTCAGTTCTTGATAAATTCTGTTTATATTACATATTGTGATGTCACTCCTGTCTGATTGCACATTATATTGTCCAATCGGAACAGGGACAGAAGATTGACTTTTGTGGTTACAGAAAAGTTACAAAAAAAACGTCCATTGAACTCAATGAACAAAAAAAGGTTTAACAAAGACAGGTTTACTTTAGCTGCATGGCATTAAGGCGCTCGGATCTTGAACAATACTGTGGTGCCTACACACAGCAACCACACTAATACTAGTGTGTCCACAGTACACACAGCAACCACACTAATACTAGTGTGTCAACAGTACACTGATGTTCTGTAAACAGCCGCACCAAACACACATAAATAATGATCTGGTGCCACCCGCATATAGAACAAATATGGGTAAATCCACTTTCCGCAGCACTGCCACTCAAGAGTGGAATGCCCTCAAAACAAACAAATCACTGGCTTCCTTTAAAACCGGTCTGAAAAATCACCTATCAATGTCAGCGGGTCAAAAGGAGAGAAGATGACTGGCCAACCTCCCCGTACCCCCCCCCCCCCCCCCTCCAAGTGATTTATTTGTATTTAGATTGTTTTGGTACTTACACCTGTAAATAGTTTTTATGTTTTTGAGGTATCTCGATTTACTGTCAACATTGTGTTGTGAATGAATGCATGGGACCCGAATGGAAACAAGACCAAAAGGTCTTTTGTCGGTGCTGTCCTTTTGGATAAATGTGCTTTGACTGTACCATGTACTGTTTTGCATTTATTATTGTCTAATAAAATAATCAATAAAAAAAACGGTGTGAGCCTGTGTCAGAGGGGAGGCATTCTAGCCGACGGGGCAACGATCCGATCCGCAGCGGGGGGACATTCGCTGCGATGCGAAAAAGCGATGGTCCGACATGCGCTGCTCCCGTGCTTGCGGTTAGGGTTAGGTTAGGATTGAGGTTTCGGATCAATATGCTGTCGGAAAAAAGACCTGCACCCGTGTCAGAGAGCCCACATGGAGGATGGGAGAGAGTTCTATCTCAGTGCTGCTGCAAGACACATTGAATAAGATGTATGACTGTAAGACTGTATGGATAATCTGCCTCAGATAATTAATTATATCGAGGCGAGATGGTTGTACCTGATGAGGTAATGCCAGCTATAGCCCACAAGGCAAAGAGATCATTTTGAATTACCCTATTGTCGCACGTCCAAACATCAATCTTTCATCACATTTAGAGGCCCTCATCTATGGAACTCCCTATAGATGTTTCACTTAAATCCTCATTATCCTTAGGCCAATATTCAAAAAACATCTAAAGAAATATCTTATTCTTTCCTCTCTGTAGATTACATGTTTTACCTTGATGCGTTATATTTTCTTTTGTGTGTTTGTTGTTGTATTGTTTATTTCTGTTTTCTGTGCAGTCTGTGTTTTTATTTTCTTTATTGCACAGCTGCCCCCCTTTGACAACTTGTAGATTTATGTACTGTTCTTTATGAACTTTTAATCTTTTAAACCAATGACCTCTTCCTTCAGGAAAGGATTCCATATAAGCCTTCTGGCTTCTTCCCTTCCTTGCATTGTATTTTTGTTTCTTTGATATGTTATTGTCTATTTTTTGTACTATATGCTAAATAAATAAACCTAAACCTAAACCTAAAATAGCCCACCAACTGGCCTTAGCTATTCAAAAGAGTCTCCTCATCCCAGCGAATACAACTTCCTAATGGATGGCCGTCAATGTTTCTGTCGTTCATAAAAGAATCACGCTGAAAGTGTTCCAAAGATCGTTTATGGCTATAGCTGTGGTGTCTACATTTTAGCGTCCACTTCAGTTAGGACCATTTTAAAATGGCATATTTGTAGTTATGGTTAGTTAGTTTGACCCACCACAGATGAAGCAGGTGGTTTTGTATAGTTAGTTTGACCCATCACAGATGAAGCAGGTGGTTTTATAGTTAGTTTGACCCACCACAGATGAAGCAGGTGGTTTTGTATAGTTAGTTTGACCCATCACAGATGAAGCAGGTGGTTTTATAGTTAGTTTGACCCACCACAGATGAAGCAGGTGGTTTTGTATAGTTAGTTTGACCCACCACAGATGAAGCAGGTGGTTTTATAGTTAGTTTGACCCACCACAGATGAAGCAGGTGGTTTTATATAGTTAGTTTGACCCACCACAGATGAAGCAGGTGGTTTTATATAGTTAGTTTGACCCACCACAGATGAAGCAGGTGGTTTTATAGTTAGTTTGACCCACCACAGATGAAGCAGGTGGTTTTGTATAGTTAGTTTGACCCACCACAGATGAAGCAGGTGGTTTTATAGTTAGTTTGACCCACCACAGATGAAGCAGGTGGTTTTGAGGACCTCTTCTTTCCTCCGTTTCTCGCTCCTCAGGTCAGCGAAGGTGTCGATGATCACACCGAAGATCAGGTTCAAAACGATGATGATGACGATGAAGTAGAACAACAGGTCGTACACCACCCTAGCAGGGTACAACGGTTCCTACATGCACACGCACACGCACACACACACACACACACAGTATAAATCAGATACTCAATTTTTCTACTTTTTGTTTGTTCGTTTCATAAATCAGTGCTGTTGAACACATTTGATTCATCTTTATGTGAAAACATAAAAATGCAATACAAAAAAAAAAAAAAGCGCTTTTGACTAAACCTAACTATTGGATCCTCAAACTGTCAGACAAACCAGCTAACTCCGTCTTGTGGAGTTTGGTGGTTTGACCCCCATTGATTGGAATGACGGAGAAAAATGGCGAAAAAAGAAAAGAAAAAACTATATCCACATTAATGGTCAAAAACCTCCTAACTCCATTTGAGTTGACATTCAAGTATCTGACAATGTATAAAGTCACCATACTGCCCGACAGCAGAGATATACATAGTATGCAGGCAGGCAGGCAGGCAGGCAGGCAGACAGACAGACAGACAGACAGACAGACAGACAGACAGACAGACAGACAGACAGGCAGGCAGGCAGACAGACAGGTGTGTTTACGTTCTTGGATGGTTTTCTGAGGACGTCTCCGACTCCTCCTCCGTTCCTGAGGCCGTGGTTCATCACCGTGACGATGCACATCAACAGAGTGTCACACGCACGCTGTGTTAGACTCCTCTGCAACACACACACACACACACACACACACACACACACACACAGTTATCGTCACATCGATACTGTGCATATAATTAATTGCATTTTCATAGCGCTTTTCCAAGTGCTCAAAGCGCTTTACAATGGTTCATTCATTCATACATTGGGAGGTGAAGCGGCGAACAGTCGACGCCAGCGTCCTCACTTCCCACATTCACACACCAACGGTGGCGAGCTCACACCAGCCGACTCATTGGAGGCAATGTGGGGTTCAGTGTCTTGCCCAAGGACACTTCGACATGTGGACAGGAGGAGGAGCCAGGATTCGAACCGCCAACCCACGGATCATTGGACGACCTGCTCTACCTCCTGAGCCACAGCCACCCACAACCATACAGCTAAACTGACTGACTGACTGTACACTATTGTACAGCTAACCTTAACTATTTCAGACTTTACAGTACCAAACCTAATTCAGCGAACTATACAGCTAAACACAACTAGTACTGTAAGTCGTACCGTCCTCCTCTCCAGTAGACCCAGCAGTGGTTTCTGCTGTGCAGCTGACTCCATCTGTAGAGCAGGAGTTCATGAAGTCCTGAGAAGCTTCACTCTGTCCTGAAGCTGTACAACGACATCACATCAGCTGTAATCAGGGGTGAGCTGGCTATCCAGGGTGGCTGGGCGCCCTGGTAGTTTGCACGCAAGCCCGCACAGCCATTCATAGTTTACCACTAACTGTGTCCGCCAGGCTGACAACAACTTCTTCTTCTTCTTCTTGTGATTTCCGGCAGACTGGATGCCTTCCGGCACATTGCTGCCCTCCACAGGTTGGGATTATATGATCCCCTTTGGTGTTCTCCTCAGTGAGGAATATTCACAGTGCCCACCCACATTATCCCTTTACCATCATTTCTCTTCTGTTACTCAGCCACATTTGGCTGAGTTGGTGCGAACACCTCTCTTAAGGTACTGTCCAGCTCTTCAGCACTGATGTCTTCCACCTTCAAAAACCTCCTAGCTGCGTCAAGCACCATTTTAATCCTTTCGGACTTGCTTTGTATTTCAACGGCACAGTTCACCACCATAGCTATAAAAGCCAGGAAACTCCTTTTGTCCACATGGTCCTCCCTAGTCACCTGAACCCTAGTCACCATGCACATGGTCCTCCCTAGTCACCTGAACCCTAGTCACCATGCACATGGTCCTCCCTAGTCACCTGAACCCTAGTCACCATGCACATGGTCCTCCCTAGTCACCTGAACCCTAGTCACCATGCACATGGTCCTCCCTAGTCACCTGAACCCTAGTCACCATGCACATGGTCCTCCCTAGTCACCTGAACCCTAGTCACCATGCACATGGTCCTCCCTAGTCACCTGAACCCTAGTCACCATGCACATGGTCCTCCCTAGTCACCTGAACCCTAGTCACCATGCACATGGTCCTCCCTAGTCACCTGAACCCTAGTCACCATGCACATGGTCCTCCCTAGTCACCTGAACCCTAGTCACCATGCACATGGTCCTCCCTAGTCACCTGAACCCTAGTCACCATGCACATGGTCCTCCCTAGTCACCTGAACCCTAGTCACCATCAGAATCATCTTCTTCATCATCATCATCATCTATGGGTTGACTGTGATCCCTCCTCAGCTTGAGAGACACACATACGAGATCGTAGCGATAATTATCGAAGCGACAATTATCGAAGCTCGCAATCTCTCCCACATGTGTCCACGTGTCCGTCTCTTCACAGTAGCAGTCGATGGTGCGGATAGAACTACACAAAGAGACACAAACAAACAGCCATGAGAGAAATGCCTGGTGTGGACAAGAAGACATTCCCCAGACATTCAAGGAGCAACAGTGTCATACTCATCCTCGTCATAGTCTTCACCCTCATCTCCTTCTCTTAGAACGTAGATCTTTCCATCCACCACAACCATTTGAACCTTCGACCAGCGGCGTGCTATTTGCATGGAGGCACACGTGGTCCACTGGTTGGTCTGGGGGTTGAAGCACTCCATCGTATATTCAATTTTCCAATTATTATTACAACCACCACCTATAGACAACCAAGAATTAACAGGATTAGTGTGTTTTATTATGTGCCCAAACTACAATGAAGTTTAAGTGAGTCTATTATGGAACTAAGATAAGATCAGTGGTGGAATGTAACTGAATATTTTTAATTTACTTGAATGTTTCCTTTTTGCTGTCTTTTAAGAGGCAAACTGTTTGTTTTATTTTTTTGCAATTACCTGAGAGTTCACTACTTACTTTTAAAATGTTGGGGTGGTGAGCAGTGACGCATCAGGCTTATAATAAAACAGCGATAGAGCAGAAGATGCAAATGGTGGAGAGAAACGCATAGGCTACTTGGATTGGTCTTAATTAAATCAAGCTTATTGTATTTAACAATAAAAAACATGAACAAAATGTTCATTTCACACAAGTGTAGCAGTGATGCACAAAAAAGTAGGCATCTGATGGTAAAACGGCGAAGTAAACAATGAAACAGCGCCTGACACAGGCATTAGCCTACGTCTCAAATTAATAAAATAAAGCAGCAATTGTAAATGAAAGGCATTTTGCTTCTCTTAAAATTGAACTGAAACTCAGATGTGAAAAAAAACACAATAATGGTAGGCCTAAAAGTAACAGTTTGGCTACCATTCAAAACAGCACACGCTGTCAAGTGTAAACGAACAGCATTTTGCTTCTCTAACTAAAATAAAGCTTCATTTAATGGAGGCTTTATGACAACAGTGCGACGAGCGCTTTTGCGTTTTTCTGTGTCCGTTTGACTCCCCCACGCAAGGAACAAAACGTTTTTTTGTGTCCGTTTGACTCCCCCACGCAAGGAACAAAACGTTTTGTTGTGTCCGTTTGACTCCCCCACGCAAGGAACAAAACGTTTTGTTGTGTCCGTTTGACTCCCCCACGCAAGGAACAAAACGTTTTGTTGTGTCCGTTTGACTCCCCCACGCAAGGAACAAAACGTTTTGTTGTGTCCGTTTGACTCCCCCACGCAAGGAACAAAGGACTATGTAGAGACCAGCTCTTCTTAAACTTTACTTACTTTAATATTATGACATAGTGTTGGATCTCCAGACAAACAAACCTTGGATTATAATTCTTCTTTCTTCAAACAAACCACGAGGTAAGAAACTTAGGCCCTTTCCCAATTCCCCCCCTTCTCCCTGGCCCTTAGCCCTTCCCCTTGCTAATGCGCGTTCACGTGAGGAGGAAGGTTATCGCATTTCTCTTCGGAGCGAGGGCCAGGGGTAGAATCCCCTTCAAACGAAGGGATATCGAGACGTGACTTAAAACGGAGCAACATCACAGAGGGCTGAAAGGCGGACGAGGTAAGAAGCCTTTTATGTCCTTATTATGGAAAAATATTATAATAACCAATATTATTTGAATGTATTAACAATCTGCATCGCCAAAAATATCGCAATCTCTAGCAAAGGTTAACGTTACCTCACGTGAACTAACGATATGATACGGCGTTGCATTCATACAACGTTACCCATTCATTTGGCGCCGCATCGGCGCTTTATTCTTTTTTATTTATCGCCGGTGCGCCGGTGATACAACTCGGATGCAAGCTAGCTTATTAGCAGGCATCAGTCCGACCCCCCAGACCACGATATGTCAACATTCCGCAGTTTTGGAGCTCTTAAAAGCTGTGAAATAGCCTACTGTAACTACATAACGCTGTTGCTGCATAACGTTGGCTACTCGCTGCAGTGATAGCTATGGTTTTATCATGACTAATGTTAAGATAATCCCCAAAAGTTGCAAAACTTACATAACTAATTAGCAATGGTGTTGTTTTTTCCCCCAGGCAAACCAGCTATGGAACAGATTGCAAGCTGCTGTGCAGACTGTACATTGGATGGAGATGAATCACGATGGCATTTTCATTGATAGAAAATTACTCTGTTCTTAATGATATTAAAAACAATGAACAGTCTTTCTATACTGTAAATTGTTTTTCCTTTTTCTAACCCTGTATACCGTATATATCTGTACCCATGCTATACAAACTGTTAATACAAGAATCAATGAATCAGGTACAACTGTTGAGCAGGTGTCAGAATGAGCTATATCTAGCTGAATTACATTCTGCATGGTGGGCTACCAACATGAGACAAAATTACAATATATTTATTTCATCATAACCACAGCAATGTTATATTTACGTTCCATCTCTACAGCTTAAATCAAATGGAAAGTAGTTTCCAAAGTGGGTTATGCCGGGCTAAATGATAGTTTGTACACTCTCAGAGTTAATTAACATTGATTTTACAATATACATCGAGGGTCCCAGAGACAGAAATGCCATAAAAGTTTGGGGACCACTGGCCTGTAGTGAGCTTGCAGATCAGCTATTTTCTGAGAACAGGTTGTATATCAATATCTACAAGGGACATTCAATATTTAGGGACGTTCCAATTCCTAGGGGGATGATTTATCTCCCTACCCCTTGACACTCATTATGTAGGGACAAGGACTGAGGGGTAGAGTTAAAAAACAAATTGGGAAAGGGCCTAATTCTTCACTGTCCACGTGCACCCATGGGCAGCGGGTGTTCTTGGGTCGCATTCCCATCAAAGTAGCTCATAATACCACACTATAGAGCACCGAAGTCTGACGTCACTTTCAGTAGAGGGCGTCAGTCCCCAGGTTCATGTATTTGTTTAGTTGCATTGAAATCGCCATAGGAGGATTTTTAGATTGCTTCATATAAGAACTGTGTTTGAAAAATAGACATGTCACCCCGGCCGCTTCACTCATATGGATATGAAGAATCAACTGACTGAGAGAAAACGCTAATGTTACTGCTGCTGAATTAGTTAGATTTTCGCTAGAAGCAGACTGTATCATATATGAGTGAGTGACTGACTGTTGCAAACGATACAGAGACACCTCCCTGACAATAACGCCGAGACAGCTTGTTTATTTTTGGACCACAACGCTTATAGTAGACGATATTAAGATCACACCATGTTATTCTCCATAGAGAAATTACTTCCGCGAACCAGGGGAATCGAAGGGATGAGCGAGTTACGTCAGGACTTCGGTGCTCTATAAGCGCCCATTTCAAAGAATACAAAAATGCTGTCTAGCGCGAGGCTTCGCAGGCGCGACTAAAATCAAATAAGCATTTTTATATTGGTGAAATATGAGGCACATTTACCTCTATATCAGGGGTGGACAACTTTGATGATGAAGAGGGCCACTAAATGTCCACACTGTGGGCTTGGAGAAGATGCGCTCTGAAGGGGTTGTGGTGGCAGCGGCAGGGAATCAGGGATGGATAGAATCCTCTTCGCTAAAGGTGCCAACTTTGGATAACGTGGGACATTATTTTTCCACCAACCATGTCAGTTTTGACTTATTTTTCTGCGTGGACGCTGGACGGCATGACTAGCTGCACTTGTTGACTTCCTCGTTAACACGTGAGGACGGAGGAGGTGCATGGCTCGCGGAACAAAATGGGATGCTTTTAATTTTCTTCATAGAATAGTATTTTTTTTCCTCCAGATCGATTCCCGTGCTTATCGAACGAATGCCGATTCATCGATTTCTTTTGGGTCAGCCCTAACCACATCTAACATTAAAGTGATGAATACATTAATTATTCCAATTAAAAAGTAAAACTGTGAAAAGGGACATTTTGCATATTGAGTATTCTTACTTTTGGTATTGCAAGCACCTTTTAATTTTATGCCTATACGTTTGTACTTACTTTCTCTCGGGTATAAAAGTATTTCTATATTCTATCTATTCTATCTATTCTTAAGTAAAAAGAAAACAAGAGTACTTCTTCCACCACTGACTAGCCTTTAAGTAGAGGTATGATACCTGTAACGTAGATCTTTCCATTCAGAACACAAGCAGCTGGTCGACCATGTTGTAGTGGACTCTGCATAGGAGCGAGTTGTGTCCACACAGATGTTTCAGGGTTGTACTTGGCCACCTGGCCACGTGTCTCGCCACCTGGAGTGCCAACTAGAGTCCAGGAGGACACAAACATCAAAACATTATTCACTGTCAACAGGAGAAGCATGGATACATAATAATACCAAAGGATTTGTACATTTTCAGTGAACCATTATGCTTGACATACACCAATCTACCAATGTGGGAACATGAAAAACACAATCTCATGTCACCCCAACTGCACAACACCTACAGACTGAACTTGCAGGTCCATAAATATGTTCCATCATACCAAAACAATAGAGATGTCCATCCAGAGCGACCACGTTACCGCAGGCAGCATCGTAATGCACACCGACAGACTCCATGAGCCTCCAGGAGTCTGTGTGCGGGTGGTATTTCTCCATTGAGTCTCTACTCTTCTCACTCCCTCGGCCCCCGACTGCAAACACACATCCATCCAGCATCACCAGGCCTGTGAACATGTGGGGTTGAACAGGGAAAACATAAACATGAAACTGCATAAATATTATATATGTTATAATTTGGCATTCTCATACACATACATAGATTCTGGATATCATGTCTGAAGAGCTAAATCCACCCTGCCTCCAATATTTCCCATTCTGTGTGATGTCAGGAATAGAAGTAGTATTAACTCACTGCTGCCTGACCACACCACTGCACTAATACAGGAATATACATTTACTTCATATAAAACAATAGAAATGGATCCACATTTATTGCGACTGAAGGTTGTATTTACTATGAAAACCTGCATCTCCAGTTAGCCACGCCTCCATATGGTCACGCCTCGTGACATCACACCTCCATATATGGTCACGCCTCGTGACATCACACCTCCATATATGGTCACACCAGCGTCTCTATTTCCTGCGGCAGCTTAAGAAGTTCAAAGTCAGCCAAGCAGCCATGACTCACTTCTACAGGGCCACTATTGAAAGTGTTCTCACCTTCTCTATGCTTGTCTGGTTTGGTCACACAACCTCTCAAGACAAATCGAAGCTGGAAAGAGTAGTACGTCGCGCATCAAAAAACATAGGATGCAGCCTCCCTACACTTTCCTCACTCTATTCCACCAGAATAATTAGGAAGGCAAATAAAATCATTGCAGACAACTCCCATCCTGCACATCACCTCTTCAATCTCCTCCCATCAGGCAGGAGATATAGAAGTATCCAGAGCTCAACATGTCGCTTCAGGGATAGCACTTACCCCGTAGCCATTAGACATCTGAACTCATAGTATATCCATATAGCACTTTAAAAAACTGAATGTAATTTCCTATGCTGCTGGTTTTTGTATTGTACTGTCCTTCTTGTTTGTGTATCTATGGTTGTCTGTATATGTTGAGTATGAACCAAGACAAATTCCTATCAACTTGTTGACATGGCAAATAAATTATTGAATCTTGAATCTTGAATCACGCCTTGTGACATCACACCTCCATATATGGTCACGCCTTGTGACATCACGTCTCGTGACACATCACACCACCATATATGGTCATCTCCATAATTGAAGATCACGACACTGACCTGTTCTGACATTCCATATGTTGATCTGACCTCATCAAACCCTGTACACTCAAAGACAAAATCCATATAAGGCCAGTACAGAATTCATTCCATCCAGTATGTTGATCTGACCTCATCAAACCCTGTACACTCGAAGACAAACTCCATATAAGGCCAGTACAGAATTCATTCCATATGTTGATCTGACCTCATCAAACCCTGTACACTCGAAGACAAACTCCATATATGGCCAGTACAGAATTCATTCCATCCAGTATGTTGATCTGACCCCCCCCATGCCAAAGCGCCAGCGCTCACCCAGCAGTCTGCTGTCACCGAGGCTTCTCGCCCCTCAGGGCATCTTACTGGTAGGTCAATATTATACAGTCAGTACAGTATGTACAATATTATCAACTGGATCCACTTGTGATGTCATTATTCTGCAGTTGGAATACATTTTGCTACCTGTACAGTTGCCTCTAATAAAATCTTCTGATATTGTCTAGAATTATTTATCTATAACAAAATACATACATAAATGGATGCACCTGGGACGTATCCTCAGTGATGTATCCCAAGGTCATCGGGGTTTCGGGTCTCGCAACATCATACCCCTCACTCAGGTGACCCAGCCGGGAGTGATCAAGTCCCGACTTACGTCCCAGTAGCTACCCTCGATAAGTCCCATTAGGGAAAAACCAGGGCCACACAATCCGTTCCTCCTGAACTACTCTGCCGGGACTGGGAGGTACCATTCTGGCACATGGAGGGACTAGGCTCTGTGGGTTGACACCTGTCCGGACCCCTCCTACGTCTCACCAGGTCCACTCCTGCTCTCACCAGGTCAGGCCCTGTGCGTTGCACCAGACTCCCAGCACCAGGCACTTTATTCAGGAATGGTGGATTCTCAAGCCGCAACGGTTCCGCAGGCTCCACCTTGCCCTTGGTGGTGCCGCAGGCTCCGCTTGAGGCTTGCATGGCCCTCCTAAAGGCCTCACCGTGGGTTTGTTGGGCTTCTTCCTCACGGAAGACACAGGCTGGGGCGCTAACCCATACCGCTCCCTGCTGCTCAAATTACATAAAATATATGTTGCCAATCTTACTGAAATGATAGCGTGGCTCATTCATGGGAGCCATCCTCAACCATGAGTTATGAAGAACATCATAGCGCCACATCTTTCTGCTAACGTCACTATCAAGGCCTCCGGCCAAATACAGACTGGAACCTACGGTGGAGAAAGAGCAGAATTAAAACAAGTTATACGTTTTTACTAACACTAACATTACAAAGATGCCAAGAACTGTATTACACACAAAGACCCCAGGAAAGTGTTCTAAATCTTCTAAACCTCATTAACATATATATTTTTGCAAAAAGGGTGAAGTATCCTTTTACTATTTAGCCATTGATTATATATTGGTTATTATTAGCTTATTATATCTGTTTATTCTTATTAAAAAAAAAATCTTTGTGTGGATGTGTGATCATGCATTGAGCTTGTCTGAACTTGCAATTGTGGTTTTTTATTTCGTTTTTACATTTTCTTAACACATTTAGTGGTATAATAAAATGTGCCCTTGGGCTTGAAAAGGTAGGTTACCACTGCATTACAGGTCTTAAGTTGATTTGACTCACCTGATGCACACACAGCATACTTCTTTATGTACATGGGCAGTCGTCCAAGAGTCTTCTGCTGATTGGTCAGTGGATCGAAGCTCTCAACTTTGTTAGTTCTTCCCAGCATCCCAATCACTTCAACAAGCAGAGGAGAAGGAGCCGGTTAGACAGAGTAGATTTAAGAGTTGAAGGAGAAACCAAATGTATTTGAGCTTTCAGTGTGGCAGCCCCAACCCTCTGGAACTCTCTCCCCATGGAGAGTAGAACCTTCTGGGATAGAGGCTGCAGTGTGGCAGCCCCAACCCTCTGGAACTCTCTCCCCATGGAGAGTAGAACCTTCTGGGATAGAGGCTGCAGTGTGGCAGCCCCAACCCTCTGGAACTCTCTCCCCATGGAGAGTAGAACCTTCTGGGATAGAGGCTGCAGTGTGGCAGCCCCAACCCTCTGGAACTCTCTCCCCAGAGAGGCAGCACTACATTAGTAGTCACTAAATGAATCCAGGAGACAATTGGTGTGCATTTTGACATGTATAAAAGCACAAAAAGAGAAAAAATAATGGAATCATGATGTAATAACCATTATGAAGCCGGAATAGGAAACCAGTCATATTCTTTATTGGCATATAAGCTTTTTCCAGCATCATCAGGTGCAACATGCATGCGTGTGTCCAGCAGGGTACCTGTGATCCTGCGTGGGCGTGCTGTGTCAGAATATGGCTGCTCCCCCTTGGCCTCAGAGATGAACCTCTGACAGCCCGGCTGTTCTTTCACCACCTCCAGACTCTCCACCACAGTGTGGAGATAGGAGGGACTGATGAGAGGCAGACGGATGTGCTCCAACACCTTAAAGAACACACAGAACACCAAGTATTAGTACTGGTCCAACTGGATATTGGGTGATCAACATGATAGAGACCTCCGATTGTCTTACAAGGCGAGAGAATAAGAAATGACTGACCTGTCCAAAGCTCTGTCTGTGGGTAGGACTCTTGTTTAAATGACTGACCTGTCCAAAGCTCTGTCTGTGGGTAGGACTCTTGTTTAAATGACTGACCTGTCCAAAGCTCTGTCTGTGGATAGGACTCTTGTTTAAATGACTGACCTGTCCAAAGCTCTGTCTGTGGGTAGGACTCTTGTTTAAATGACTGACCTGTCCAAAGCTCTGTCTGTGGGTAGGACTCTTGTTTAAATGACTGACCTGTCCAAAGCTCTGTCTGTGGGTAGGACTCTTGTTTAAATGACTGACCTGTCCAAAGCTCTGTCTGTGGGTAGGACTCTTGTCTAACCACAGCATGGCAGCCTCAAACACCATGTCCTCCTCAGGAACATTCAGATGGTCACTGGAGAGAACCTCCGTCAGCCTTTCCACGGAGAGAGAGAGAAACTCCTCCTATTGGTAGAGGGGGGAAAAAAACACAATTAGCTGATAGATGAAGACTGTTCCCATACTTCACACTGAAGTCACATTTTCTCGTCTGAAATGTAACAAATGTTCACTGGTGATAGATGGTTTGACTTTTCAACCTATCTTCATATAATAGGTCCTCACTAATAATCATGATAAAATGGCACGATTTCTTTCTACTCAGTCTGTGTCTCATAGGAGGGCTGTGGGCAGCTTAGAAAGCGTCCTCCAGTGACATCATCATTAGGCAGATTTTTTTTTTTTAATTTTCTTTTTTACAAAAATGTTTAGATTTTCATTATCGCCTCACAGCTAGAAGGTCCTGGGTTCGATTCCCGCTCGGGGCGATGTGGGTGCTGGCGGCGTGTTTCCTCCTCCACGTCACCAGTGCCCATACCCGAAGGCAGGGTTGGCGAAAGGGCCTTTCTGTGTGGAGTTTGCATGTTCTCCCCGTGTAGGGTGGGTACCCTCACAAAAACATGCAGTAATGCTGGTCTCTAAACTGCCTCCCCCTGGCCAGCCTGATGGAGGGGAAAGGAACTGGTTGGAATAACGTGTTCCGCCCACGCGCTACGTCCAACCAGGGAAACTCCCCCCGGTCAGGTGTAAAGGAGCAACTTGGACACTCAGGCATGAAGGGAGCATGAGTTAAGTCCGTTGCTCTCCCCAGGTTGGCGGAGGGTGTGTAGAGCCCAGGATCACAGTAGATGATTGACACAGGGGTGAAAAATGGGTTACAAAATCGTGGGATAAAAAATATATTTAAAAAAAAGATTTTCATTATCGTGAGAACGATGGCTTCGATGATGTCACTGGAGGACGGTTTCTGAAATGCCCACAGCCCTCCTATGAGACACAGACCGAGTAGCCATTTCTTCATGATTATTAGTGAGGACCTATTATATGAAGATAGGTTGAAAAGTGATGAAGTGGTCCTTTAATATGCGTATATGTAATCAAAGTGACGTGACTGATTGAATGTTTCTACCCAGGTGTTCTGGGTCAGTTGTGATGGTGGGAAGTTGAGTAATGGTAATAAAACAAACACTGAGGTAAGTGTATGATCCTCAACCACTGACCTTCTGGTAGAGGACACTGAAGTGTTCCAGAATGTGATCCAAGATGTGTTTCTTCAACGTTTCACAGGAGTGGTCGTCGGCACTGCAGTAAAACTCCACACAGTTATTTATGTCCAAGTGGCGCTTCATGTATTCACAGCAGACCTCTCGCACAGACGTGACTTCCAACAGGTCTGATGCCGCCAGCAGAGCCTGGAACAAATGAACACATTAGCTTGATGTTATGTAGGACTATATGGAGACAATGTCTGATGTTTATGATAATAATAAAATACATTACCTGCACATTATCAGTAGAGATGGACACCTTAGACGTGTAGGCGTAGTTCACCAGCAAACCAATCATCTGATGTTCCAGTCCACTGATGGTCACTCTGTCCTGTGTGGACTCCCTCATACCAGACGTAAACATGGCCTGTGCACGTTGGAAAGGAGAACGGTTGGCTTGGGAGTGTCCATAGTTTCTTTCTAATTTACATTGTTAATTGATTAATTAATTTGGTGTAGAAGTAGAGTGATATTTGGTGACGGTTCATGTGAAAGCCAAGGCAAACGTTAAATGTCATCGCCTTAACAGCAGCAGCTCAATAGAGCGTTGCAGTCCCGCGGACAAAGCCAACTCTTGTTGTGACAAATCATGACAATAAACACAATGTATTGGGCTGATCAAATAATTAGTAAGAAGAAGAAGTGTTGTACCCTGCCTTTTTTTCTTCTCTCTCATTATTTGATCGGACCAAAACATTGGGCCTGATTCTTCAAGGCGTTTACGCTGATATAATGACGTGAAGCTAGCGGAAAGGCATTTACGTGGATTTCCCACATTAATTTGGAATTCATGGAAATGGCCGTGAACTTGACGCTCACGTAGGTTGGTCGGAAACTCCATAAAATCCCACGGGACCTCTTTAGGTGGCGGACGAATTTACGGATATATTCAGAAGGCTTTAGTCTTCATGCTGGATCAATAAATAGTTCCCAAATCGCAGATAAAATATGTAGGCATGTGTCCCGACCCCAACATTGTTCAGCACATAAAAGAATGATATATAAAAGCTGAGTGCACTTGCACTTGTATGCCTATGCATGCATTCTAGAGGCAAGTCCCATAAGGAAACTGCCCCTGCAAGCGACACCTTTTTATTTATTTATTAGGATATTTCTATAGCATGCGCGATTGCGCTGCTCACTTGACAGCCTTCTCTAGGCTACTCGCAGTGCAACGCGTTGTGAGCTTGTAGATCGGCTCCCGTGGACTCGCGCTGCATGTTAAAAAACAAACTCACAATTATAATAAGAACATAGGCCTACACTTATCTGCATTCTGCACTGTACGAATCCAACGTTGTTTAGTGTGTGTTAGTGTTGTTTAGTGAGTCAGTTCTCTGACTGTCGTCGGTGTGTGTGTGTGTGTGTGTGTGTGTGGGGCGGACAGCAGCATGCGGCCGCTGAACCGAGTCCAATCTGGGTGAAATTTACATTGGAAAATTAATATAACGGCGCGGTGAGCCCGGCAAGGACAGAACACGGCCCGGCCCGACTGATATATGGTCTATCTATATTCTATGGCATTCTATGGTTCACAGACATGCCGGTCTGACAGACAAACAGCAGTCACGACGAGGGCTATACATCCACATTATGGCATCAGCGCGTGCAATTTGGCCAGTCAGTTTTAAGCCAGCTCACCTTAATTAATTATAATATGGGCATTGTTGTAGCTGTGTAGGCTATATGCTGTAGGCTACTACATTGATCTCATCATGAGATGAATCAAGTTTGCCGTGTCCCGCGAATCATTTTAATATGACGACATCATGAAATTAATCTGATACATCGGATATCTATTTTACTTCTGCAGGCGAGTGTTCTTTCTTTTTTTATAACCCTGCAGTGCATTCATCAGTAAGGGCTTATCATTGCCGAGTTGTAAGCATTTGGTCGTGTGGTGAACAGTACAAATTAACTTCTTTCTCATTATGTGAAAGTAACTGTAAGATATCAGTTAACTCTGACATATATGGATCGAGTGAAGCAATGCATGCGTGCCAAGTTGGCAAGTTTCGTTTATAATTATATACATATAACTCGCGCTGTTTGCTTGAAGATCTGTCCGTGCAGAGAACCTCCTGTCAAAATTAACTACTCTACAAGCTCATCGCGCTGTTGTATAGAATTTAAAGTTTGGGAATCCTCTGTGCCGGCTATGATGACGTATTTCGAGATTTCCTGTTGCCTTATATGGTGTAGAATGGGCGTGGATGTTCCAACTAACCAGGCGACACCAGGCGAATCGCTTGGGGAAAATGCGGAAAGAATACACTCAGCGATCCGCATGAATGAAGTGATTACACCAGCTTCTCTGAATAACACGTCATCTCAACGTAGCTTGATCGGACGGATAAATACGATATCTGTTTCCGCCACAGTGTAACGGTGGCGTATTTATTTTTAATGAATCAGGCCCATTGTGTTTATTGTCATGATTTGTCACAACAACAGTTGGCTTTGTCCCCGACGAAAACGTCTTTAAATAAATACTTTTTGAAAACTCTATGGGGAAAATGAACGGGGAATTCTCTTCAATCAATCAGATTTATTGTTACTTCCACAAATATACACTGGGCATACAGGGGAGCAAAACACCGTTCTCCATGGCTCATGGTGCTTCACATTTAAAAACAATAGACACATTAAAAAGAGGCAAAGCCTTATTAAAAAAACATTAAGAAGGTAAAAGGAGCAGACAACATTCGGGCCTGTAGTCGGGGGTGGGACTGCGACGCTCACGTGTGCATTTACCTCAAAGTAAGGGCTGAAGGAGGCCAGTACAGCACGATGGCAGGGGACCTCCTGTCCCTCACAGCACAGAATCACATCACACAAGAACCTGTTGAGACGCAGCCTGTTGAGACCCTCTAACAGCCGGTTGGGATGGTGAGGGTCCACAAACACCTCAGCCTTCAGGGAGGATGGAGGTACACTGGTGCCGTCCTCCTGAATGCAACGACAACAACAACATCATCCAGAGGGACATTTAAATGCAGACAAATAACCTACTGTCAATCTGTGAGTCATGTTGCTGATCTGGTAATGATGCTTGGAAACAGTCACTCACATGGTCAGTGTCCTCTCGCATCCTCTTGGCAGCCTGTGGTGATTCTCTCTGTCTGGCAGCATCCAGGATGTTGTCAGCCATGGCTGAGGTGAGGTGGAGAGAGAACACACTATATTACTGTTACATGTGGTTTAACTCATGGCTGAGGTGAGGTGAGGTGGAGAGAGAACTCACTACATTACTGTTACATGTGGTTTAACTCATGAGAATGAAAAGTGGGGTCGGGGTTGTCTGCTCTCTAGTTTATAACTATGGGTTACACAGTGAAATACTAATCATTTAACTCTGAGGTGGACAAATGGAAGTTATGGAACCTTGATGGAATGAACACGATTCACCTGTCTTCATCTTTGTATTGCTTGTTGATTACAGTGATTTAATTCAACTCAGGCTGAACACAGTGAGTCAAATTATGTTGTAAAAAACGATGTGAACGAGTATTGGAGTTACTCTGACGCCACATTTAAAATGCAAAGAAACAGCTTATTGTTGTCATTTGATATACTGAAGCTTTCTTTAAATCGGGGAGATTTGTTGAGCATATCAAGTACTCTTTTGTAATGTCCTCCTGGCTAGGGATGGAAAATCGATTAATCGCTGTAAATAAATTCTTCAATAAACTGAATGTAATGCTGTGTGCGCCGGTTGAAAAAAAAGTCCCCCCACCCCCTACTTGGTAGCCACAGAAACATCTCTTCTTTTGCATGTCACGTGACAGACAAGACAGTGCACTTTTCACTACATTTTACTCCTCATAAAAGATACCTGGCCCTGCATCTCAAATGGTCAATGAAGGAATATAATGCCTTTTGTATTCTTTATATCAGGGAAATTAAGATTAAGATTAAAGAAACACAATTTATCAAATAACCGGTTAATTGATTAGTGTATCAGCATTACTTCTTTGACAAATGAACACGTACATGTTTCTCAGAGAGTGAGAACAACTAGTAAGCATCATTATGCTTCCTATGCATTGTGACATTAAACATCATGTCAGCTACACATCCTAGACTCTTCTCCCTCCCATAATGATGATATAAGGCAGTGGTTCCCAAAGTGGGGTCCGGGGAACCCCAGGGGTCCTTGGGGGAGTTCCAGGGGGTCCCCAGCTGAATTATAGTTTGGGAACCAAACATTGTACACTCTCATTAGAGTTAAATTAACTTTGATTTTACAATATAAATTGGGGGTCCCAGAGATAGAAATGCCATTCAAATGGGGTTCGAACCAGGGGTCCTTGAAATTAAACACGTACACGTTTCCGTTGTCTCCTATAGCTGTGTTATGCATCTTTGACACATCTCACCAACACTCAAGCGGCGCTGCCGCTCTCCGTGAACAGAGGGTATGTAAGTCTGCATCCCGTGGAGGGACACGTTGTGAGCTTGTAGATCAGCTTTGTAAGTATAACTACAGTAGCATGTAGAGGTCCACTCCACCAAGTGTACTGAATATTTAATGAAATGTTTGTGTGCAATCATTTCATTTACACACGTATAGTTTGGTATACTATAAACTATTCTTTTAACTATATAGAAGTGTCTATGTGTACGTCTATAAATGTTTTGATGAATTGAACATGGTGGACCCTCAAAAGTGTAATGTTTAATTGGGTCGTCCGCTCACAGTTAACAGTATTTGTATTGAGTTTGTGCTTGAAATGTACTTCTGTAATTCTGCAAACTGTTAATACATATTTCAATAAATCTACTACTACCCTCTTTCAATCCATAGAGACAACAGTCCATGTGCAAACATTTGGCAACACACAAGTACACCATTCTAATATCAGCCTAAATCCAACGTCCGACTATAAACAAGCCCTCACGACAACACGCATGTAATGATATGATACAAACATAACGTAAACAAAACTCAAATAAACAAACCTCGTTGTTCTGCCTACAAATCAGAAAGTCCAACCAAGTGTTCCACAACAGACGGACAGCCTCACACAAACGGCAATGGAATTAGTCCGTCAAACAATGTAAGTTTCACTTTTAGACGTTTTAAACTTTAACTATAAGATAACTTTACTCCTTCTTCACAGGGACGGCGTGTTACCACTAACTGTGTCCGCCTGAAAACAACACACTACAGAAGGACAGTTCCGGACACTAAAGTAAATACCGTTTCCGTGTTTTTGATCCGGTCGGTGCGGAGAACTAGAGTTCTTATTTATTATTTGTTTATTTTGTAAAACAGCTTTATAAATAAATGCATAATCGTCATTCCTCATTTATAAGAATACCAAAGGCGAGTATGACCTCTTCATAAACTATGACCTCTTCATAAAGTAAACTAAGTTTCTCTGCACTTATTCTTATAGAGTCCATAATATACGTTAATACCAACTATGCATCGACATGTTGTCATTTTACCATGATATATAAATAAATGGTCATTAATTGACACAAGATAAGAATATAAACCATTATTTTAGATGTATTATGATTGGTAAATAGCATGCCCCCAGTGCAGCTCTGAGCTCTCCAACGTTGAAGCACTGCCCCCAAGTGGTAAGATGTGGGACTCTGGTCTTTCAATATTACATTTTATTGTTTGCTAATTTCAAGTCCAGTATACTGTATACCAGTAAGGCAGCAGCATTGGTGGTGAAAACAAACAAAGATGTCTTATCATGAATACATTCTATTTTCCTTCATTAAATTTGATTCTTATTTTTATCTGCATGGTGTATACTGTACTAGGCAACATTGTTTTGCAATATCAAAATTAAAGAATAACTTTATGCCTACTACAAATTCAATAATAAATTATGATTAAATGTAAAAAAAAAGAAAAAAAAGAAAACCTCTTATTCCTTTTCATACTTCTTTGCCGTAGCAACTGGGAGCCAGGGCCCGGGAGAGGACCTATAAGAGAGCCAGGGCCCGGGAGAGGACCTATAAGAGAGCCAGGGCCCGGGAGAGGGCCTATAAGAGAGCCAGGGCCCGGGAGAGGACCTATAAGAGAGCCAGGGCCCGGGAGAGGACCTATAAGAGAGCCAGGGCCCGGGAGAGGACCTATAAGAGAGCCAGGGCCCGGGAGAGGGCCTATAAGAGCCACATGTGGCTCTAGAGCCAACTGGGAGCCAGGGCCCGGGAGAGGACCTATAAGAGAGCCAGGGCCCGGGAGAGGACCTATAAGAGAGCCAGGGCCCGGGAGAGGACCTATAAGAGAGCCAGGGCCCGGGAGAGGACCTATAAGAGAGCCAGGGCCCGGGAGAGGACCTATAAGAGAGCCAGGGCCCGGGAGAGGACCTATAAGAGAGCCAGGGCCCGGGAGAGGACCTATAAGAGAGCCAGGGCCCGGGAGAGGACCTATAAGAGAGCCAGGGCCCGGGAGAGGACCTATAAGAGAGCCAGGGCCCGGGAGAGGACCTATAAGAGAGCCAGGGCCCGGGAGAGGACCTATAAGAGAGCCAGGGCCCGGGAGAGGACCTATAAGAGAGCCAGGGCCCGGGAGAGGACCTATAAGAGAGCCAGGGCCCGGGAGAGGACCTATAAGAGAGCCAGGGCCCGGGAGAGGACCTATAAGAGAGCCAGGGCCCGGGAGAGGACCTATAAGAGCCACATGTGGCCCTAGAGCCGCAGGTTGCCCACCCCTGTACTAGAGGCCACGGCAAGTTTTATTTTACACCTCTCCCGCTTAGCGGAAAGTGTGGTGTTGTAGAGGAGGTCTCCCCGTACGCGCACAGACGTCACACCAGTTGATACGAAGAGCCGTTTTTTGGTCCAGCATCCACTCTGGTCTGGAAATGATCTCCCCGCTGATGATTATGGCGTACTCGTACAGCTCATGAAAATCAAATGATCCTGTCAATGAATTAGAATATTTTACGTGACCACTAAAAAATATATTTTTTTAAACGAGAAGTGTCCGCCCTGAGACTGGGAGGTCGGGGTTCGATCCCTGGCCGGGTCATATACCAAAGACTGTAAAAAATGGGACCCGCCAGTGCCTCCCTGCTTGACACTCAGCATCAAGGGTTGGATTGGGGGTAAAGTCCCATACGCGACATACTAGCGTCATGTCCAGGGGGTGTACAGTGTACTTGTACATCAAGCTGCCTCACGCTACAGAAACAGGAGATAGGCTCCTGCCCCTATAATGGGCCTCATGGCTCGGCAAGGCTACTTACATTGTTATTATGCATGTCTGGCTGGGATCAAGGTTTGGGCCCATGGCACTCCTAATGTCATCCAATAACAAAGTGGCTCACCATAATGTCCCATCATTCCTTGTATACTCGTCACATTTCATTTCAGCATGACATTATTTTTATTTGAAACATCACTAGAGCCCCTTGAGTTGCAGCTAGTCGTTTTCAAGGTGGTCCTCGTTCATTAATAAGACCATGAAATGCAGGTACGTGCAGAGAGTGTTAGAGGGGGCAAGGGGCTGAAATCCCATATAAGAGGGCACTTTTGGACAAAAAAATATCAAAAATAGCTGATCTACAAGCTCACAACGCGCCGCAGGAGATGCCGCTGCGGCATAACGACATGGATTTCGAAACAAATTTGCTCAACAAGCAAAATGCATGCGTTCAAAGTTTCAGGAGAAAACTCTCCTGGATGCTTTCCTTCCAGCATGGCATGGAAGGAAAGGAGAGGCATTTGCAATTTCTTTCACAGTAAACGCTGCATCCGTGGTCTGGAGAGGGCAGTTGTTTTACAGACGGGTAGAAGGGCAGGCCCCTTTGATGTCTGTGTGTGCACTGTGCACGTCCCCTGATGTATTGCACACACAGCCTCTCTCACAGTGGCGTGCACAGATAGACACCTTGCCTGCCTTGGACAGCAATGTGCCCTTTTTTACAGTGCACAGTATGTGGACCATGGTGACATTGATGATTGAAAAAAAAGCTTCTATATTATTTATGCCCCAAAATCTATAAATATCACACTATTAAGGCAAGCGGCCGGTTCCACGCGCTGCACAAGGTGACCCTTTTTCACTTGAGCACCTGCCCCTCTAAATGTCTACATGTGCACGCCACTGCTCTCTCACAGTGTCACAGCTTGCCTATCAAATCAAGTGGACACTAAAATTGCCTAAACTCAAATCTAGAGGCTTTAACCCATTCTGACCTGAGATCAGATTCATACGAGGTTTCCACTGGACACACACTGGTCTGATTAACCCATTCTGACCTGAGATCAGATTCTAAAAATGTCAGTCGTTCTTCGAATTTTTCAAAAATAGCAGACCTACAAGCTCATATCGCGCCACTCGGTGGCGCGATATGAGCTTGTAGATCTGCTATTTTTCAATAGGTAAAGCATAACATGATGCTAACACCAAAATGGGTGCCCGGTCAGAATGGGTTAATGAATAGACTATAGTCGGGCATATAATATAGCCTCTGACTGTACTACCTGTATACTATAATATAAATAGTCCTCTCTGCTCCAACTCCTGACTGACTCCTGAAACAGCTGAGGAATGCTTTGTGTGACTCGGTTTGACCCGTGACACTTGACCCCTACGTTGTTATTATGCATGTCCGACATGTCTGGCTGGGATCAAGGTTTGGCCCCGCCCCCATGGCACTCCTAATGTCATCCAATAACAAAGTGGCTCACCATAATGTTCATCATTCCTTGTACTCATTATTTTTGAGTGGTGCAACCACTCCAAGGAACAGCAATGTCCGTGTTCACCTATGTGTTGGTTCACCATATTATGTGTCCGCCTATGTATGTGTTAATGAGCACCAGTAGGACTATTAGTACCAGTAGGGGCGCTGCTGTGCCAGAAACAGAGAGAGAGAGAGAGATAGTGCTGCACGTGCTGCACTGTTTCCTGCTAATGAGAGAGAGAGAGAGAGAGAGAGAGAGGACGGGGGGGCACATGTGGCCCCCAGGCCACCAGTTGAAGGTGGGGGCCGCATGTGGCCCCCGGGCCACCAGTTGCCTGTATGATACATCACAGTTTCCCGAGCGGTGGTTCAGAAGACCCCGTGTTTGGGTCGCAGACCAAGTAAATATCTCCTTTTTTCCCCCTACATTAAAAATTAAAATAATCACACCCGTGTGAAGTGAGGGGCGCTCTTATCATCTTACAACATCGATTACAACATGACGTTTGTTTAAGCAACGGGTGCTGATGTTTGTTTTAGTCCTCAAAACAAACATTACATTTCTCTTTATTGTCCATGGTGTTTTCTTAAAACAAGCATTGTACCCTGTTCAAACTACTCCCTTCCAAAAAACGCTACCAGAGCATCAAATCTCGTACCACCCGTCTAAGTAACAGTTTTTACCCCCAGGCAGTCAGGCTGCTGAACAGCTGACCTCGAACTGTATTGCACTTCATTTCACTTGCACTTTCTTTTCCTGTTTTTCGTCTTTTGTTGTCCTGTGTATGTAAGATTGAGAGTGCTCTGAGCAAAACAAATTTCATTGTATGTATACTCTGTATTTATACAAATGACAAATAAACCTGAACCTGAACCTGAACCTGAACCTGTTGAAAGACAAAACATAGGAGGGGCTAGAGCCCCTCAAAAATGAGGTGCTAATATATTAAAGTCTAACTCATGTTGATTAGGTGACGTAATGGTGATGTAAAACAAACCAAATGCCATTAACAATAAAGAGACAGTATGACGTAATGAGGGACATTATTAGGGATATTATACGTACATGTTCCCTTCATTGTCAATGGCGTTTTTAAAACAAACATTGAACTAAAAACAAACATTAAACCTGTATGTATATAGCAGGGGCCCCTCGAAAACATAATGTACTTTATGTTTGAACTCCGTCTTTTATTTTTGAAACCCCCCGAAATTCACCCCAAATGAACCCGTGAAAGCTCCAATGTTCCAATAATCTAGAATGGACGGGAACCCCTTTTGGTGTTTTAAGCATCATGTGATACTTTAGCTATTGGAAAATAGCAGATCTACAAGCTCATAGTGCGGGCGGCACCGACCACTACGAGCTAGTAGATCTTCTATTTTTTGAAAGAATCGTGTCAACGTGCCTCAAATCTTTGAATATATATTATTTTAGAGCAAACGTTTTTAACTCAAATCTTTGCTTCGGCGGCAGAGTACATTGTTGGGGTCCTTGACGTGAAATATTGAGAACCACTGATATAGAAACATGAGGTTTTTCAGAAAATTGATTGAATGATTTAGAAGACATTTTTAAAACTTCGACGTCAGGTCTATGGGATAATCTAGAATGGAAGCTGTTCTTTGGGTGGAAAGGGGGGCCTCTTCTGTGTCAACTGTCATCATGGTGAACACTAACCACAAGGTACTGCAGCTGGTTGTACCATGATAAACTTTATATATATATATATATATATATATATATATATATATATATATATATATATATATATATATATATATAACACTTTGACTTGTTATCTGAACTATTGTAATGACTCAGGCTGTATGTGATGATGTGTGTGTCCACCAGAGGGTACTGAACACCTCTAACATGTTCAAAGTAGGGATTTCAAGCTATGGAAACTATTCAGGCTGCGAAATAGAATCCCTAGCTTGTTCTTGCACCGAAAATAAGAATAAAGTTTGAAATCGTGTTTGAAATGACCAACTTTTGAGACACCAAGACAGAATGAGCATTATTAAGGATCAATTTCATGAACGTAAGGTTGAAAACGGGTGACCTGCACCTATAAGTCCGCTCTGCACAGTAACATACTAAGTGTTAAAGGACCACTTCACCACTTTTCAACCTATCTTCATATAATAGGTCCTCACTAATAATCATGATAAAATGGCACAATTCTTTTCTACTCAGTCTGTGTCTCATAGGAGGTCTGTGGGCAGTTTAGAGACCGTCTTCCAGTGACATCATCCTTTTTTGATGTTTTCATTTTCATTATCGTGAGAACGATGGCTTCCATTTTCGCATTGCAACTTTTCAGGACTAGAAAGCCTGCAGTTTTTATTAGCTTGTATTCCCTATCGATGATGTCACTGGAAGACGGTTTCTGAACTGCCCACAGCCCTCCTATGAGACACAGACTGAGTAGAAAAGAATTGCACCATTTTTTCATGATTATTAGTGAGGACCTATTATAATAAAGATAGGTTAGCTTTAGCTATTTTTTAATGGCTAAAGTTTAACGTAACGCTTAAAACACCAGAAGGGGTTCCCGCCCAAAATGTGTTAAATACTGGCGCGGTTTGAGCCATATTACCGGTAAGACGCCTGGGGGGGGGGCGAGAAGCGACCTCACCCTTTAGGGCGAGGTTGCGTGCACGCATCCGCCTGGGTGACGGCAGAGACTATGCTGGCGCTTTGTAATGTGTCAGATCAACATATCCGCCTGGGTAAAAAGACGGCTGTCAGTTTTTGGCACCAAGTAACCACAGTATACTGCTAATCAAATTACAACTACATACTATTATGTAGTTGTAATGTGAAATTTGTAATTTGTAAATCTGTGCCTGGTCTGCTGGGACAGATTACACAGATGACCATTTCTCTTACGTCATCACTGAGAGCTAGTCATACATATACACACCATGTACTCTGGTCCCAGCTCTCAACGATGACGTAATGTGTAATCTGGTCCCAGCAAACAAGGCACAGATTTACAAATTACAAATTTCACATTACAGACTGCTGGGCGAGCACTGGCGCTTTTGCATGGGGGGGGGTCAGATCAACATATGGAATGAATTCTGTACTGGCCATATATGGAAGTGGCGTTTTGAAGCACCTGGAAGACTGCAGGAAGTACAATTATAACTCAACGGCTCGGGTGAGCGGAAGTTAAGCCCGGACCTCACATTTGAGGTCCTATATGGATGACGCACGTTATACGCACATGATGTCACTGGACGTCCGTCCACATCCATGAACGTGCTGCAGTTCCACTTTCCGCCAGTAGGTAGTGGCAGCTTCAACGTTGGATAGCCTCACTGGAGGCTTGGTCTCATGTCGTATCCGTCGCACAAACGAGGCGTCTTTGAGCAGTTTATTACTTTAAGCCACCTTTAAACATTCATGGCAAAGTCAATCCAGGCCCGGCGGGTGACTTTTATTCTTGTTTCGTTGTTTTCATATTCTGACGCCGGGGTTGGCGGTGAATCGTCTTCCAGGTTCACAACATGAACTTCCCCAGGAATAACCCGATGTAGATCGCCGATACGACGATGAGGCACGAGGCCAGCGACAACGTGCAGGCTTCTCGGTCGAGGCGGCTGAGGCAGCATGATCTCACCTCAAACCCCCACGAGGGGTTCGAGGACACGCGGTCCGAGAGGGCCACCACGTCTCTCGTTCCGAGACCCTCATCCTTCAGTCGCCGGTTCTCCTCAGCCAGGTTGCTGATCTCAGCCTGCAGCCTCTTGCAGTTTCTTCACCTGCTCCGTGTCGTCCAGGTAGGCACTGCTGGCGGGCTTGGCCGGTTTCTTCACGTCTGTGGCGTCCAGTGAGGTGCTGTAAGGTTTGGCTAGTTCCTTCACCTCCGTGTCATACAAGGAGGCGCTGTGAGGTTTGGCTAGTTCCTTCACCTCCGTGTCATACAACGAGGTGCTGTGAGGTTTGGCTAGTTCCTTCACCTCCGTGTCATACAAGGAGGTGCTGTGAGGTTTGGCTAGTTCCTTCACCTCCGTGTCATACAAGGAGGTGCTGTGAGGTTTGGCTAGTTCCTTTACCTCCGTGTCATACATGGAGGCGCTGTGAGGTTTGGCTAGTTCCTTCACCTCCGTGTCATACAAGGAGGCGCTGTGAGGTTTGGCTAGTTCCTTCACCTCCGTGTCATACAAGGAGGTGCTGTGAGGTTTGGCTAGTTCCTTCACCTCCGTGTCATACAAGGAGGCGCTGTGAGGTCTGGCTAGTTCCTTCACCTCCGTGTCATACAAGGAGGTGCTGTGAGGTTTGGCTAGTTTCTTCACCTCCGTGTCATACAACAAGGAGGTGCTGTGAGGTTTGGCTAGTTCCTTCACCTCCGTGTCATACAAGGAGGTGCTGTGAGGTTTGGCTGGCGCCATGGAGGCCGCAGAGGGCCTTTCACCGGTAGTGCAGTTCATCACTCCTCGTTGGGTCACATGCACGACGTGATTCTCGCGCTTCACTCTGTGACTCTCGGAAGGAAGCTCAGAGACACATGAGGGCACGTCGACGTTACCGGAGCTCATCGCGGCAACCGCTTCGGTCGCGTCCTTCTCCTGCTTCACTGCGTGGTTGTCGGAAGGCGGCTCAAAGACGCATCTCAGCTTGGTCTCCATGACGTCGCCGGGGTTCGCGTCTCTCCACAGCGACGAATCCGCGTCGGAGACGTCTGGCGGGACAACGATGCTCTGCACCACAAACCTGTCTCTGCTGCTTCTCTGGTCGACGCGGTCGAAGGGCTGTAGCATTATAGAGAGTTTGACGAGGGCTCCGGCCTCCACCACGCCGCTCCTCGGCCGCACGCCGTACCGGCGCGGCGCCGTCGTCTGGACTTTGAAACATACTCTGCGTTCAGACGGGTTCTTCAGGGTGACATCGGTGGCGACTATGTTTGTAAAGGGACCTTTGAATCTGAGGATGGAGGCGGGCTCGATAATTAGGATCTGTTCCAACTTGGACATTGTAGCTGTTGGAAGGGGGGCTTGCATGTAATAGCAGTATATTATAATAAATATGATGTGCACGGCATGACCATCACCAGCCATGCCCAAATATGGTGCCTTGGCTTGGAGCATTAATAGACATAATGTTTACATGGTCACGTTGATCTCTTGTGTAATGTATAAGATACTATACCATCACACATCAATGCTTGTTGACTATTACTTAGAGCACTTTGAGTATACAGTTTGACAGCTACTGACACCGTTATATATAGAGAAATATAGCATTAAAAAGCATACATACTGTACACACACACACACACACACACACACACACACGTACGTTAACCTGGGTGTGTTAAGTTCCAGCCCATCCACCCCTTTTCTAGAAATATTGGTTTTATGTTTGATAAAGATTTTAAACGTAATAAACAAATCAGCTCCGTCGTTAAAACTATAGCTTCTTCCAATCACAAATCATCGCCCAGGTCAAATCCCCCCCCCAGTTGGAGATGGTTATCCATGCTTTCATTTCCTCAAGAATAGAATACTGCGACTCTTTGTATATATTTGGCATGGACTGCAGGCGTCACTCAGGTCACTGAGTGCAGAACGAACGCAGCTGCCCGCCTTCTTCGGTACTAAAAACATGACAACGTTACAATTCTGGGCCTCTCTCACAAACAGCACAAACATTCCTTTGTGTCCCGGTCTCTATTCGCACACCGACTGAATGCTGCTGTGGGTATAGATCTATATAGGATATAACCTTATGATGAGCACTTTTCACTTTTACTGTATTACTAGGCAGTAAACTGTATTTACTGTATGACCTATCGCATAGCACTTTAAACGCCTGCACTTTAATGGTTGTGTGCACCTTACTGTACTCTGGTATCTGCTATGTGAATTGTTTGTTTGTACTGTTTATTTTATTTTAGATAATTTATTTTTTATCCCACGATTTTGTAACCCATTTTTCACCCAATGTGTCAATCATCTAATGTGATCCTGGGCTCTACACACCCTCCACCAATTACCTAACCTAGTCCCCATATATGGGGGACAATTAAGGGGAGAGCAACGGACTTGAACTCATGCTTCCTTCATGTCCAAGTTGCTCCTTTACAACCTGACACTGGGCTGTTTGTACCGTTTCATTCATTGTTTATTGTGCCGTCTATGCTGCAACCCAATTTGCCATTCGGGGACAGTGAATAAACTTGAACCTTGAACCTTCTCCACTGGCTCCCAGTTAAGTTTAGAATGGATTGCAAGGTTCTTTAAGGGTTAGGGTTTGTTTTTAAACCAGGTCATGGCCTCTCACCTTACTACCAGCAAGAGGCTCTGGAACGCGTTACCCGTCCCCAGTGGCGTGCACAGACATTTAGAGGGGCAGGTGCTCAAGGGAAAAAAGGGCACCTCGTGCAGCGCGTGGAACCGGCCGGTTGCCTTAAAGGAGAATTCCATGCTAAAAGGCTTTCTTCCCTTTATTTGTAGTTGTTACGTCCCCAACAAAGAGGTCCAGGTGTTATTTTGTGCAAAATCTCCTTATTGGCTATTTCCCCTACCATAAGCCTTAAATGAATTGCATTGAATTGAATGGGGCTATGGGGTGCTAATTCACTTATTTCCATCGCTCAAAATGATATGTTTTTTGTATATATCCTCTCTTCATAAATATGTAAATAATATCCCAAGCGGCACAGTTTACTACTTATTTTGATGGAAATAAGCAAATTAGCACAACACCCCATAGCCCCATTCAATTCAATGCAATTCATTGAGTGCTTATGGTAGGGGAAATAGCCAATAAGGAGCTTTTGCACAAAAAAACACCTGGACCTCTTTGGTGGGGACGTAACGACTACAAAGAAAGGTAAGAAAGCATGCATTCTAGCATGGAATTCTCCTTTAATAGTGTGAGATTTATAGATTTTGGGGCCTATATAATATATTAGAAGCTTTTTTATCAAGAATTGGACAATGTCACCATGGTCCACATACTGTACAGTGTACACTGTAAAATAAAAAAACCTTTTTATTTTTTCCAAAAATGGCACCTTTGTCCAGAGGGAAAAGGGCAGGGGGTGCTCTAGCACCCCTAGTGTCTATCTGTGCACGCCACTGCCCTTCCCCATTAGATCTGCCCAGTCCGACAGGGGTTTTTTAATCGTTACTTGAAACCCATCTGGTCTCCCTTTGCTTTTAATTGCACTTGAGCTCTTCTATCTTTGCATTTTTTCCTCCGTGTATAGAAATAAAATGTATTTGATTTGATTCGATTCACTTTTCATCTTTTGGCAAAGCCAGAGGGACATCCCAAACTAATCATTTTGAACTGACAAACACATTTAGTTTGACTCAATTCCACATGATATATTGTGACATATAACTGACATATACGTACATTTCACTGCATTTTAAAGATACTACTTTTTTTAATATGTATGTGACAAATAAAGATCGATTGATTGAAATAATAGCCGATCTACAAAATGTTTGCCTATTAGCCCATGTTTTTTTATATTATAGTATATTTTGTTATCGTTGTTGCATTTTAGAGGTATTAACAATGTCTTAAAATACCTTAAATTGCAGATACCCTGTATATACACTTGCAGGGCATACACTGTTTTTCCCAATGCTTTCATTCACATTCTGTGTAATGAGTACTTTTACTTTTGATACTTAAGGTATATTTTGAAGCCAATGCTTTTGTACTTTTACTCCAGTAAATTTTGATTCCCGGACTCTTACTTGTAACAGAGTATTCCTACACTGTGGTATTGATACTTTTACTTAAGGTGAGACACTACAGGTGAATAGTGGAAACAAGTTAACTAATAGCTATCAAGTTAAATATCTGAGATATTTATATCTCAGAAGTTTTCTGAGATATAAATATGAAAACTAGGCCTTATATGCGCTAATTTGCATACATTTCAGGATGATAAATCTGAAGATCGGATAAAACCTGCGGGTTCAAAATTATTGTTTCATTTTGTTGACGTATTAGAGACAAAGACAAAGGGGATTTTAGATATCTCAAATTATCACTAATTATCACAAATAAAACAATAGTGTCAACAGGCATAAAAACCTCATTTTCGCCATGTTTTTAGGAATATAATGTGATGTAAATCAGGCTATGAAGGATATCAACAAACCCTTCTGTAAATTCCCGCAGAATATAGTTACGAATAAGACTGGACAGTTTGGTGTATGTGAGTGCAACTGAAGTGGAGATTCTTTGTCCCAGGTATGAGGAAAACTCATTTTGAGAAAAAACGGCCTTTAAAGATTTGTATTCCAAACCTTTTATTTGAAGCCACTATATTTTGAGACAAAATATCTCATCCAAACCTGGGCAACAGCATAGCATGCCATATATCATTGGAAAGGTCTGGACCTCGAGCTGTGGTTTGATCTAAATATGGTCGCTTCCTTTGTACCAACAATAGAGATGGTGGACTTTCACCCAGCAAAACGAGCTGTCATTGGCTAAGATAAACTACTAAAATAAACATCTAAATCTGAATTGTATGTATCTAAATGTTTATTGCTGTAGTATGATGTGATCTGAGTGCCTATGCTGTGTACTTGTACGTGAATACAAATGTACTAGATATGTATTGTGTACTGCCTGAACTGTAACATACTTTATAGTTAGCTCCCGGAGTGGAGACATTTAGACAGCAAGGTCAGTGTGCTGCAGGCAGCTATATCAATCATATCAATCAATCAGATGTATTGTCACTTCCACAATGTACACTGGGCATACAGGGGAGCAAAACACCATTCTCCATGGCTCATGAATCGCTTCACATTTAAAAACAATAGACACATTAAAAAGAGGCAATTAAAGCCTTTTAAAAAAACATAAAAAAAAGGTAAAAGAAGCAGACGACATTGGCAGGAGAAAGTGTGTAAAGTGCTGTTCATCTCTCCTTGGGGTCAGTGTGTGTGGCGAGTGTTCAGTGTCCTGATGGGTTTGGGGAAAGAAAGTGTTGGACAGCAGTCAAAGTCAAAGTTCAAAGTCAGCCAAGCAGCCATGACTCACTTCTATAGGGCCACTATTGAAAGTGTTCTCACCTTCTCTATGCTTGTCTGGTTTGGTCACACAACCTCTCAAGACAAATCAAAGCTGGAAAGAGTAGTACGTCGCGCATCAAAAAACATAGGATGCAGCCTCCCTACACTTTCCTCACTCTATTCCACCAGAATAATTAGGAAGGCAAATAAAATCATTGCAGACAACTCCCATCCTGCACATCACCTCTTCAATCTCCTCCCATCAGGCAGGAGATATAGAAGTATCCAGAGCTCAACATGTCGCTTCAGGGATAGCACTTACCCCGTAGCCATTAGACATCTGAACTCATAGTATATGCATATAGCACTTTAAAAAACGGAATGTAATTTCCTATGCTGCTGGTTTTTGTTTTTGTATTGTACTGTCCTTCTTGTTTGTGTATCTATGGTTGTCTGTATATGTTGAGTATGAACCAAGACAAATTCCTATCAACTTGTTGACATGGCAAATAAATTATTGAATCTTGAATCTTGGACAGCCTGCTGGTGCTCTTGAACCTCCTACCAGATGGCGGGAGTTCAAGGAGGGGTCGGTCATAATATCCTCATGGCCTTCCTGACACAACGGTCTGTGTGTATGTCAGCTATGGAGGGGAGGGGGAGCTAGATTGTTATGTCTAGTTAGTGACGTCATTAGGACATGAGGATCCAAAAGCTATATATGGTCTGTATGTATACGTAATAAATCTTGTGAACGTCTTAGCGTGATACTGTCTGGTGTCATGCTATGTGTTCTCCCGGGCCTGTCCGTCTGTCCGCCGCCGGACCTTAAGGAATGCTTCAACCGGGTCGTCACACAGTGACACCACCTCAGCCTAGACACACACAGTACCGGTCTGTCAGAACCAGACACCACCTCAGCCTACACACACACAGTACCGGTCTGTCAGAACCAGACACATGATTTCAACCTGCCATGTCTCACCTTAAGTAAAATGATATAATTATGAATACTTCTTCTTGTGCACTGGGAACTACTCAAGTCAAATTACAACTAAAAAAATAAATATATATATATATATATATACATGTACTAATTTACTTTCCTCCCAGAATATCATGGGTATGTCTACACCTCCGATCACCCCCCAGGTCATCTTTGAGCAGGCCACCATTGGACATGTATTATACCCTGAGAATCGGCTAATGCCATCAGGTATAAGAGATACGAGGTCCATGAGTGCAAATACAATATGTACAAGCATCCCTTTGTCCCTCTGTCTGTCAATCACACTCCTCTCAACAGAGTCCTTGCAGAGGGCAGACAGGGTAGGGGTCGAAGGTTATGAGGTGATGTTCTTTTTTTTGCACTATAGGTATTGTTGGTGTGTGGTTTTTTAATTTTGTACGGGTCACTGTGTGCCTTTGTTGTCTTGTATTGTGTCTTGTATTGTGTCTTGTCTTGTGTCTTGTCTTGTGTCTTGTTTTGTGTCTTGTATTGTGTCTTGTAGTGATGCACCGAATATTCGGCCGCAGAAAATATTCGGCAGAAAATGGCTAAAAAAGCATTTTCGGCCTATTCGGTTTCGGCCCGAATAGGCAGAAAATATATCACCGAATAGTGTATGTAATGAATGCATTCAAATGAGCTGAATACATGTTTTATGGACCCATAACAGTGATTATTATTGAAGTTAAGTTTTGCCATAACCATAAATCAGGTAGCTTTAAGGTACGGCAATGACGGCAATGGTAGGCAAAAATATATACAATATTAAATCTTTTCGGTTATTCGGTATTCGGTTTTCGGCCAACTGTTTCTTATATTCGGTTTCGGCCAAGAAAGTCCCTTTCGGTGCATCCCTAGTGTCTTGTATTGTGTCGTATTGTCTTGTCTTGTCTTGTCTTGTCTTGTCTTGTATTGTATCTGTATGCTGCAGGGCGGGTCCTTGGGGTCAAAGACAAATGTCTTCCTCGGGAGACAACATAAAGAAACCTTGAACCTTGAACACTGTAACAATGCAAGCAGCCCAACACAACACCCTGCCTATTGACGCTATTTTTAAACAATAGTCACGGCATGGACATACTGTAAACCACATAGCCAGGAAGCAACACTATCGGGTTTCATTGGAATATTTTGGCCATAAGGATGCTATTGGAATGGCCACCTTTAAAGGACAAAAAAAACCTATATAAGCGCGCTGAGGCGGTTCGACATCGCAGTCGCAGAGGACTTCAGAGTTCCATTTGGTCGGTGAGGTGAGTGAGACTTCATCTGTCCTTCATAGTTGTATGAATGCGTTAGATATGTCAGCTATTCATAGTCATGTATTAGAGACGTTAGCAATTATGTTTTATAGATGTTAACCCATATAGTCATAACAATGTCATGATGTACAGATTGAAATGATTGTGTGTTATTTACTCATGATGATTATGGTTTGGACCAGATTGGAATTTGCCTTTTGTTCATTCATTTATTTTTTATACATCTCAATTATGTTGTGATTATTTAAATAATAATTTTGTATTGCATCTACTTTTCCATCGACTAGAGTTGTTATTAAATGTCAAAAGTCATACGATTTGTCACACACGTTACCGCAGTGAAATTTGTTCTCCGCATTTGACCCATCTCTTGGAGCGGTGAGCTGCAGCCGTGCCGCGCTCGGGAATCATTTGATTAGTTGATTTGACCCCCCGATCCAACCCATTGATACTGAGTGCCAAGCTGGGAGGCATTGGGTTTGATTGATTGATTGAAAACCTTATTGAAAATTAATTCAAAAGGATACAGACACAAGAAAGCCTTTGTATTTGGCACTGACCTTGACTCTGTTCCCTTCGGGTTGCAGTCTTGGTATGACCCGGCCGGGAATCGAAACTCTGACCTCCCAGTTTCAGGGCGGACACTCTAACCACAAGGCCACTGTTATAATGACAAAAAAAATAATAATGTGCAATTAGGAATAAACAAATAACAACAACACATGCACGGAAATAACTGAATGGGCAAGCATCATTTAATTGCATTGCATGTAATTATATAGTGTGGCAAGAATGAACAATTGGATTAGATTTATATAGCCTAATCTAATTTAATTCACGATTATAAATTGTATTGAATCATTCAACTCATGTTAAAGGAGAATTTCAGACTAGAAGGCTTTCTTACCTTTATTTGTAGTTGTTACGTCCCCACCAAAGAGGTCCAGGTGTTATTTTGTGCAAAAGCGCATTATTGGCTATTTCCCCTATACCATAAGCCCTCAATGAATTGAACTGCATTGAACTGAATGGGGCATTGGGTTTTTGTGCTAATTTCGCTTATTTCCATCGCTCAACAAACTCTTCATAATGTAAATAGTATCCCAAGCGGCACGCTTTACTACTTATTTAGATGGAAATAAGCGAATTAGCACACAAACCCAACCCCCATTGAGGGCTTATGGTAGGGGGAAATAGCCAATAATGCACTTTTGCACAAAATAACACATGGACCTCTTTGGTCCAGGTGCTATACAAATAAAGGTAAGTAAGCCTTCTAGTCCGATATTCTCCTTTAATCCATTGAGACCTGAGGCCGATTCAAAGAACGCCTTCTAAAACGCAACCTGAGATGTTGCTATAGGACAAAATGAACGGTATAACAACTTAAACACATGGTACCCCTTAGCCCTTATCCCTAATGGCACACATTTTAAAATAGTTCAAATAGCCGATCTACTGTACAAGCTCACAACGTGTCCTTGTAGTTCAAATAGCCGATATACGAGCTCACAATGTGTCCTTGTAGATCATCGATTCTAGTTGAACTATTTTAAAGTGTTTTTCAAGATAGTAAAATATGGCAAAAAAAGGTTTAGCGATCAAGGCTGAGGCGCGCCAAACATAGGGCCACAGGTCTAAATGGGTAAATAACAAATGTCCTCACAGTTATGTGTTTCTGTCCCACTTAGGGGTTGCACACAAGATTCCTGCTACTGGTAGAGGGGAAAAGTGAGTATTTGTATTTATTCCCCCGCATAAACCTACAATAAGCTATATTAGAATAGTCCTACAATAATCAACTCAGATCTCAAGTCAGCAAAGGCATCAACACCATCTATGTGTCCGTCTACAGAAAGCCGCCACCATGAGTACGGACGCAGAGATGGAGCAGTACGGCAAGGCCGCCATTTACCTCCGTAAGCCAGAGAGGGAGAGAATGGAGTCTCAAAGTGCTCCCTTTGATGCCAAATCTGCAGCGTATGTGGCGGATAAGGCCGAGCTGTACCTAAAGTGCAAAATCATCAGTAAGGAGGGTAACAAAGTCACCGTGGAGACGATCGACAAGAAAGACGTAGGTAGAGGTGGATCTAAAATTAAAAATAGTTACAGTACAACTGTAATCACACACTTATATTCTGTTGTGCACTTTTATGTTTATTTTTTAGACAAGAACTGTCCCCGAGGCTGACGTCACCCCAATGAACCCTCCCAAGTATGACAAGATTGAGGACATGGCCATGATGACCCACCTCACTGAAGCCACCGTCCTGTATAACCTCAAAGAGCGTTATGCAGCGTGGATGATCTACGTAAGCTTTTCTACATGCTGAGAACAGTACAGCGTTGCACCTGGCGATATAGCAGAGAAAGAAACATAGACTACAGAGTACAAGTTATATCCTCGAGTGAAAACCAATCGAATAACAAATTCAAACTAACTCATGGTTCTGACGTTAACTTGCTCATTAGTTGATGTGGCATGCTCAGTGCTCAGTGTTGTGTGATAGGTTAATGTTCTCTCTCTTCTCCCCTTCAGACCTACTCTGGCCTGTTCTGTGCAACTGTGAACCCCTACAAGTGGCTCCCAGTGTACGACCAGGAGGTTGTGAATGCCTACAGAGGCAAGAAGCGTATTGAGGCTCCACCCCACATCTTCTCTGTCTCTGACAACGCCTATCAGTTCATGCTGATGGGTACGTACTGACAGGACAATGTCAACCAATATAAACCTATAATGCTTTTGTACTGCATGTATCCATGACCAAAAGTTTGCTTTACATTTTACAGATAAAGAGAACCAGTCTGTCTTGATCACGTAAGTTTCCATCATCTACTAGGCATTACAAAAATAACATGTACACAAATTCACTAACTGCATTTCTCTGAATGTTTGCATTTATAACCAGTGGAGAATCCGGTGCTGGGAAGACTGTGAACACCAAGCGTGTCATCCAGTACTTTGCAACAGCAGCAAGTGCTGCGGGAGAGAAATGTGCCGCTGATAGCGGTAAAATCAAGGTATACAACATTTATATGCAATATAGCAATTCAATTAAAAGAAAATAGACCATAATAGACCAAATATTAAAGTGGGCGATGTCTGAAACATTCTAGGGGTCACTGGAGGATCAGATTATTGCAGCCAATCCCTTGCTGGAGTCCTATGGTAATGCCAAGACTGTGAGGAATGACAACTCCTCTCGCTTTGTAAGTGTAAATTATTTGACATTTTATGAGAAAACCTGCAATAATTCCACAATGTAGAGGTGATGCAACAAATTGTGCTGTTATCAAACAGGGTAAATTCATCAGAATCCATTTCAACAATGCGGGTAAACTGGCCAGTGCTGATATTGAGACATGTAAGTATGAAGTTCACAGATGATAAATTATATATGCCTTCTTTTGAGTATTATATATTGAGTTATGTACAACCAATTATTAGCCTATAACAAGAAATCAATCAGCATTCACTTTACTTTCTACTCCTACTGTTGGTGTGAATATTAATATTTTTAGCAGTAGTAGTAGCATCATTATTCATTATTAATATGAGTTAAATGTACAACCCATATAGATCTGCTGGAGAAGTCCAGAGTGACCTATCAGCTTGCTGCAGAGAGAGGGTACCACATCTTTTTCCAGATGATGACCAACCACAAACCTGAGATTGTTGGTAAGTGGATTGAATTATGCTGCAGCCAATATAAATTAATTAATACAAAATACACTGTCACCCTTTTGCAGTGGTGGCTCAGGGGTAGAGTGGCTGGATGGTAACCACAAGTCGAAGTGTCCTTGAGCAAGACACTGAACCCCTAATTACTCCTGATGTGCTGGTTGGTGCCTTAAGGCTTCCGCCGTCATCGGTGTATGAATGGGTGTAATCTATGTAAAGCACCTTGGATAAAGGCACTATATAAATGCACCACATTCCTTTTCAGACATGTGCCTGATCACCAGCAACCCCTACGACTTCCCGTTGATCAGCATGGGTGTGATCGTTGTGGCCAGCATTGACGACAAGGCAGAGCTGGAAGCCACTGACGTCAGTGATTATTATTATTTTAATATTTCCAATACTCACTAGTGTGCACTGCAGGCAGTTGCTCTCCAGAATGGATTTTCTAATGCAGTGGCTCTCAAAGTCTTCAGACGGTGACCCCTCTAAAATAATCCTATTTGAACTGGGGTATTAATAGGTCTCAACAGTCCTTCTATCTTGCTTCTGAAGGCGGCCTACACCACACGCCGCCTTAAATTGTCACTTAAATGTGCAGATAGATACCCTGTATTTATACTGTGTTGTATGTTGGTTTGTTGACAGTGGAGTTGTGCACAGTTTTACAGGACGTTTGTTAATGTAACGTTAAGCTCAATCGTCTGAACACATCTCTGCTTATTGACATCAGGAAGCTATTGACATCCTGGGCTTCAACGGTGAGGAGAAACAGTACATCTACAAGTTCACCGGTGCAGTGATGCATCATGGAGTCATGAAGTTCAAGCAGAAGCAGCGTGAGGAGCAGGCTGAACCTGACGGCACAGAGGGTGAGCTGATCTTTATTTATAATAGTAGTAGTTTATTATTATTATTATTAGTACTAGTAGTAGTAGTAGTAGTAGTATTTATCATTATCACAGAGGGCGAGGTGCATCTTCAACTAAAGAATGAAAATGACACATACATTGTCACAAGTATTGCATTGTTTTACTTATATTATAGCCTATTCTAAATGAACTAAGCTAAATATAGTTTAGACTGATGGTAATTGGTTTATCTCTATGAACCCGACCTAACCTTGTGTTTACCTTGCTTTCTGCTAATTGCTCTGTGGAATTAGTTTAAATGCCCGCATTGTAACTTGCAAATTGTATGAACATTTCAGAGGCTGACAAGATTGGCTACCTGTTGGGAATCAACTCAGCAGAGATGCTTAAAGCATATTGCTACCCCAGAGTGAAAGTTGGAAATGAGTTTGTCACTAAGGGACAGACTGTGCCACAGGTGAGTAGTACATGTTTTCCATGTTCTGATTGCATACACTGATGTACACGCCTTATATGCTCAACACAGCATACACAGTGGCGTGCACAGATATACACTAGGGGCCCTTTGTTTCATGTACAGATTTTGATGTTTTAGATTATACTGTTTACTTTAGACTGATGCTAGGTTCGTGGTTTACCTCGGTTCCTAGATTATTATTGCTATTTGATGTATTACCTCATGTTTTCCTTGTTTACTGTCAATCCCTCAGTGTCTGCTAAATGCCTAAGTTGTTAATAGTGAATTGTGTAATTCACACCATTACTAATAATGTTCCTATTTCATTAGGTCGGTAACTCAGTGGGTGCCTTGGCCAAGTCCATCTATGAGAAGCTGTTCTTGTGGATGGTCGTTAGGATCAACGAGATGCTGGACACCAAGCAGCCTAGAAACTTCTACATTGGTGTGCTGGACATCGCTGGTTTTGAAATCTTTGATGTAAGTGTGGACTTTTTTTTTAAGTGGGAGACAATTTTTTGTTGTTGTCACAATTACACTAATGGGCTAATGATGTTTCCACCCACAGTTCAACACCCTGGAGCAGCTGTGCATCAACTTCACCAATGAGAAACTGCAACAGTTTTTCAACCACACCATGTTTGTTCTGGAACAAGAAGAGTACATGAAAGAAGGAATTCCCTGGGATCTCGTTGACTTCGGCATGGACTTGGCTGTCTGCATTGAGCTCATTGAGAAGGTATTCACTTAATATTACCTTATTATATTTGATCATATACTTGGCTGTCTGCATTGAGCTCATTGAGAAGGTATACACTTAATATTACCTTATTATATATCATATACTTGGCTGTCTGCATTGAGCTCACTGAGAAGGTATTAGGCCTATACATATTTTGTGCTTTATGGACATGATGTTAATATTATTGTTTTTGTCATCGTCTCCTTTACAAAGCCCTTGGGCATCTTCTCCATCCTTGAAGAGGAGTGCATGTTCCCGAAGGCTTCAGACAAAACCTTCTGTGACAAGTTGCACGGCACGCATCTTGGAAAGTGTAAAGCCTTTGAGAAGCCAAAGCCCGCCAAAGGCAAGGGCGAGGCCCACTTCTCCCTGGTCCACTACGCTGGAACTGTGGACTACAGGTTAGCAGAACCTTATATAATATATGTTAGTATGTCATATGTTATGTTACTTTTACTGTAAGTTATAAACCTAACCTAACCTCTGTGGACTACAGCATCACAGGATGGCTGGAGAAGAACAAGGACCCGCTGAACGACTCTGTGGTGCAGCTGTACCAGAAGTCTTCAATTAAAGTGCTGGCTGTGTTGTATCCTCCTCCTGAGCCTGAAGGTATGTAGATTAATATGAATAGAATACTATGACATAATGTTTTCTATGCTCCTCCTTTGCCTTATGGTATTGTCATGGTGTGCTGAGCAGCAGCGAGCACAGTATAGACGATTTATCCCCAAAACTTTGGCACCTTACCCCTTCTACATGCTTTTCAAACTGTAAACAATTCAGCTTAATGAGCGTTGCGCCTGTCAGACATGCACAGAGCCAGTTCTGTCAACTGCTGCTCACCCTCCACCACCACCCCAGCTACCACCTGTTGTTTTGGATCTGCTGTTTATGTATGGGGGATTCGGAGTCCCTGTGGTCGGGACTGATGCGCTTCATCAGTGTACATAGAAATCAGATCCAATTCACCGCCAAACCATAATAAATATATTGCTCATTTTACATTCAATAAATATTCTATCCATGCGTGAGTTGTCCCGACAGAACTGAATAAGCGAGCCCACATTAAATCAGAAACAATATTTTCAAGTTAATTTATTCTTGTTCAGACCTTTGGTGTTGAACCAAAGGTCTGAATAAGAATAATTTAACTTGAAAATATTGTTTGGTCGTTTGAAAAGATTAACTTTGATTTGATGATTCTATGGAATATAAACAGATAACACAAAGAAGGGAGGCAAGAAGAAGGGTGGTTCCATGCAGACCGTGTCTAGTGCTTTCAGGGTAAGAACATTTATTCATTATTATCAACATTAGATTGCTGTTAGAATGAAGAATTATTATTAGATAGGCAATGTTGGAATTAAAAATGTTCTGTTTCACCAGTTGTGAGCTTGTAGATCAGTTATCTTTGAATGGCTGAAGTTTAAAATGGGCCTTAAGTGGTTAATGTACAGTATATGTTTTAGTACAATCTATATCAAATCTGTAGTGTAACTAGTATAATTATAAAGTGTTCAAATATGTATAGTGGAGGAAAAGGTACAACATTCTATCACTTTAAAAAAAAGCCTACTTGGATCTTTTATTTCTTAGGCTAACTTGGGGATGCTGATGACCAACTTGAGGAGCACTCATCCTCACTTTGTGCGTTGCCTGATTCCCAACGAGTCCAAGACTCCAGGTGAACACAGACAATACACATTATATACAATGATTGTAATGTGAGGTGGTCTTTAATGCAACTTTGGCCAGTGTTTAACTATTGTCCTAATTCTAATAATGAAGAAACATCTTTACAGGCCTGATGGAGAACTTCCTGGTCATCCACCAGCTGAGGTGTAACGGTGTGCTGGAGGGCATCAGGATCTGTAGAAAGGGCTTCCCCAGCAGGATCCCATACGCTGACTTCAAGCAGAGGTATTCATTCCTTCTTCCAGAAGCTTTTAGCTCCAAACCTATTAACGGGAGGGACACAAAATGACCATATGAACTTCTGCAAAACAGGTACAAAGTACTGAACGCCAGCGCATGTCCCGAAGGCGCATTCATGGACAACAAGAAAGCTTCAGAGAAGCTGCTTGGGTCCATCGACGTTCCCGTTGAGGAGTACAAGTTTGGACACACCAAGGTAGAGACACTGTGATTTACGCAATATCACACGAGAGGGTGTGCTTTACAAGGATTATTGGCACGACGGTGATGCAGTCAGGGACGAGGCGTAGCTCGAGTTCCGCAAGCATCACTGAAGTAAATTTGACTTTAAATAGTCCCCTCTGTCACAGAGAGTCTCACCAATCAACACAGCCGAGCTGTCAAAGCTGCCCGGTGCAGTATAGGAGGAATTCCAATATATGAAATAACTGATCTACAAGCTTTCTTGAACTTGTAGATTGGCTATTTTCGCTGCACGATACCGTCATACGACAAACTATACAAAGCACCGAGCTGCAATGCCATGCATTGTCTAATCATGTGCGGCGTGATATAATTGATGTGATCAGGCCCAGTACCATCATGCTGGTTCGAAGCACGGGTAGATAGCTATTTCAACCAATCAGATTGCTTCGTCGGAACCATCTGTTGTATAATCTGGTTTAACATTATGGACACACAGAGGTAAACACACAGGTTCCAACATACATATGGACAGAGGACTAAAAGTATATTTTACAGTTGTTTAGTTACAGTCTTTGTAACGTTGTGTTCAGGTGTTCTTTAAAGCTGGTCTGCTGGGTGTCCTGGAGGAGATGAGAGATGAAAAGCTGTTTGCTCTGGTCACCATGACTCAGGCTCTCGCACGAGCTTTCCTCATGAGGAAGGAGTTTGTCAAGATGATGATCAGAAGGTACAAGCATCATTTGTTATATTCATGTTACTTATCGTTAAATACAATTTTGATAGGGTTAAATCACTATAATAAAAGTGTATACTTCTTCCAACTCTGTCCACAATCATGACACAAGTTCAACCGTTTTTTCCACAGAGAGGCCGTTTTCACCATCCAGTTCAACCTCCGCTCGTTCGTCAATGTGAAGAACTGGCCATGGATGAAGGTCTACTACAAGATCAAGCCTCTCCTGCAGAGCGCCGAGACTGAGAAGGAGCTGGCCAACATGAAGGAGAACTACGAGAAGATGACGGTTGACCTGTCTACTGCCCTGGCTAAGAAGAAGGAACTAGAGGAGAAGCTGGTGACTCTGACGCAGGAAAGGAATGGCCTCGTGATGGCAGCGTCATCAGTAAGTACACTGGACATCCCTCAGATGACAAAGCTGTTCCTTTTCACACTATGCTCCCTAAGAGTCTGTACCCCCAACAGGCAACTGCAAAAGTATATATCTACCAGAACAAATGCTGACATGTTTCCTCCCTTGTGTTTTCATTGACAACCAGGGAGACGAGGCTCTGAATGATGCTGAGGAGAGGTGTGAGGGTCTTATTAAAAGTAAGATCCAGTTAGAGGCAAAGCTCAAAGAGACGACTGAGAGACTGGAGGACGAGGAGGAGATGAATGCAGAGCTGACGGCCAAGAAGAGGAAGCTGGAAGATGAATGCTCTGAGCTCAAGAAGGACATCGATGACCTGGAGCTCACCTTGGCCAAAGTGGAGAAGGAGAAGCACGCCACTGAAAACAAGGTTCATGATCATAGACAAACCTCCTATCTCCATATTGAAACCTTTTGTGTTTTCCGTAAATTAAAGCCCTACTTTATCATATGACAGCGTCACACACAGAAAAATAGAAATATCAGATCAACAAGCTTGTCAATCTGCTACTTTGGCTCTTTTTGGATGTTAATCTTGACAAGTTTCCACGCACGACAGAGACCAAGTGCAATAATGATCTATTCCATGACAACACATTGTGTTCTGCTTCTATCAGGTGAAGAATCTGACTGAGGAGATGGCCTCTCAAGATGAAGGTCTTGCTAAGCTGACCAAGGAGAAGAAGGCACTCCAAGAGGCCCATCAGCAGACCCTGGATGACCTGCAGGCAGAGGAAGACAAAGTCAACACTCTGACCAAGGCCAAGACCAAGCTGGAGCAGCAAGTTGATGATGTGAGTGTTACCAAAGTGAAGCACATGTTTTGAATACATTATATGTTTATTGTTTCACTGAATTATGTCTTACACATAATGTATCATTGTGCAGCTGGAAGGTTCTCTGGAGCAAGAGAAGAAGCTCCGCATGGACCTGGAGAGAACCAAGAGGAAGCTTGAGGGTGATATGAAACTGGCCCAGGAAGCCGTCATGGATCTGGAGAACGACAAGCAACAGTCTGATGAGAAGCTTAAGAAGTAATGTGGACAAACTATATGAATACTTCATATTAATAATAATAACAAAATGAAATGACAAGGACAGAAACTATGGCTAAAATATGATGTACTGTATTCCACAGGAAGGACTTTGAAGTATCCCAGCTTCTGAGCAAGATTGAGGATGAGCAATCTTTGGGGGCCCAGCTGCAGAAGAAGATCAAGGAACTCCAGGTATATATTTTTCTCCATCTTCTTTAAAATCATTGATAATAAGTAAGTGTGAATTAGGATTTTAACATGTCCATTCATTTGAAAAGGCTCGTATTGAAGAACTGGAGGAGGAGATCGAGGCAGAGCGTGCTGCTCGTGCTAAGGTTGAGAAGCAGAGAGCTGATCTCTCCAGGGAACTTGAGGAGATCAGTGAGAGGCTGGAGGAGGCCGGAGGAGCCACCGCCGCTCAGATCGAGATGAACAAGAAGCGTGAGGCTGAGTTCCAGAAGCTGCGTCGTGACCTCGAAGAGTCCACCCTGCAGCACGAGGCCACCGCTTCTGCTCTCCGTAAGAAACAGGCGGACAGCGTCGCAGAGCTGGGCGAGCAGATCGACAACCTCCAGCGCGTCAAGCAGAAACTGGAGAAGGAGAAGAGTGAATACAAGATGGAGATCGATGACCTGTCCAGCAACATGGAGGCTGTTGCTAAGGCAAAGGTATGATGGAATGCCTTTGTATAATATAAATCTAATTACAGTAAACATAGCATAATGTTTGGCTAGTTTAAACGAAAGCTTTCACCACATTAACAGAGAAACAGAAAACACACTAGTAAAGAGCCCTGAGGGACTCTGCTCAACCATATGGGTTTTAAATAGGGGTGTAACAATATAGTAACTGCATCGAATTTTAATTTCAAGAATCAAAGTATTTTTCACCCCGTCAGGTGAAAAGAAGCAGCTTGGACTCCTCATGCATAGAAAGGAAGCATGAGGTCAATTCGATGATCGAAAATGTCCAATGTTCATTTGCAGGGAAATCTTGAGAAGATGGCTCGCACCCTTGAGGACCAACTTAGTGAAATCAAGTCCAAGGCTGATGAGAACATTCGCCAGCTCAATGATGTTGGAGCTCAGAAAGCGAGACTGTTGACAGAGAACGGTAAATGTTCATCTTGAAGTTTACTTTGTCTACAAGGTTTGTTCATGGTAGCAAATTGACCATAGTTTGAATATTTGTTCATTTCAAACAAATCATCTCCAATTTCTACCTAGGTGAGTTTGGTCGTCTACTGGAGGAGAAGGAAGCTCTCGTCTCTCAGCTCACCAGAGGCAAACAGGCCTCCACCCAGCAGGTTGAGGAGTTGAAGAGACTCATTGAAGAGGAGGTTAAGGTGAGGATCAGCCGCCCCCCCCCACCCTTTTAGGCCTAGTTTATTGTTTATTTGCTGACATCATTTTGTCATTTTTCGTCTGACAGGCAAAGAATGCCCTTGCCCACGCTGTGCAATCAGCTCGCCATGACTGTGACCTTCTGAGGGAACAGTTTGAAGAGGAGCAGGAAGCCAAGGCTGAGCTGCAGCGTGGAATGTCCAAGGCCAACGCTGAGGTGTGTCAGTGGAGGAGCAAGTATGAGACTGACGCTGTCCAACGCACTGAGGAGCTGGAGGAAGCTAAGTAAGTCATCAGTGTTTCTACACCAGCGTTTCTCAAACTTTGGAGACCACCCTTAGTTAGACCCCTTTGAAGATTGAATGGTGGTCGCGCCAAAAGTGGAACGATTCACGGAAGATAAATATGAGGAAGAGCAAAACGTCTCTAGTGTGGGAGAGGGTGGGAGGAGATCTTTGCAACCATGTGTATCCTTGTGTCTCAATGATTTACACTGACAGTCTGACAGGCATCACAAAATATTGCCCACAATAATTTGATTCCATTCAACACTGATCAACAGGAAGAAGCTCGCCCAGCGTCTTCAGGATGCTGAGGAAGCAATCGAGGCTGTGAATTCCAAGTGTGCCTCTCTGGAGAAAACCAAACAGAGACTCCAGGGTGAAGTGGAAGACCTCATGGTTGATGTGGAGAGGGCCAACGGTTTAGCCGCCAACCTCGACAAGAAACAGAGGAACTTCGATAAGGTGCTTTGACATTCATTATTTTAACATAAGTGTCGTTAATGACACATGCTGTGCCTTAAAGTGGGGTAAAATGACACGTTTCATTACATTACTGTGCAGGTCTTGGCAGAATGGAAGCAGAAGTTTGAAGAGGGACAGGCAGAACTGGAAGGAGCTCAGAAAGAGGCTCGTTCTCTCAGCACTGAGATGTTTAAGATGAAGAACTCCTACGAGGAGTCTCTGGACCAACTGGAGACCATGAAGCGTGAAAACAAGAACCTGCAACGTGAGTCTTTCTTTTGATAGAAGTTTTTTTTATTTTTGCTTCAATATTGTTTTGGATATTTCTTCTGAGCCAAAAGCGGGTCAAAAATGTCATCATTTTGCCTTTTGAAATCCTTTAAATCAGTTGTGAATTATAGGCTAGACTAACTAAAGTCATTATTTTCAACCAACTGCAGAGGAGATCTCAGACCTGACTGAACAGATCGGTGAGACTGGAAAGAGCATCCATGAGCTGGAGAAGGGCAAGAAGCAGGTGGAGACAGAGAAGGCAGAGATCCAGACAGCCCTGGAGGAAGCCGAGGTAACACTGCAGAACAATGCACTTGTCTATAGTGCAGTGACCCCACACGAGTGGCTTTAAGCGAGCTAGCATCTCTTAGCATTGCCCATGATGTTGCATGCCGGACTGGCGATCCGTGTTTGATCCCAGCTCAGGCCTGAAAATTAAGATCTTACCTCCTATGCCAAAGCACCAGCGCTCACCCAGCAGTCTGCTGTCACCCAGGCAGATATGTTGATCTGAACCCCCATTCCAAAGCGTCAGCGCTCGCCCAGGTGTCTGCTGTCACCCAGGCGGATGCGTTCATGCACTGATATTTTTAACCTGTATTACATTTCAGGGTACTTTGGAGCACGAGGAGTCCAAGATTCTTCGTGTGCAGCTGGAGCTCAACCAGATCAAGGGTGAGATCGACAGGAAGCTGGCAGAGAAGGATGAAGAGACGGAGCAGATCAAGAGGAACAGCCAGAGGGTCATTGACTCAATGCAGGGCACTCTGGACTCTGAGGTCAGGAGCAGGAACGATGCCCTGAGGGTCAAGAAGAAGATGGAGGGAGACCTGAACGAGATGGAGGTTCAGCTGAGTCACGCCAACCGCCAGGCTGCTGAGGCCCAGAAGCAACTGAGGAACGTCCAGGGACAGCTTAAGGTGCAAACCATAGTAGTTTGTTAGACAGACACATCTTCAAACAGAGGAGCTGCTCTGAAAGAAAATCTGATGTTTCTCCTCACCACTTCAAATGTGATTTCATTTAGGATGCCCAACTGCACCTTGACGATGCTCTCAGAGGCGGAGAAGACCTGAAGGAGCAAGCTGCCATGGTGGAGCGTAGGAACGGCCTCATGGTGGCAGAGATCGAGGAGCTGAGGGTGGCTCTGGAACAGACAGAGAGAAGCCGCAAAGTGGCTGAGCAAGAACTGGTAGATGCTAGTGAGCGCGCTGCACTGTTGCACTCTCAGGTACGCAAGTCAATTAAAAAAAACATACAATATTCAGAATTTTAAACTACTTGGAACGATGCAAGTTGAAAATGCATGGCCCACCCAGTTATTATGTCTGTGTCTCTTTTATGCCCATATATGAAGTTAGTTGAATGCTTACTTACATTGTGCAACATGTGTTGCACAATGTGCTTTATTTCAGAACACAAGCCTTTTGAACACCAAGAAGAAGCTTGAGGCTGACCTGATGCAGGTCCAAGGTGAAGTGGACGACAGCGTTCAAGAAGCAAGGAATGCTGAGGAGAAGGCCAAGAAGGCCATCACTGATGTAAGTTAGGATGCCCTACCATTATCAATTAGTGTACTGAACATACATCTATTATATATCCTCATGTCATGCTTTATATTAACATACAATACAACGCAACATGACTTTCCAGGCTGCTATGATGGCCGAGGAGCTGAAGAAGGAACAGGACACCAGCTCTCACCTTGAGAGGATGAAGAAGAACCTGGAGGTCACAGTGAAGGACCTGCAGCACCGTCTAGATGAGGCTGAGAACCTGGCCATGAAGGGAGGCAAGAAGCAGCTCCAGAAACTGGAGGGCAGGGTAAGGTGTAATTTACTTCAACACGGCTTATAGTCAGAGAATTAAATATGAAGAGATAACCTCATAATGTATCATTCAACTGTGAAGGTGCGCGAGCTGGAGTCAGAGGTCGAAAATGCAGGGAAAGGTGGAGCAGATGCCATTAAAGGTGTCCGCAAGTACGAGAGGAGAGTGAAGGAGCTGACATACCAGGTACTGTCTACCATGTTCACTTTAATGACCATCATTCCTCTGACAAAAGGAATAGATTGCACGAGCATACAACTAATGTTATGAATTCACTCTGACTTCAGACTGAAGAGGACAAGAAGAATGTTGCCAGGCTTCAGGATCTGGTGGACAAACTGCAGATGAAGGTGAAGGGCTACAAGAGATCGGCTGAGGAAGCGGTAAGACACATTTACATGGTGATGAATGTTCCCTTCCCTTTGTTTCCCCTAAGGAAGCTGTGACTTTTGGCTCAGGCACTCATGCTGGATGGGCCACAACCACACTATACAATTTCCCGACATCGTCTTGCTTGGACTATAATTGCAAGATTCTCTTTTCGCATATTGAGGCTTTGAACCATCTCTATCATATTGCAGGAGGAGGCAGCCAACTCTCACCTGACCAAGTGTAGAAAGGTTCAGCATGAGCTGGAGGAGGCAGAGGAGCGTGCCGACATCGCTGAATCCCAGGTCAACAAGATGAGAGCTAAAGGCCGCGACGCCAAGGTATGTTCAATAAAACATACTAAAACATGATCATCAGGTATTAGGATTATATTCTTTTAATTTAAAGTGTACAGAAAACAGAAAAGTGGTCACTAGTTAAGTATACCTGGTTTTCACCACTCACCTGAACTCACAGCTGTTGTATGATAATAAGGGGAGGGGTTGATTTTAGTGTGTCACTAAAAGAAAAGTGTATTTCGATTGGGCCTTTTGACTCAAAGGCTTTCAGCTTTCAGAAAGAAACCAAAAATACACAGGGAAGACATATTTGCATATTGTTAGAGTAGCGTTAACTCCATAGACACATACATAACAGAAAAGTACAAAACTATATGGCACCTTATCTTTAACTAATTTAAGATGAATGTTGAATATCTAATTGTATATTCCTACTTTTACAGGGAAAAGAAGCTGCTGAATAAATTCTCCAATTCAAGTCACCGTACAAAGTCATAAAATATGACCCATTGTATTCAATAAAGGTGGCAACTAAATTATGTTGTTTCTTGTATTCATTGTCTCGTCAATCACTTTTTAATGTCAGGTTTGTCCGATTATTCTGGTTCCAACACACATGCCCACTATGACTATATATATATATATATATATATATACCATTTTGTAAACCCATTGCAAAGCTCTGATATAGCAGCTCTCACACACTGAAGTCCACCTGCTCCTCGAGATAAACATGGACAACCATCAACAGTCCTCCTCCACCCACTAAGGACTGGACAAAGTTTAAAGTTGATCGATCACTCCCCACATGTGGGGACTGAGAAAAGACACGGAAAAGACACTGAAGTCAGTAAGATTCGGTCAAGTAATGGAGAAGCTTAGCCGCAATTTGCAACTCTATATTTTTTTTATAATGTGATGAATCTAGAGTTGCAATACCCTCCATTGACTCTCCACTCGTCTTTTTTGGTTTGCGATATGCTTGTCTTAAACTACGTTAAACTCACCAACATTGCAGCTGTAGTACAAGCTTGAATTATCCTCTTTCAATCTGCCGAGCTTGTTTTTCATAAAAATCCACCGTAGAGATGTTATGAGCTACTTTCTGTCAAGACATCCTCTGCAAGTGATTATTTTTCTAAGTGTTCCTGTTCCTTGTTCACTTCCAGTTCACTTCCTGGAATTGGAACTATATCTGGAACTATTGCTCACATACCTTAAGCCCCACAGCTCCCCCTATGATCAAACCTTGTCATTTTGCTAAGAGAAAATGTATGACCATGGTTCAACTACACAAAACGCAATATATTACGCAGCTTTCTCTGTCAGTGGCCCAACTTCGTGGAATGAGCCCCCTGCCATCTTTCGGTCAGTTCAAAGGAATGCTCCAGAACATTTTTCACCGTGATTGCTCCTGCTTCAATTGATTTGTTTTATTTGATTGATTGGTTGTTCTGCATACAGTTCCTTTGTAATTGATCCTGATTTATAAGGTATTGTGTTGGATGGTATTGTTTTTTACTGTATTTTGTGTATTGTAACCTCGGCTAAACTGTATTTCCGAGTATAAATAAAGGTGATGATGATGATGATGATGATGATGATTATATTATATTCTCCGTACACTACATTTCAGGGTTACGAGGGCGGGTGTGTGTGCGGGGGGGGGAAGTGTACAGTATGTGTCTACATGCAAACTCCTTCTAGCTGTGAGGCGACAGCACTACTGACTGACTGTGCCATCCTCTCCCCTGCAGTGGGTCCTCTGAAGTCTGCAGATTGGTGCCTTGCCTTCAGCATCGGTGTGTGAATGAGTGAACGTAATGCACAATCTCTGTAAAGTACTTGGCTTGGATAAAGGCCCTAAAGCCTATAAAGGCACCATTTACCATAGATAGAGGTATGGCAGTTGCACTGCTATATTGTTGTAAAGCTCGATCCGGTTTGCCTCGATCTGCTCTTTTCGTCCATTATTTGATTTAGTTTAGGTTTATTTAGTTTATTGTTTTGTGCAAACCAGTTGTATGTGATATGTGGCTATAGTATAGTGATTTAGTAGTGTGTATTTGGCCCCTAACATGATCTTCTCTTTGCAGTGAAGCATTTCTTAAGTATCGCATATAGGAGGCGAATATGAATATCAAATATATAATTAATTACTGAATCAAGCAACTTAAAAACTGATATAGGTGCCATGGTTTTGTACTTTTGGGCTGTTCACATAAGCCTGAGTAGACGATAAATTTAAAAAAAGAAACTCTTAGGCTACTCAAGTACTGCATGCGGTCGAGTACTCAAGCTGTCCACCTCTGTTGATGAGGTGGACAGTGTTTTTGGACTCCTGTATGTATGGATGTTGTATAACCTGCAGGGGGAGCTATTATACCACCATTCTAAGAAAGCAGGGCTGAGGGAATTCGGTTTAAACTTTAAAGGCTGTACTCTCCTCAGTGATAAGGCTGCAGGACAGTAGCAGCAATGACCTTCCCCTTAACTATGTCCAGATGAATGCTACCGAACAGGGACGTGCACACAGACATCAAAGTTGGCTTCAGCCCCTGCCCTTTTTTTACCCATCTGTAAAACAACTGCCCTTTCCAGACCACACATGCAGCATTTACTACATGGTGAAAGAAATGCATATGCCGGAAGGCAGCATTCAGGAGAATTGCTTTTTTCCCCCCCTGAAGTCTCCTGAAAGTTTACACAGTATTTTACATTGAACAAATTAGTTTAGAAATCCATGTCGTTACACCGCATCTCCACTAGCTAAAGAGTGCAGGGTTGCGCCCCGAAAATAGCTGATTTACAAGCTCTCAACGCGTCGCAGCATGACTTGTTGTGAGCTTGTAGATCTGCTATTTTCGCTATTGTCCAAATGGGCCCTCTCTGTGCATGTCCCGGATACCGAATATTACCATTAAAATAACAGATCTCTTGTGATTTCTCATTTCTCATTTCACGATTTCTCATGTCACGACAAGAGTTGGCTTTGCCCGCGGCGTAAACGTCTTTAAATAAATACTTTCCGAAAAGCCTATGAGGAAAATTAACGGGATTTATTTTCCAGGTCTCTCGAGGGGGCTGGTACTGCGACGCTCTATTGGCCTACTGAGAAGTATCCGGGCAGGGGTCCTCCCTATGTTCCCTACGTTCTATGTTCCCCAGGTTCTATGTCCCCCCAAAAAGGTTCTGTATGTCAGAATCAGAATCAAACCCCTAGTTTGACCGCTCACATGATATCAATTATCAGTCGGTCAGTTTGGTCTTACTTGACATTTTGGAAATGGAAAACAAAATACACTGCAATGGGTTTACAAAATACTAGTGGACAGACATGTGAGTTGGAATACTCTGACAAACCTGACTGACTGAATGAATACAAGAAACAACAACATTATTTTGTTGCAACATTTATTTAATACAATGGGTCATATTTTATGACTTTTCACGGTGACTTGAATTGGATAACTTATTCAGCATCTTTTCCCTGTAAAAGAGAGGAATATACTATTAAACATCAAAACTAGTACCTTTAGAAAATATTTAGTTCTTAGGACTATGCACAAAAACAAATTACACCTACTTTTTTACTTGTAAAACTGTGATGTGATGATGAAGATTATTCTGATAGTTTAATCTTAGTTAGAGATAATCATCTTAATAAAATGATTGAACATGTATTACCTTGGCGTCACGACCTTTAGCTCTCATCTTGTTGACCTGGGATTCAGCGATGTCGGCACGCTCCTCTGCCTCCTCCAGCTCATGCTGAACCTTTCTACACTTGGTCAGGTGAGAGTTGGCTGCCTCCTCCTACAATATGATAGAGATGGTTCAAAGCCTCAGTTTTTGAAAAGAGGAGCTTGCAATTATAATCCAAACAATACAATGTCAGAAAATTGTAAAGTGTGGTTGTGGCTTAAACAGTGGACCATCCGGTGTGAGTGCATTGGGACCATTATGAATGAGAATGAGGATGGACAGGTTCTCATTGGAATGGTGTGATCATGGCTGTGGCATTGGTACGACCTCCGGTTAGTTCGACCATTACTAACCTTACTAACTATGCCAACAGTACTATGGCCATGGCAGCCTCAAGGGAACATTCATCACCATGTAAATGTGTCTTACCGCTTCCTCAGCCGATCTCTTGTAGCCCTTCACCTTCAGCTGCAGTTTGTCCACCAGATCCTGAAGCCTGGCAACATTCTTCTTGTCCTCTTCAGTCTGAAGTCAGAGTGAATTCATAACATTAGTTGTATGCTCGTGCAGTCAATTCCTTTTGTCAGAGGAATGATGGTCATTAAAGTGAACATGGTAGACAGTACCTGGTATGTCAGCTCCTTCACTCTCCTCTCGTACTTGCGGACACCTTTAATGGCGTCTGCTCCACCTTTCCCTGCATTTTCGACCTCTGCTTCCAGCTCCTTCACCTTCACAGTTGAATGATACATTATGAGGTTATCTCTTCATATGTCATTGTCTATGACTATAAGCCGTGTTGAAGTAAACTACACCTTACCCTGCCCTCCAGTTTCTGGAGCTGCTTCTTGCCTCCCTTCATGGCCAGGTTCTCAGCCTCATCTAGACGGTGCTGCAGGTCCTTCACTGTGACCTCCAGGTTCTTCTTCATTCTCTCAAGGTGAGAGCTGGTGTCCTGTTCCTTCTTCAGCTCCTCGGCCATCATAGCAGCCTGGAAAGTCATGTTGCATTGTATTGTGTTATTATGAAGCATGACATGAGGATATCTAATATCTAAGTATGTTAATAGTATACTAATAGATAAGTATGTTAACAGTACACTAATTGATAATGGTAGGGCATCCTAACTTACATCAGTGATGGCCTTCTTGGCCTTCTCCTCAGCATTCCTTGCTTCTTGAACAGAGTCGTCCACTTCACCTTGGACCTGGCCCAGGTCAGCCTCAAGCTTCTTCTTGGTGTTCAAAAGGCTTGTGTTCTGAAATAAAGATTCAGTTGAACAATATAATATATTGTTGTTTATATATATGTTTAATTCTGAATATTGGATTTTTTTAAATTAACTTGCGTACCTGAGAGTGCAACAGTCCAGCGCGCTCACTAGCATCTACCAGTTCTTGCTCAGCCACTTTGCGGCCTCTCTCTGTCTGTTCCAGAGCCACTCTCAGCTCCTCGATCTCTGCCACCATGAGGCCGTTCCTACGCTCCACCATGGCAGCTTGCTCCTTCAGGTCTTCTCCGCCTCTGAGAGCATCGTCAAGGTGCAGTTGGGCATCCTAAATGAAATCACATTTGAAGTGGTGAGGAGAAACATCAGAATGTGACCATTTTTTCAGAGCAGCTCCTCTGTTTGAAGATGTGTCTGTCTAACAAACTACTATGGTTTGCACCTTAAGCTGTCCCTGGACGTTCCTCAGTTGCTTCTGGGCCTCAGCAGCCTGGCGGTTGGCGTGACTCAGCTGAACCTCCATCTCGTTCAGGTCTCCCTCCATCTTCTTCTTGACCCTCAGGGCATCGTTCCTGCTCCTGACCTCACCGTCCAGAGTTCCCTGCATGGAGTCAATGACCCTCTGGCTGTTCCTCTTGATCTGCTCCGTCTCTTCATCCTTCTCTGCCAGCTTCCTGTCGACCTCACCCTTGATCTGGTTGAGCTCCAGCTGCACACGAAGAATCTTGGACTCCTCGTGTTCCAAAGTACCCTGAAATGTAATACAGGATAAAAATATCAGTGCATGCACGCATCCGCCTAGGTGACAACAGACTGCTGGGTGAGCGCTGGTGCTTTGGCATAGGAGGTAAGATCTTAATTTTCAGGCCTGAGCTGGGATCAAACGCGGATCGCCAGCTCACCAGTCCGGCACGCAACATCATGGACAATGCTAAGAGAAGCTAGCTCGCTTAAAGTCACTTATGTGGGGTCGCTGCACTATAGACAATTGCATTGTTCTGCAGCGTTACCTCAGCTTCCTCCAGGGCTGTCTGGATCTCTGCCTTCTCTGTCTCCACCTGCTTCTTGCCCTTCTCCAGCTCATGGATGCTCTTTCCAGTTTCACCGATCTGTTCAGTCAGGTCTGAGATCTCCTCTGCAGTGGATTGAAAATAATGACTTAGGAACTTTTCCGTTTTCAGAGTACTGCATAGTTGCATTTGAATAAAGTTGGTGTAGCCTTTAATCCACAACATTAACAACATAAGCCTTTGGCTCAGAAGAAATTTGCAAAACAATATTGAAGCTAAAATATGAACTGCTATCAAAAGAAAGACTCACGTTGCAGGTTCTTGTTTTCACGCTTCATGGTCTCCAGTTGGTCCAGAGACTCCTCGTAGGAGTTCTTCATCTTAAACATATCAGTGCTGAGAGAACGAGCCTCTTTCTGAGCTCCTTCCAGTTCTGCCTGTCCCTCTTCAAACTTCTGCTTCCATTCTGCCAAGACCTGCACAGTAATGTAATGAAACGTGTCATTTTGCCCCACTTTAAGGACCTGCACAGCATGTGTCATTAACCACACTTATTTTAAAATAATGAATGTCAAAGCACCTTATCGAAGTTCCTCTGTTTCTTGTCGAGGTTGGCGGCTAAACCGTTGGCCCTCTCCACATCAACCATGAGGTCTTCCACCTCACCCTGGAGTCTCTGTTTGGTTTTCTCCAGAGAGGCACACTTGGAATTCACAGCCTCGATTTGCTCCTCGGCTTCCTGAAGACGCTGGGCGAGCTTCTTCCTGTTGGTCAGTGTTGAATGGAATCAAATGATTGTGGGCAATATTTAGTGGTGCCTGTCAGTGTAAAACATTGGTTCTCAAAGTGGGGTCCTCGGGGTCCCCCAGGAGTCCTTGGTGGGATCCAGGGGGTCCCCAGCTGAGGAAGTTAACTCGCTGCCAATAAAGTCTTTGGACATCTTTTTTTCAATGTCCCTCCCTGCCAAGAACATTGTATATTTGATGTTTTTTTATTCTTACACTAGGTGGCACTCTTGGCTAACCCATGACCTATGGCCCCCTGTGCAGGGAGACGCAAGGATACACGTGGTTGCAAAATATCTCCTCCCACCCTCTTCCACGCAAGAGACGTTTTGCTCTTCCTCATGTTTATCTTCCGTGTATCGTTCCATTTTTTGGCACGACCACCATTTAATCTTCAAAGCGGTCTAACTACTGAACACATGGATGTTTTTCAAACTGATTGGAATTCGTTTTATTTAACGTAAATACTCTCTCCTGCGGGCATCCCTGGAAGAACAACTTTGCAGAGGGTGGTCCACGGCCAAGTATCAATTTGGGGGTCCTCGACACAAAAATAATGTTTGAGAAACCCTGGTGTAGAAACACTGATGACTTACTTAGCTTCCTCCAGCTCCTCAGTGCGTTGGACAGCGTCAGTCTCATACTTGCTCCTCCACTGACACACCTCAGCGTTGGCCTTGGACATTCCACGCTGCAGCTCAGCCTTGGCTTCCTGCTCCTCTTCAAACTGTTCCCTCAGAAGGTCACAGTCATGGCGAGCTGATTGCACAGCATGGGCAAGGGCATTCTTTGCCTGTCAGACGAAAAACGACAAAATAATGTCAGCTGGATACAAATAAAAAAATACAAAAAATACAAAAACATAAACTAGGATTAAATAGGGTGTCTGTTCCTCACCTTAACCTCCTCTTCAACGAGTCTCTTCAACTCCTCAACCTGCTGGGTGGAGGCCTGCTTGCCTCTGGTGAGCTGAGAGACGAGAGCTTCCTTCTCCTCCAGTAGACGACCAAACTCACCTAGGTAGGAATTGGAGATGATTTGTTTGAAATGAACAAATATTCAAACTATGGTCAATTTGCTACCATGAACAAACCTTGTAGACAAAGTAAACTTCAAGATGAACATTTACCGTTCTCTGTCAACAGTCTCGCTTTCTGAGCTCCAACATCATTGAGCTGGCGGAAGTTCTCATCAGCCTTGGCCTTGATTTCACTAAGTTGGTCCTCAAGGGTGCGAGCCATCTTCTCAAGATTTCCCTGCAAATGAACATTGGACAAATTCAATCATCTTCTTTTTCTGATTGGTTCATTGCTTCGGTTTGAACAGTAAAGCCAGTCCTGTTGGAGATGTTTTTCTTATGCATCACTGGGTTGGCCATCATTAGCTATGAGGAGAGAACAGCACTGCACTGTTTTATCTAACTATTAACCACTTAAACCCATATGGTTGATGCAGAGTCCCCCAGGGGGCTATACTAGTGTCTTTTCTGTTAATGTGGGGAAAGCTTCGTTGAAACTAGCCAAACATTATGCTATGTTTACTGTAATAAGATTTATATTATACAAAGGCATTCCATCATACCTTTGCCTTAGAAACAGCCTCCATGTTGCTGGACAGGTCATCGATCTCCATCTTGTATTCACTCTTCTCCTTCTCCAGTTTCTGCTTGACGCGCTGGAGGTTGTCGATCTGCTCGCCCAGCTCTGCGACGCTGTCCGCCTGTTTCTTACGGAGAGCAGAAGCGGTGGCCTCGTGCTGCAGGGTGGACTCTTCGAGGTCACGACGCAGCTTCTGGAACTCAGCCTCGCGCTTCTTGTTCATCTCGATCTGAGCGGCGGTGGCTCCTCCAGCCTCCTCCAGCCTCTCACTGATCTCCTCAAGTTCCCTGGAGAGATCAGCTCTCTGCTTCTCAACCTTAGCACGAGCAGCACGCTCTGCCTCGATCTCCTCCTCCAGTTCTTCAATACGAGCCTTTTCAAATGAATGGACATGTTAAAATCCTAATTCACACTTACTTATTATCAATGATTTTAAAGAAGATGGAGAAAAATATATACCTGGAGTTCCTTGATCTTCTTCTGCAGCTGGGCCCCCAAAGATTGCTCATCCTCAATCTTGCTCAGAAGCTGGGATACTTCAAAGTCCTTCCTGTGGAATACAGTACATCATATTTTAGCCATAGTTTCTGTCCTTGTCATTTCATTTTGTTATTATTATTAATATGAAGTATTCATATAGTTTGTCCACATTACTTCTTAAGCTTCTCATCAGACTGTTGCTTGTCGTTCTCCAGATCCATGACGGCTTCCTGGGCCAGTTTCATATCACCCTCAAGCTTCCTCTTGGTTCTCTCCAGGTCCATGCGGAGCTTCTTCTCTTGCTCCAGAGAACCTTCCAGCTGCACAATGATACATTATGTGTAAGACATAATTCAGTGAAACAATAAACATATAATGTATTAAAACATGTGCTTCACTTTGGTAACACTCACATCATCAACTTGCTGCTCCAGCTTGGTCTTGGCCTTGGTCAGAGTGTTGACTTTGTCTTCCTCTGCCTGCAGGTCATCCAGGGTCTGCTGATGGGCCTCTTGGAGTGCCTTCTTCTCCTTGGTCAGCTTAGCAAGACCTTCATCTTGAGAGGCCATCTCCTCAGTCAGGTTCTTCACCTGATAGAAGCAGAACACAATGTGTTGTCATGGAATAGATCATTATTGCACTTGGTCTCTGTCGTGCGTGGAAACTTGTCAAGATTAACATCCAAAAAGAGCCAAAGTAGCAGATTGACAAGCTTGTTGATCTGATATTTCTATTTTTCTGTGTGTGACGCTGTCATATGATAAAGTAGGGCTTTAATTTACGGAAAACACAAAAGGTTTCAATATGGAGATAGGAGGTTTGTCTATGATCATGAACCTTGTTTTCAGTGGCGTGCTTCTCCTTCTCCACTTTGGCCAAGGTGAGCTCCAGGTCATCGATGTCCTTCTTGAGCTCAGAGCATTCATCTTCCAGCTTCCTCTTCTTGGCCGTCAGCTCTGCATTGATCTCCTCCTCGTCCTCCAGTCTCTCAGTCGTCTCTTTGAGCTTTGCCTCCAACTGGATCTTACTTTTAATAAGACCCTCACACCTCTCCTCAGCATCATTCAGAGCCTCGTCTCCCTGGTTGTCAATGAAAACACAAGGGAGGAAACATGTCAGCATTTCTTCTGGGAAAGACATTCTTTTAGACTACTACTGTAAAAGACTCGTGTGGAAAAAGAACAGCTTTGTCATCTGAGGGAGGGACTTGTAAAATGTCCAGTATACTTACTGATGACGATGCCTGCAGGAGGCCATTCCTTTCCTGCGTCAGACCCACTAGCTTCTCCTCTAGTTCCTTCTTCTTAGTCAGGGCAGTAGCCAGGTCAATCGTCATCTTCTCGTAGTTCTCCTTCATGTTGGCCAGCTCCTTCTCAGTCTCGGCGCTCTGCAGGAGAGGCTTGATCTTGTAGTAGACCTTCATCCATGGCCAGTTCTTCACATTGACGAACGAGCGGAGGTTGAACTGGATGGTGAAAACGGCCTCTCTGTGGAAAAAACGGTTGAACTGTGTCATGATTGTGGACAGAGTTGGAAGTAGTACGGTATACACTTCTATTATAGTGAGTTATAACACTATAACATAATTGAATGGAATAGTAGGCTAAGTGTACTTACAAATGATATAATAAATTATGCTTTCATTGTACCTTCTGACCATCATCTTGACAAACTCCTTCCTCATGAGGAAAGCTCGTGCGAGAGCCTGAGTCATGGTGACCAGAGCAAACAGCTTTTCATCTCTCATCTCCTCCAGTGTCCCCAGCAGACCAGCTTTAAAGAACACCTGAACACAACGTTACAAAGACTGTAACTGTAAGTAAACGACTGTAAAATCAACTTTTATCCCATGCATATGTTAATCCAGATACACAGTAGTGTATTCAAATTGGTGTATCGATAATGTCAAACCAGTGTATTTACCTTGGTGTGTCCAAACTTGTACTCATCAACGGGAACGTCGATGGACCCAAGCAGCTTCTCTGAAGCTTTCTTGTTGTCCATGAATGCGCCATCGGGACATGCGCTGGCGTTCAGTACTTTGTACCTGTTTTGCAGAAGTTCATGGTCATTTTGTGTCCCTCCCGTTAATAGGTTTGGAACTAAAAGCTTCTGGAAGAAGGAATGAATACCTCTGCTTGAAGTCAGCGTATGGGATCCTGCTGGGGAAGCCCTTTCTACAGATCCTGATGCCCTCCAGCACACCGTTACACCTCAGCTGGTGGATGACCAGGAAGTTCTCCATCAAGCCTGTAAAGATGTTAATATTATTATTACCAGTAGGACGCCTGCGGGCGAGAAGCGACCTCGCCCTTTCACACTTCCGCCTCGTTGACGGCAGACTGCTGGGCGAGCGCTGGCGCTTTGGCATGGGGGATCAGATAAACATGGAATGAATTCTGTAATTCCCATATAAGGAGCATGTCTTGAGTGTACAGGGTTTGAAGAGGTCAACATAGGATGTCATAACAGGTGAGCTCCATACAGTTCAGAGACTCCAGACAGAATGTTTATGACAGAATTTGTTTATGTATGAGTTTTCCCCTGTGTTTACCTGGAGTCTTGGACTCGTTGGGAATCAGGCAACGCACAAAGTGAGGATGAGTGCTCCTCAAGTTGGTCATCAGCAACCCCAAGTTTGCCTATTGAGAAATAAAAGATCCAAGTAGGCTTTTTAAAACCACACCCGTGTGAACTGAGTGGTGCAACTCCCCTCTCCCCCTACCCCTCTCTCTGTCTCTCTCCGTCTCTCATTAGCAGGCAACAATGCAGCACTATCTCTCTCTCTCTCTCTGTTTTTGGCACAACAGCACCACTTTTGCCCCTACTGGTACTCATAGTAACATACATAGGTTAACACAGATATTGCTGTTCCTTGGAGTGGTTTTACCACTCAAAAAGTGATACAATGTTGTACTTTTTCCTCCACTATAAATATTTGAACACTTTATATACTAGTTACACTACAGATTCGATATAGATTGTACTAAAACATATACTGTACATTAAACACTTCAGCACAATTTTAAACTTCAGCCATTCAAAGATATCTGATCTACAAGCTCACAACTGGTGATACAGAACATTTTTAATTCCAACATTGCCTATTTCTTACATAGATCATGTTAATAATAATAATAATAATAATGCCTCATTCTAACAGAAATCTAATGTTGATAATAATGAATAAATGTTCTTACCCTGAAAGCACTAGACACGGTCTGCATGGAACCACCCTTCTTCTTGCCTCCCTTCTTTGTATTATCTGTTTATATTCCATAGAATCATCAAATAAAAGTTTATTTCTATAGCACTTCATCAACAACCAAGGTTGAACCAAAGGTCTGAACAAGAATAAATTAACTTGAAAATATTGTTTCTGATTTAATGTGGGCTCGCTTATTCAGTTCTGTCGGGACAACTCACGCATGCATAGAATATTTATTGAATGTAAAATGAGCAATACATTTATTATGGTTTGTCAGTGAATTGGATCTCATTTCTATGTACACTGATGAAGCGCATCAGTCCCGACCACAGGGACTCCGAATCCCCCGTACATAAACAGCAGATCCAAAACAACAGGTGGTAGCTGGGGTGGTGGTGGAGGGTGAGCAGCAGTTGACAGAACTGGCTCTGTGCATGTCTGACAGGCGCAACGCTCATTAAGCTGAATTGTTTACAGGTTGAAAAGCATGTAGAAGGGGTAAGGTGCCAAAGTTTTGGGGATAAATTGTCTATAGTGTGCTCGCTGCTGCTCAGCACACCATGACAACACCATCAGGCAAAGGAGGAGCATAGAAAACATTATGTCATATTATTCATATTAATCTACATACCTTCAGGCTCAGGAGCAGGATACAACACAGCCAGCACTTTAATTGAAGACTTCTGGTACAGCTGCACCACAGAGTCGTTCAGCGGGTCCTTGTTCTTCTCCAGCCATCCTGTGATGCTGTAGTCCACAGAGGTTAGGTTAGGTTAGGTTTATAACTTACAGTAAAAGTAACATAACATATGACATACTAACATATATTATATAAGGTTCTGCTAACCTGTAGTCCACAGTTCCAGCGTAGTGGACCAGGGAGAAGTGGGCCTCGCCCTTGCCTTTGGCGGGCTTTGGCTTCTCAAAGGCTTTACACTTTCCAAGATGCGTGCCGTGCAACTTGTCACAGAAGGTTTTGTCTGAAGCCTTCGGGAACATGCACTCCTCTTCAAGGATGGAGAAGATGCCCAAGGGCTTTGTAAAGGAGATAAAGGAGACGATGACAAAAACAATAATATTAACATCATGTCCATAAAGCACAAAATATGTAGAGGCCTAATTAATACCTTCTCAATGAGCTCAATGCAGACAGCCAAGTCCATGCCGAAGTCAACGAGATCCCAGGGAATTCCTTCTTTCATGTACTCTTCTTGTTCCAGAACAAACATGGTGTGGTTGAAAAACTGTTGCAGTTTCTCATTGGTGAAGTTGATGCACAGCTGCTCCAGGGTGTTGAACTGTGGGTGGAAACATGATTAGCCCAATAATCGTGACAAAATATAATTGTCTCCCACTTGAAAAAAAAGTCCACACTTACATCAAAGATTTCAAAACCAGCGATGTCCAGCACACCAATGTAGAAGTTTCTCTGCTGCTTGGTGTCCAGCATCTCGTTGATCCTAATGACCATCCACAAGAACAGCTTCTCATAGATGGACTTGGCCAAGGCACCCACTGAGTTAGCGACCTAATGAAATAGGAACATTATTAGTAATGGTGTGAATTACACAATTTACTATTAACAATTTAGGCATTTAGCAGACACTGAGGGATTGACAGTAAACAAGGAAATCAAATCATGAGGTAATACATCAAATGCATTGCAATAGTAATCTATAGGAACCGAGGTAAACCACCAACCTAGCCTCAGTCTTAACAGTATAATCTAAAACAACATGAAAACCTGTACATTAAACTATACACATGATAGGATGCCAGCCAGGTCTACAGATGAACTTGGCATCTGTCCACGTGACAACGTCTAAATGACATTTTAGTCTTTGCATAAGCCTGCAAGGTCGTCAAGGCTAGGGCAAGTGCTATACAGGCTATAAGGTGATCCAGTGTGAAGAGGCGAGTCTAGGGCAAGTGCTATACAGGCTATAAGATGATCCAGTGTGAAGAGGTGAGTCTTCAGAATACTGCGACTGGGAGCGATTCTGCAATTATAACTGCAATGGAGTTCATTCCACTGGTGGGAAGCCAAGACGGGAGAAGAGTCTGTCCCGGGTGTTTTAGGGAGAAGAGTCTGTCCTGGGTGTTTTAGGGAGAAGAGTCTGTCCCGGGTGTTTTAGGGAAGGACGGTTGTTCTGAGTGAGCGGGAGGGGTTGTATGGTTGGATACACAGTGGTTTTAACAATACTGTTAAAATAGCGTGTCAGATCAGATGTGCATGGAACCTCACATGTTTCTGCATTCTGTTTTGTCATCATCAAATATTTAATAAATACATTTTAATCAATTTGACTAATGTCATGTTATTTACAGAAGACAGTCTGGACATAACTTAAAAATATATTAGAGTTCTAATCAGGGCTGGACTGGGTCAAAAATACGACATTTGGCCCAGACCGTCCCACCACAACCGGTAAGCAGATAGCAGATTCTCTACTGCCCCACTCTGTCGAGACACACACAAACAAACAAGCCCTAATACCATCGCTTAACATCCCTCCATGAGCTAAAAAATATGAATGCAATTTGCCCTGTACGTCAAGTGGCAAGTCCGGGCATGGTTCTAATGGTGTATTCTCAGTAGGCGTGCACAGACTTTTAGAGGGGCAGGTGCTCAAGTGAAAAAGGGCACCTTGTGCAGCGCGTGGAACCGGCCGGTTGCCTTAATAGCGTGATATTTATAGATGTTGGGGCCTAAATAATATATTGGAAGCTTTTTTTTAATCAAGAATTGATCAATGTCACCATGGTCCACATACTGTACAGTGTACACTCACTGTACAATTTTATTTTCCAAAAGGGAACATTGCTGCATAAAAGGAAAAAAAGGGGAAAAGGGCCCCTAGTGTATATCTGTGCACGCCACTGTGTATGCTGTGTTGAGCATATAAGGCGTGTACATCAGTGTATGCAATCAGAACATGGAAATCATGTACTACTCACCTGTGGCACAGTCTGTCCCTTAGTGACAAACTCATTTCCAACTTTCACTCTGGGGTAGCAATATGCTTTAAGCATCTCTGCTGAGTTGATTCCCAACAGGTAGCCAATCTTGTCAGCCTCTGAAATGTTCATACAATTTGCGATTTACAATGCGTTTAATGCATTTAAACTAATTCCACAGAGCAATTTGCAGAAAGCAAGGTAAACACAAGGTTAGGTCGGGTGCATAGAGATAAACCAATTACCATCAGTCTAAACTATATTCAGCTTAGTTCATTTAGAATAGGCTATAACTATAAGTAAAATAATGCAATACTTGTGACAATGTATGCGTCATTTTCATTCCTTAGTTGAAGATGCAGCTCGCCCTCTGTGATAATGATAAATACTACTAGTACTACTACTACTACTACTACCACTACTAATAATAATAAACTACTACTACTACTATTATTATAAATAAAGATCAGCTCACCCTCTGTGCCGTCAGGTTCAGCCTGCTCCTCACGCTGCTTCTGCTTGAACTTCATGACTCCATGATGCATCACTGCACCGGTGAACTTGTAGATGTATTGTTTCTCCTCACCGTTGAAGCCCAGGATGTCAATAGCTTCCTGATGTCAATAAGCAGAGATGTGTTCAGACGATTGAGCTTAACGCTACATTAACAAACGTCCTGTAAAACTGTGCACAACTCAACTGTCATTTCTAAAGTGACAATTTAAGGACTGTTGAGACCTATTAATACCCCAGTTCAAATAGGATTATTTTGGGGGGTCTGAAGACTTTGAGAGCCACTGCATTAGAAAATCCATTCTGCAGAGCAACTGCCTGCAGTGCACAGTGAGTATTGGAAATATTAAAATAATAATAATCACTGACGTCAGTGGCGTCCAGCTCTGCCTTGTCGTCAATGCTGGCCACAACGATCACACCCATGCTGATCAACGGGAAGTCGTAGGGGTTGTCAGAGATCAGGCACATTTCTGAAAAGGGATTAAAAAGAGTGACATTGTGTTTTTTTTATTCATTCATTTATATTCTGGCTGCAGCATCATTAACACGGAGCCCGCCAGAACCGTAGTAACCGTAGGATTAAATTAATCGTCTAGCCTTCCAGAACCGTAGGCTACGTTTTCCAGGGTTTATATTCTTCAATCCATGTTTTGATCCGATCGAATCATTAGCTGCCGCTAGCATAACAATCAAAGTGGGACAGTGGCCGCGGCCATTGTGAAGATGCGCGTGCATACCCACTTGCACTTATATGTGCTGCTTTAATGGCCTGTATCTCCAAATCGGCGCAATGAATGTTGTTTCTGGTTTAAGGTTTTTCAACGGCCGACAGGAGTCGCTGCGTTACTCGTTGTCGGGTTTTCCAACCCCCGACCTAGAGAACAACAAGCGATGAAGACACCACACACATGCATTTTGTCATTGTAACATCCGGTTACAACACCACACACATGCATTTTGTCATTGTAACATCCGGTTACGGATGCTCTTGAAAATAAGGGTTGCCCACGATAAAACCTTGGCAATGTGATAGATCAATTCATCCTGGCAGCACTTACCAATGATCTCAGGTTTGTGGTTGGTCATCATCTGGAAAAAGATGTGGTAACCTCTCTCTGCAGAAAGCTGGTAGGTCACTCTGGACTTCTCCAGCAGATCTATATGGGTTGTACATTTAACTCATAATATTAATAATGATGCTACTACTAACTACTACTAATATTCACACCAACAGTAGGAGCAGAAAGTAAAGTGAATGCTGATTGATTGCTTGTCATAGGCTAATAATTGGTTGTACATAACTCAAAATCTAATACTCAAAAGAAGGCATATATAATAATGTATCATCTGTGAACTTCATACTTACATGTCTCAATATCAGCACTGGCCAGTTTACCCGTTGTGCCGAAATGGATTCTGATGAATTTACCCTGTTTGATAACAGCACAATTTGTTGCATCTCCTCTACATTGTGGAATTATTGCAGGTTTTCTCATAAAATGTCAAATAATTTACACTTACAAAGCGAGAGGAGTTGTCATTCCTCACAGTCTTGGCATTACCATAGGACTCCAGCAAGGGATTGGCTGCAATAATCTGATCCTCCAGTGACCCCTAGAATGTTTCAGACATCGCCCACTTTAATATTTGGTCTATTATGGTCTATTATTTTAAATTGAATTGCTATATTGCATATAAACGTTTTAAGTGGAAATTCATTATATATTTTCATAAGTTAAAAACATGTCGTATACCTTGATTTTACCGCTATCTGCGGCAGATTTTTCTCCCGCTGCACTTGCTGCTGTTGCAAAGTACTGGATGACACGCTTGGTGTTCACAGTCTTCCCAGCACCGGATTCTCCACTGGTTATAAATGCAAACATTCAGAGAAATGCAGTTAGTGAATTTCAATCAATCAATCAATCAGATTTATTGTTACTTCCACAATATACACTGGGCATACAGGGGAGCTAAACACCGTTCTCCATGGCTCATGGTGCTTCACATTTAAAAACAATACACATTAAAAAGAGGCAAGGCCTTGTTAAAAAAACATTAAGAAGATAAAAGGAGCAGACAACATTGGCAGGAAAAAAGTGCTGATGCATTCAAAGTGCATGTGTGTAAAGTGCTATTCATCCTATCCTTGGGGCAATATGTGGCGAGTGTTCAGAGTCCTGATGGTTTGGGGGAAGAAACTGTTGGACAGCCTGCTGGTGCTTCCTCCTAGGCTCTTGAACCTCCTACCAGATGGCAGGAGTTCAAGGAGATGGTGGGAGGGGTCGGTCATAATGTTCATGGCCTTCCTGATACAACGGTCTGTGTATATGTCAGCAGTGAATTTGTGTTCAATATTCTTTTTGTAATGCCTAGTCGATGATGGAAACTTACGTGATCAAGACAGACTGGTTCTCTTTATCTGTAAAATGTAAAGCAAACTTTTGGTCATGGATACATGCAGTACAAAAGCATTATAGGTTTATATTTGTTGACATTGTCCTGTCAGTACGTACCCATCAGCATGAACTGATAGGCGTTGTCAGAGACAGAGAAGATGTGGGGTGGAGCCTCAATACGCTTCTTGCCTCTGTAGGCATTCACAACCTCCTGGTCGTACACTGGGAGCCACTTGTAGGGGTTCACAGTTGCACAGAACAGGCCAGAGTAGGTCTGAAGGGGAGAAGAGAGGGAACATTAACCTATCATACAACACTGAGCATGCCACATCAACTAATGAGCAAGTTAACGTCAGAAGTTAGTTTGAATTTGTTATTCAATTGGTTTTCACTCGATATAACTTGTACTCTGTAGCAAAGAAAGAAACATAGACTCAGTGTAATCTATGTTTCTTTCTTTGCTATATCGACAGGTGCAACGCGGTACTGTTCTCAGCATGTAGAAAAGCTTACGTAGATCATCCACGCTGCATAACGCTCTTTGAGGTTATACAGGACGGTGGCTTCAGTGAGGTGGGTCATCATGGCCATGTCCTCAATCTTGTCATACTTGGGAGGGTTCATTGGGGTGACGTCAGCCTCGGGGACAGTCCTTGTCTAAAGAAAATAATACAAAAGCACAACTTCAGAATATAATTGTGTGATTACAGTTGTAATGTCACTATTTTATTTTAGATCCACCTACATCTCCCTTGTCGAGCGTCTCCACGGTGACTTTGTCACCCTCCTTACTGATGATCTTACACTTGAGGTACAGCTCGGCCTTATCCGCCACATATGCTGCAGATTTGGCATCAAAGGGAGCACTTTGAGACTCCATTCTCTCCTTCTCCGGCTTGCGGAGGTAAATGGCGGCCTTGCCGTACTGCTCCATCTCTGCGTCCGTACTCATGGTGGCGGCTTTCTGTAGACGGACACATAGCTTGACTTGAGATCCGAGCGGATAATAGCAGTATAAGACTATTCTAATATAGCTTCGTGTAGGTTTAAACTTTAACCCATTCTGACCGGGAACCCGTTTTGGTGTTTAGCATCATGTCATGCTTTAGCTATTGAAAAATAGCAGATCTACAAGCTCATAGCAGCTTGTAGGTCTGCTATTTTTGAAAAATTCGAAGAACGACTGACATTTTTAGAATCTGATCTCAGGTCAGAATGGGTTAATCAGACCAGTGTGTGTCCCGTGGAAACCTCGTATGAATCTGATCTCAGGTCAGAATGGGTTAAAGGGCCTTTCGAATGGGAAGCGAGGAACGCACACGTTGTTGCCTGCATGGATCAACGACAGGTCTCCTCCAGGTCTGCTCAAGAGGGGCACGACAACAGCATCATCCAGGTCTGGTGAGTCGCGGGCGTGACTGTGCACGAAACGAACACGCACGCAACACATTCACGGGACCGCTCTCACGTAAATATGTTTGCGTTGTTGACCCGCGACTGCTCTCCCCGGTTCAAAAACACACGTCTCATTGAATATGAACGATAGGCGTGTATTATATCGCTTCACGTTTGAAAGGCCCTTAATAGAATAATTATGAACACTCACTTTTCCCCTCTACCAGTAGAAGTGAAATCTTGTGTGCAACCCCCTAATGTGTGAAAGAAAAACAGGACATTAACATGAGTTGAATGATTGATACGATTTATAATCATGAATTAAGTGAGATTATATTAACATTCTCGCTCTCACTTCATAAATTCGCATTACACATCTGAAAAGATTTCAACAGTATTGCATGCAATTCAATTTAATTATATTTGCCCATTCAGTTATTTTTATTTGCTTATTCCTAATTCAACATTAATTTCAAGTTATTTTTTGTATTAAAGTAAACTTAAAAAATAAATCATATATACTCTTATGTGAACGTCCCAGACAGTTTTTAAGTTGCTTGATTCAGTATTTAGATATTTGATATTCATTTTAGCTGCCCTGTCCACTTCCTATATACAAACCCATTGTAACTTCAAACTCCATTTAACCATGATAGATTGATCGGAAAATACCTGCCCTTGTTTTTGGTGACCGATAGTGATAACTGATAAAGAAGAAGGAGAAGGTGTCCTTCTATACGTGAGGTGCCCGTGAGTTTTATTTTTATGTTATTACTTTTTTTTCATCACGGGCACCTCACGTTTTAGGAGGGCCGTTTCAGTCACTATAGAAAATAAGGACAGGTGTCCGTTGAAGGCGTTGAATAGCCTAAAATGAAAATAAATGAATGTAAAATAGAGTTTGGTGTGTAGACTAGCCAAACTGTACTCAAGTAAAACATATTTCTACTTTCTGATAATAATAATAACTCTAGTAGATGTTCAAATTATTATAACACAATTGCAATGCCTACATAGAAATCCATGAACAAAAAGGCAGAATTCTATTCTGGTCTCAAACCATATCATTGTGAATAAAAGAACACACGATCAATCAGGTCAATCTGTACAACATACAGTAGCATCAATCAACTACTGTACGTTGCACTATGTACAGAGTCATGTTAAAAAGAATAGCTGACATGTCTAATAAATTGATATGACTATGAATAGTATCTCCAATATGAATAGGTAACATCTCTAACACATTCATGACTACCGCTATATCAGAGAGAGTGGCGACACTATAGCGTTGACTCCCATTGTAACAAAATAGAATGTAGAAGTGCTCATTCTATCTCAATGGGATAGTTCCAATGTTTGGAACTATAGCCCATAGCGGCACCCGCTTAAAACTATAGCCGATAGCGGCACTCTGCGACACGCCACACTTACTATTCCCCTCGGCGCTATATGAAGGACAGGTGAAGTCTCACTCAGCACCAAATGGAACTGCGACTAACGGATGTCTAACGTCGCCAACACATTTATGACTATGAATAGCTTCATGATTATGAAGTATGAATGAGTTATGAATTCTGATTATGAATAGCTATACCATCTCTCTAAAACACTTAACATCTACTGTTTGTTTACATGTCAGAATAATTGAAAACTGTATGAAAAGGCGTCATATAATCCCATGAGGGATGACGGGCCACAAGGTGGCATATAACACTTAAATAAAGTCATTCATTCATTCACATTATGACTATGAAGGACAGATGAAGTCTGACTCACCGCCAAATGGACCTCTGAACTCCTCTGCGATGATGGGTACCAGGTCCTCTGCGATGGGGTGCTTATATATATTGGCTGCTAATTGCAAGCTAAGCAGTAAAGCAGAAAGTAAAAGCCTTTAAAGGCGATTTAAAGACCCTTTAAATGCCATTCCAATAGCATCCTTATAGAGGAAATATCCCCATGGAACTCGATAGTGCTTCTTGGCTAACGTGGTTTATGTCCATGCCGGTGACTTCACTACGGTATAAAAATAGTAGGCTATATAACCTTCATGCAGTGATCTCCCCCCCCCCCCTTTACGCCAGTGTTCCCGGTCGAATTTGACCAAGAGATGTAACTCCTTTTAAAGATGAACGAACATAACACACATACATCACCATGACATCATCATCATCAGTCAGTGCTCAACAACAGGTGTCTCTCCGGTGATTACATAATCATAATCATAATGATTACATAAGGGACAGACACTGGGAATTATTATGGTGAATAAAATGTGAAAATGGAGATCATAATCTGTATGCAGAACATCGACACGCACAGTCTGTCTGTCTGTCTCTATGTGTGCGTGCACAATGAGGTTGCAGAGTTCCATTATCATGGTCAGCATGTCAGTATCATGTCAGTATAATGGTCAGTATGTCAGTATCATAGTCAGTATGCCAGTATCATGTCAGTATAAAGCAAAGTTACCATGTTTACCCTGCAGGGTAACTGGACTAAGCTCAAGAACTTGTTTACAGCCAGGCCCTGCTCATATAGAACATTTCATGGTAGAGGGTTCAATGCCTTGCTCAAGGGCACTTCAGCGGTGGTAATTTTAACGTGCCGGTCCGGGGATACGAACTATAGCGACCTTCCGATATCAAGACCGCTCCGCAAACCGTTCGGCCACCACTGCCCCTATCATGGTCAGTATCAAATGCCCTAATAGTTACTTCCCCAATAGTTGCTCTCATTGACTCTTTTTGTGTGAGGATTGAGAACCAAGGTGGGATGTCAGCAGTAGTTGATGCACAACCGTTTTACCTGTTACACTGAATCTCAAACAAAACAAGTGACTGACTTAATAAACGTTTTAGACAGAATGTAATAACACTAAAAGGATAACACAAAAAGTCTCAGGGAATTATTTCTATTTATCCTTTCTGTATTTCTGTTACAATTTAGGCCTTTATAGTCCAGTCCCTTAGGAATATTTTTGCACTAATGCGTCTAAAAGTGCCACATTTTGCACACATGTAGCCCAGGTCATGCTCTAATGATTTAGCTAGGCTTTGGGAAACTTTGTGACAGCTGCTGAAAGTTTTGGGGTACCATTAACAACCTCAACCTATATTTAAGGCAAACATTACTAACTTTCATTATGCTTCAAGTAGCATGTGACATGTCAAACTGGGCGTTTTTCATTTTTGTGAATCCATTCCAAGAATTCGTTTTGATCTCCTTGGGCTAAATTCGGCCAAAGCCACTTGTCCAAACTGTGATGAGGTCTTACGATATGGACCCCGGGTGGTCCCATTTTTTTAAGAAGGGGGATCAGATTCCAATTACAGAGGTATCGCATTACTCAGCATCCCCGGGAAGGTTTATGCCACGGTACTGCATGGGTCTGGAAGGTTTACGCCACGGTACTGCATGGGTCTGGAAGGTTTACGCCACGGTACTGCATGGGTCTGGAAGGTTTACGCCACGGTACTGCATGGGTCTGGAAGGTTTACGCCACGGTACTGCATGGGTCTGGAAGGTTTACGCCACGGTACTGCATGGGTCTGGAAGGTTTACGCCACGGTACTGCATGGGTCTGGAAGGTTTACGCCACGGTACTGCATGGGTCTGGAAGGTTTACGCCACGGTACTGCATGGGTCTGGCCGATAGTCCAACCTCAAGAGGAGCAATGTGGATTCCGTCCAGGCCGTGGAACAACTGACCAGATCTCTACTCTGTACTGCAGGCGTCTAGGCTCGGTGAGCTAAGGGTTGCATCACTGTGGTCCTAAGGGGCTTTCTTTTTTAAATATATTTTTTATCCCACGATTTTGTAACCCATTTTTCACCCCTGTGTCAATTATCTAATGTGATCCTGGGCTCTACACACCCTCCACCAACCAAGTCCCCATATATGGGGGACAAGGGGAGAGCAACCTAGTCCCCATATATGGGGAACAAGGGGAGACCAACCTAGTCCCCATATATGGGGAACAAGGGGAGACCAACCTAGTCCCCATATATGGGGAACAAGGGGAGAGCAACGGACTTGAACTCATGCTTCCTTCATGGACATAGCGCGTGGAAGGAACACGTTATTCCAACCAGTTCTGAGGGGCTTTCTAGGCTCCACACACACACACACACACACACACACACACACACACACACACACACACACACACACACACACACACACACACACACACACACACATACTTTACGGCAACTAAATATTTCCTATCCTATATCAATAATAACCAATGTAATGCCCGTTATTGAATAAGCTTGTCAATATTTGGAACATCTGAATACTTTCACTTTGGTACTTGATGCTAATAAGACCCTTCACACCCCACACAACATTAATTTATCGCCCCTCTCATGACCCCCCCGACCCCCCCTCCTCTCATAAACTGTACAGCAGTCTCATGTACTTAGCATCCATCGTCGCGTCATAAAACTATTTAAGAACACATGCCGTCCAACATTCACCCCATGCTTGGTATTTGACGTGAACTTAGCTTCGTGGTAACCGTCTATTTCACCATTACATTTAATCACCGCGTCCTGATTCACTGATGGTGGCACAACACAGGCTTATGCACAACAATCCTAACAGGATAACCCAGACAAAGCTCTCATTTCCAGTGATAAGCCCTGGACTTATTGTTACAGTGAGACCAGTTGCTGTTTTGAAAGGAGTTTAAGGAGTCACACTTTTTTAATGACCGTTGGTAGGAGGACGGAATAGCAGTAGCACAAGTTTGACCCCGTTTATGTGCGCCGAAACTTGTATTGTATTGGTTCGAGTTGGTAAAAGGCTGACTTTGTTGGTATTTGTCAGCACCATGCAGGTCTCTCTCTCTCCTGGCAGCTCGATTATTATTATTATTATTATTATTGGTAAATGGTAAATTTATATAGCGCCTTTATCCAAAGCGCTTCACATAGATTGTGCATTACATTCACCAATTCAAATACACACTCATACACCGATTTCAGCGGAAGCCATGCAAGGTACCAACCAGCACATCGGGAGCAATTTGAGGTTCAGTGTCTTGCCCAAGGACACTTCGACATGTAGACAGGAGGAGGAGCCGGGATTCGAACCGCTGACCCATGGATCATTGGACGACCTGCTCTACCTCCTGAGCGCCACACACACACTCACACACAGTCACACACACACACACACACACACACACACACACACACACACACACACAGAGAGAGAGAGCAGCTGCAACCATATCATCAGTAAGTGGCTCAGTCAGTGGTTAAGCTGTTAAGCTGTGCTTTATACTCCAGTTTGACACGGCCTGCTTTGAATCACCTCGACGTGCCTTTACGGTACATTAGAGCACGGTGGGCCACAGAACACTCACTGTTTAAATATATCATCATTTTTACTCCCATGCGTGTCTCAGAATAATCTGATGTAATTAAAGTATAGTGTGTTTTATATTATGTTCGTATTCTTCCCCTAATATAAATGAAGAAGAGTCTGGGGTCACTTGTATAGACGGCCAACCTTCCCACAGTGATATTAATTAATATAGCCATGATTGACAGTTCAATGACAAGTGAGAACTGAGGTGGGATATGTCAGCAGTAGTTGATGCACAACCTTTTACAGTAAAACTGAAACAAAACGTGATTGATTGATTGAATATAGCCTACTTTATTAGTCAGAAATTGAATCAGCACAAAGTAGGGCATTAACCCATTCTGAACGGGAACCCATTTTGGGGTTAGCATCATGTTATGCTTTAGCTATTGAAAAATAGCAGATCTACAAGCTCATAGCGCGCCACCGAGTGGCGCGCTACGAGCTTGTAGATCTGCTATTTTTGAAAAATCTAAGAACGACATTTTTAGAATCTGATCTCAGGTCAGAATGGGTTCATTAGACCAGTGTGTGTCCAGTGGAAACCTCGTATGAATCTGATCTCAGGTCAGAATGGGTTAAGCAACTAGTCGACTATAGTCAACCTTGTTAGTAGTAGTTGACTAGTTGATAAGAAAAAAAAAGTTTGTTTTATTTTTTTCCCTGATTTTGAAGGCCTCAAGATCAGGTAGAATATAGTTAAAGTGACCAATGTAGGCTACACTGCTTTTCTTTTTTTTTTTTTTTACACAATAGTCAGTTAAACAACTAGTGGACTAGTAAACTATAGGCAACTAGTCAAATAGTAAAAATGACTAGAAGTGAATGCCCTATAGCTGCACAAAGCTAAAATTACACAAACACAAACAAAAGGTTTTCCATTTGTATTCTGTATTCCTGGTGTGTTTTCCATCCCTGTGTTGATCACCAGTGGAGTTCACCTGTGTGTCCTTGTGTATTTATACCCACTGTGTTTATATTTATACCTCACTGTTCCCAGTGTTTCTTATCTTAACCCATTCTGACCGGGCACCCATTTTGGTGTTAGCATCATGTTATGCTTTACCTATTGAAAAATAGCAGATCTACAAGCTCATATCGCGCCACCGAGTGGCGCGATACGAGCTTGTAGGTCTGCTATTTTTGAAAAATCGAAGAACGACTGGCATTTTTTTTAATCTGATCTCAGGTCAGAATGGGTTCATCAGACCAGTGTGTGTCCAGTGGAAACCTCGTATGAATCTGATCTCAGGTCAGAATGGGTTAACACCTTGAGGGCTTTAGATTCAAAGGTGACACGTACATACCGAGGCCGCCGGGATTGTTTCATTACCTTTGGAGCATAATTACATAACGCCGAGGTATTTGCACCTTTGATCCATGAAAATCCCCCTGGAAATAAATAGTTCCATGGCTTGTTGTCGAACCGAGAGATATGCCACGGTCGCGATGCGGAACAACCGACAGTGAGAGGGCCGCTGGAGGCCAGTTCAAACTATACCGCTAACGTGCCTTTGAACTCATTTTCCCAGAAGCCCTTGCAGCCTGCAGCGCACCGGTCGATCTTGTCATCATAACGCGACGGCCTCGTCACCAGGTATACGCAACAAATCCGCTATTTCTTTTTAATAATAAAAAAAACATGGCGAATTAAACACAAATAGCGGGTTTAGCGTCTTACGCAGGGCAGAAACACGGATTAAATAGCGTGGAAAGCGGGTTATGCAGTAGAACTGTGATATGGCTCATCATCCTATGTTATTAGTTTTGGACTTCCTATCCTGACTCAAACCGTGACACCATTATGGCCCGATGTATCGCATATTATGTTATTTGGAAACGGTAGTTACGGTATAGGCTACAATAGATACACATGGACAAATGATTATAGAAAATGTTAACATTATATGAAAATACATTTCTGGGTGTATTACTGGACCACAAAATCAGCTGGAAATCCCTATAAGAACAAAGTTGCAATTCTGGGGAAAAGAAAAACACATTTTTTGGACCATGAATCACTATTGTATACAGCCTGACGTCACTCGCTCATCCCCTGGTTCTGCCTTAACTGGTTCACGGAAAACAATAACCTCTTCGAGACATTTCAATCAGGATTCTGCACAGCCCAGTAAACATAAACAGCACTGGTCAGAGTCACTAATGACCTGCTGATGGCAGCTGACAATATGGTTCCCCCTCCCTCCTCATCCTCCCGGTCCACAGCTTGTGACACACACAGAGAGAGAGAGAGAGAGAGAGAGAGAGAGATAGATAGAGAGAGAGAGAGAGAGAGAGAGATAGAGACGTGCACTGGAGGACATGGGGCCATCCTAAATAGCCTGCATCAAGGCCCACCATTACTACGCCACTACGTGGAGCTTGTAGATCTGCTGTTTTTTTTAAAAGCTTGATAATATTTGGAATATCATGAATGCTTTCAATTTGGTACCATTTGGTATATTTTGATGATAATAACACCCTTCACGCCCCACACAACAACAGGCACTATAGAGACTGATAATTCATTACATTCACAGGTAGCAGTGTGAGCAAAAGTGCATTAGTGGGAAAACTGTGCATAGAGGCAAAAATGAAGTGCCATCTGCTGTTCAGCAGCTGAATAGCAGTCGGGACAAAGGATAGTTTATTGAACCCATTAGTCTTTGTAGTGTAGCACCCTCAGCCGACGATGCCGTGTCATTAGTCAGAAGGTTCATTGTTCCGAGATTACTATCCCTATCTCTAAACCCTAACCTAAACCTAACCGCAAGCACGGGAGCAAACCTAAACCTAACCGCAAGCACGGGAGCAGTGCATGTTCGGACTAACGGGACTTCGGATCTATGGGCCGTTCCCCTGCCGCCGACCTGAGGGCAACAGTTCAGATTAGTCTTTGTAAATGGTAAGGTGCATATATAGCGCCTTTATCCAAGGCACTTTACATACAGTAGATTGTGCATTACATTCACCCATTCACACACACATTCATACACCGATGGCTGCGGAAACCATGCAAGTCACCAACCAGCAATTAGGGGTTCAGTGTCTTGCTCAAGGACACTTCGACACTAACTCTGGGGGGAGCCCACAGGGTTCGAACTGGCGACCTTGCGGTTCCCATCCAGCCACTCTAACCCCTGAGCCACCGCCGCCCCCTGTAAAACGCTACCAGAGCATCCAGAGCATCAAATCTCGTACCACCCGTCTCAGTAACAGTTTTTACCCCCAGGCAGTCAGGCTGCTGAACAGCTGACCTCAAACTGTATTGCACTGTTTTGTCACTTCACTTGCACTTTTCTTTTCCTGTTTTTTGTCTTTTTCTTGCACTATAGATGTTTGTTTATGTCCTGTGTATGTAAGACTGAGAGTGCTCTGAGCAAAACAATTTTCATTGTACTCTGTATCTATACAAATGACAAATAAACCTGAACCTGAACCTGAACCTGAACACCCTCAGCCGACGACCTGCAGGGCAACAGTTCAACTTCAAACGCAGCCCTAAGTGGGCGATCTGAGACCTCCAGGAGGGAGGAGGCTCTCCTAAACATCTGCCTCTTGTAAAAAGCTCTATGAGTTGGGCTTGGGTTCCCACAGAAACCTCACTAGTGCATGCAGGCCACTCCCCATCTCATGAACTTTACAGCAGTATCGTAGTATCAATTTAGCCATAAAACTATTCAAGACGCATTCCGTCCATCCAACATTCACCCCATGCTTGGTATTTGACGTGAACTTGCTTAGTGGCGTCTATTTGCCAGTGGCTATTAACCCATTCTGACCTGAGATCAGATTCTAAAAATGTCTTCTACATCCTGACAGTTTTCATTCTGACCTGAGATCAGACTCTAAAAAAAATGTCTTCTATGTCAGCCGCTCTTCCATTTTTCAAAAATAGCAGACCTACAAGCTCGTAGCGCGCCACTCGGTGGCGCGCTACGAGCTTGTAGATCTGCTATTTTTCAATAGCTAAAGCATAACATGATGCTAACACCAAAAGGGGTTCCCATGCTAAATGGGTTAAATGTATAATCACTGCTGTCTGACTGAACGTGGCACAACACAGGTTTATACAAAATAATTCTAAAAGGATAACCACAAATAAGCTCTCATTTCCACTAGTGATAAGCCTGGCCTTATTGTTACAGGGACCAGTTACTGTAAATGTGCCCCTTCAGAGCGGTTTTGAAGGAGGGTAAGGAGTCAGACTTGTGGTAGAAACTGGGTTTCAGTGGGGCTCCTTCTGGTGTCGAGCCTGTGTGTCTTGTGCTATTGAAGTAGTCTGACAGGTGCATGGGTATCCTCATGTTCTTGCATAAAAATAATGGTAAATGTATATAGTGCCTTACTGCCTTCATGCAAGGTGCTTTACATATGTACATTGTGCATCAATTCACCCATTCACACACACACACACACACAAACAAGACACATTCATACACCGATGGCGGCGGAAACCATGCAAGGCACTAGCCAGCACATCAGGAGCAATTTGGGGTTCAGTGTCTTGCTCAAGGACAATTTGACACTAACTCTGGGAGAGCCCACAGGGTTCAAACTGGCAACCTTGCGGTGCCCATCCAGCCCACTCTAACCCCTGAGCCACCACCGCCCTAATGCATACAGTATATCTTGTCAAATACATTAATTCAAATCAACTAATCAAAATAATGATTCACGAGCACGGCACGGCTGCAGCTCAGCGCTCCTTGGCTGCGGCTCACCACTCCAAGAGAGATGGGTCAAAATCTGAGAACAGATTTCACTGCAGCGTGTGTGACAAATCGTACGACTTTGATTATTTGTAATGTTTAGATTTGTAATAGGTTTCAGTAGTGAAAAATAAATGTTGCTGCCAATAGCCTACTTTACACATTACATAGGCTACTTTGTAAGTTTGTACATGTGTCTAATATTAATTGCATTCCTTGTACTCATTACAGCATGAATATATGATTCATCAACAGCCTCTCTCTCTCACACAGCTGATACAGTCCAAGATTGCCACAGCTGTGCTCACCTATCAAATAGAGCAGATACTAAAAATGACCTAAACACAAATCAAGAGGCTTTAATGAATTGGTGTTCATGAATTGTGTATTCAACAAATCAAAAAAGGGCTGAGCACAGAAATAGCTGGGCCCCTGAAAAGGTCCAGTGAACGAGGGCCTCGGCCCCCAAATCTGCTCTAGGTTCCATATTTGGGGGTGCAACGTTACCCCCCGTCCAGTGTATTGCACCGGCCTGTGATGTGGAGGACTTCTGACAAGTCAACATTTAATATGAACTCGAATAATATACTGTGCTATATAAAATAGTCCTCTCTCTCTCCTCCAACTGCACACCGACTCTTGCAACAGCTGTAGGAGGAATGCTTTGTGACTAACTTTGACCTGTGACACTTACTTGAAGTTCTCCTGTTTTGGCCTGCCATGTGTTAGTGCCATGTGTTAGTGCAGAATGGCGTTTAAACTCTGAGTGAAACGTTTATGACCATGTAGGAAGGGAAGCCAACGGGGGGTAGCTATAGCTGTATATAAGCCTGAGACCAGTCAGTGGTTCTGTGTGCCAGACCTGCTGTATTCCTGTTGCATCTCTCTGCCGCATAGAATTGTAAGTCTGTCTCCTATTGTTAAGCGGCGCTAGCCCCTTCTATAAAACAGCTTTTGTCCCCACAAGTCTCAAGATTTGCTATTGACCACGGTAAGATAATTCCGGTAAAATGTCCACTAAATGTTGTCCCGCCCGTCTCAAGTTTTGCCATTGGCAGTGAACGGAGAAATTACATCAGAATTAAACATCAAAACATTAAACGCCATTGAAGGGAAAATGTACGTCATATGTAAACGAGAAAATCAGCTAACCAATCACAGGCAACAGGCATTCCGATTGTCCAGTGTGAGATGATGCATGACGATAAGAGCACCCCTCACTTCACATGGGTGTGATTTTTGCCTTATTTTGTCTATCTTATTTGACAGAGTCTCCATCCAGATGTCCAGGACAGAGGCGCAGTCCGAAGAAAGAGAAAAGACGAGAGAAACAAAGACGACTAGGACAAAATTAAATAACTCAGTCACTATTGAAAAGTTAGTTTGTTTGTTCCGTTCCAGGATAATATAACTAATACAATAAGGGAAACAAACGCTTACATGTGGTCAGTCAGTGACGCATGGCTTGGGTCTGGAGTGGAGAACTGTGTGTCTGTGTGTTTGTAGGGGAGCACACCTGAACTGACAATGGCAAATCAGTGTTGATGGCAGACTTCTCGACACCTGTGGGGTGATGGATTGGTGCTGCAGGGAAGGGGAACTGTGAGAGGTATATATATATTGTCCAGCAGAGGCTGCCATTTTTGCATAGCCAGAGGACATTCTGTCAGTCACACTGTCAGTCATGCAGTGAAGTCAACATCTTTATTTGCGTTCAACTATTTATCAAGGAAATATTCTTGATAAATGTTGAACTGGTTGGAATAACGTGTTCCTTCCACGCGCTACGTCCAACCAGGGAAACTCCCCCTGTCAGGTGTAAAGGAGCAACTTGGACACTCAGGCATGAAGGAAGCATGAGTTCAAGTCCGTTGCTCTCCCCTTGTCCCCCATGGGGACTAGGTTGGTGGAGGGTTGTGTAGAGCCCAGGATCACATTAGATGATTGACACAGGGGTGAAAAATGGGTTACAAAAATCGTGGGATAAAAAATATAAATATTCTTGAACACAAACATCATCAAGGATACAGGAAGCATTATTGTGTCCTCCAATTATCACATGAACACTGAACAGACATTAACCAATAGCCTCTTATTAGCCAGTGGATTTCAACCAGTGGTCCGGGGACCACCGGTGGTCCTTGAGGGGGTTCCCAGGTGGTCCCCAGCTAAATGATGGAGAGTTGGTAAAACCAACTACCCTTAGGCCTATAGATCTTTAACTCTTGAGAGTGTAAAATAAAACCAAATGGACCTTCCCCCGGGTCCATTTCATTTCATTTTACGCTCTCAAGAGTTAAGTCATTGTTAGAAATCTGAAGTCTACACAATTACAGATAATGTAGAAAGGAAAGGTAAAGGAAAGGTACTATGTTTACCCAGGGTAACTGGACAAAGCTCAAGAACTTGTTTACAGCCAGGCCCTGCTCATAGAACATTTCATGGTAGAGGTTCAATGCCTTGTCCAAGGGCACTTCAGCGGTGGTCATTTTAACGTGCAGGTCCGGGGATACGAACTAGCGACCTTCCGATATAAAGACCGCTCCGCAAACCGTTCGGACACCGCTGCCTTTGGTATCTTGGTCAACGTTTGCCTGTTTATCTCTCCTAATGGTACCAACATCAATACAGCATGGAATCGTGGACACAATACTTTACTAAAATGTTTAGTTTTGGGTGTGAGAGGTCATCAAATGGTGGTCCATGGTCAAATGCCTAAAAAAAAAGAATGGGCCTTGACATTGAACCATAAGGCTTGGTCATTCCTGCAATCTGCTGGTCTCTCACTTATATGGACATGACCGAGGCAAATATAAACACACGCTGTTTACATTAATGTACCCAAGCTCTTTATAGAAAGAGCTGTCCTCAAAGCAAGGAGGAAGTATGTTTCTGCACTGTCAAATAGGTCTAAATCTATTCCAAGATATAGCAACTAAATAAAGGTTGTGAAAATGTAGTACCGCGTTGTGTCTATGCCTACAGATTCATAGTTTGGTGCAAGAGGGGAGAATAAGTCCCCCCCTGAACAATTTAGTTGAATATAGCCCTGTTGTAGAATATCAGTTAATAGGTGTCGAAAAGGCCACCACTAACGTCTGCGTGCTGTGGCTGAAGCTGTCCTAATCCGAGCAGGCGCACCGCTCACGCACGCACATTATTGAAGTTGAGGTCGGTATTATTGTTAGAGTAGGCTATAGAGACAGAGGTCCGTCTTCCCCAGCAGATGGCGGTGTTGTGTTGTGTTAAAAGCTGCTGGTGCTGGCCTGTAAATGAAGCACTGCGTGAGTGATAGTTTGGAACAGATAGAATTCATTGTTGACAAGAGGGTGTCTGTCTGTCTGTCTGTCTGTCTGTCTGTCTGTCTGTCTGTCTGCCTGCCTGCCTGCCTGCCTGCCTGTCTGTCTGTCTGTCTGTCTGTCTGTCTGTCTCACTCTCTTGAAAGAGAGAGAGAAAGTTTTAGGGCCCTTGAGACCAAACGGCCCCATGAAGTTCGGGGTGTTAACCCATTCTGACCTGAGATCAGATTCTAAAAATGTCTTCTGTCCTGACAGTTTTCATTCTGACCTGAGATCAGATTCTAAAAATGTCTTCTACGTCAGTCGCTCTTCGATTTTTTCAAAAATAGCAGACCTACAAGCTCGTAGCACGCCACTCGGTGGCGCGCAAACTTAATCACTGTGTCCTAGTGTAACACAATATAGGCCTGAAATCACTTAAAGATTGAGAAATCCAATAGGCTAAGTGGTGTTGTGTGTTGTGTTGTACAGTTTGTACAGTTTGTAGTACTTTGTACACCAATGGTTCAACACCCTAAAGATATTTTGGTGCATGTCTCCCCCAAACGTACAAAAATGCATCATGAATCAACCACATATTTAAAAAACAGTGATCTACATGCTCACAAGTTCTGTGGTTAATGCTTAATGCTCACGAACTATAAGCACAATGTTGAAGGCAAAAACCTTCTAGCAATACTGAATACATTCATACAATACAATAGATAATAATTAATAGCACCTTGTTATGGCCCATGTGGGTCATAATAATGTGTATATTATTCCTGTGTCATTTTAATGTTTCACAAGTTGGAGCAGCTCCGGTGATAACGGTGTTTTTCTATATGCACCACCTTGGTGGGCATGGTGGAATAAGTTACGAAAATATCGCAAATTAAGATACGGAGGCTTTCATCTGAGAGGCCACGAAATTATAGCAATAGCAATTCTTATGATTTATTGTGGATTGTGTTTTTTTTTTTACTTGAGAGCTACTTTCAAAATTACCAGCTCAAACCAGATCTACCCACCAAAGATATTATCCCATTGCTGAAAATAGTTACATTAGGCAAACACTCTTGACTTGGAATGGGAAATAGAGGACGGAAATGGAATTGATAGGGTGTTTTTGTATAACTGTGTAATAGCCTACTGATGTTTGTGCGAAACTGCGAAACACTTGAAAACAAAGTATTTGCATTTTGGGTTTTGAGCTTCCCTTTTTTGATGTCTATTAATCAAGTGAAGTCACCTTAATTCAAGTGGCACATGCCAAAAATAGTTTTTAAATAATATAAATTATATTTTAGGGGCATGTCATGTGGTCTACCTGCACAGCCTATCACGATCTACCTTTTGGGCACCCCTGTATATGCATGCTACCATGGTCAGGTCTCTTGTGAGCATGTACAGTAGATCACTGTTTTTTAAATATGTGGTTGATTCATGATGCATTTTTGTACGTTTGGGAGGGGAGACATGCACCAAAATATCTTTAGGGTGTTGAACCATTGGTGTACAAAGTACTACAAACACACAACACCACTTAAGCCTATTGGATTTCTCAATCTTTAAGTGATTTCAGGCCTATATTGTGTTACACTAGAGGACACAGTGACTCGCTTCACCTAGCAGCTTCTTCCCTCTGTGACAGAGCAAAGACCAAATGTCACGTTGCCTAGAGACCAAATAACAATCCTAGTTTGTGTGTGCGTGTGTTTGTGTGTGTGTGTGCGTGTGTGCGCTGACTGGTTGACTGAACAAGCTCCAGCATTTCCATTCGGAACAGGGATAATAATCCGCCAGCACTTCCTAGGTTTTATTTACACTGCTCTTCACTTCAAGTTCCGTCTCTTCATTTATAATTCACCAGTTTAGAGAGAGAGAGAGAGAGAGAGAGAGAGAGAGAGACAGAGAGAGAGAGAGAGAGAGAGAGAGAGGCTGATTGCATGTATTGTTCCTTAGCATTCTGTCCTTAAATCTGCTTTTCTTTCTATAGGCCTCCTGCATCCAACGGTAAGTGAGAGTGACTTTAATGTCTGCACAGTATTTCCTCTAAATATAACTGACTTACAAATGGATAAATTAACATTGAGGACTGACTGTATTACGTGTACGATTCTAGGCTGTAGTGTAGACAACTATTTGTCTTGCTGTTGCCATGCTTAGGGATGTTATTCAAGCGGAACATGTGTTGTAATTTTGTCATTGCAACTTTAACCCAGCTAATTTATGTGAGAAATATATTTCGGGTGGTCTGGTTTGTTATAAATGGTGCATTTATATAGCGCCTTTACAGAGATTGTGCATTACATTCACCCATTCTCACACCGATGCCAGAGGAAACCATAGCATGCGAGGCACCAACCTGCACATCGGGAACAATTAGGGGGTTCAGAGTCTTGCTCAAGGACACTTGGACACTAACTCTGAGGGAGCCCACAGGGTTCGAACTGGCAACCTTGCGGTTTCCATCCGGTCACTAGCCACTGCAGCCCTTATGACTTTATTTTATTTATTTACTTTTGGTCATTTCATCATCTACTACTCAGTCTTATGTCAACACCCCAGACTGTTGCTCACTTCAGTATTTAGATATTGTCCTTCTAATACATGAGGGGGCCATGGTTTTTCATTTACTATTTTTATTTATTCTTAATATATATATTTTTGATTCTTTATTCTCCTCCTTCCTCCAGGGTGTCCTCATTGAAAAACCACGGCCCCCTCACGTATTAGAAAGACAATATCAGTCACCAAGGCAGGTGTTTTTGATGAATCTATCATGGTTCAAATGGAGTTAGAAGTTACAACGGGTTTGTATAGGAAGGGGTCGTGGCAGCTAAAATGAATATCTCAAATATCTAAATACTGAATCAAGCAACTTAAAAACTGTCTGGGGTGTTCACATAAGGCTGAGTAGATATATGATGAAATGACCAAAAGTTGAAAAGTGAAATATTCCTTTAACAAGATCATAATTGATTACACAGTATTATCGTTCCAAAATCCTATTTAAGTTTCTGAAAGTAGGCTACAAGTCCTTTCTGGAATAAATGCATGCATTCTATCAAGGTAAACACATGAGATAGCTCTCATGAATCTCTCCTGGACATGTCCAAGTGTTTAATGATGTCACACAGTTGTTCCGCTGTCAGTTCCTTTGTCACAGTGGATCACTGAACCGCGGTGGAACAAGTTCTAACCTGATCTCACTAACAGGTAACCAAAGACCTTGACAAAGACATGACAAGGCATCAGGATTCAGGCCCTGTACGCTTATTTAGAGCTGTTGATCCCAACGCTTTGTCCTGCGGGGACCGTGACCTTCCTGCTCCTCTATACTCCCAAATAATTGGTTGTCAGTCTTAACACTTTGTGACGGCTTTATAATAATGTGACATAATATACCGAGGCTGCCAGGATTGTTTCATTATACCGTTGGTCGCATAACGCCAAAGTATTTGCGCCTTTGATCCATGAAAAGAGTTCCATGGCTCGTTGTCGAACGGAAAGATATTCCACCGTCGCGATGCGGAAAAACAACAAGCAGTGAGGGCTGCTGGAGCCCCGTCGAAACTACCTACTAATACCGTACTAATGTTTATTGTAAAAATGATGTTTTTATGAGTTAGGGGTGTTTCTTCTCTGTATGTAGTGTTTTTTTATGTTGTCTGTTATTGGACCCTGAGTCTGAACAAATAAAGTTGATTGATTGATGCGGTTGTTCCAAACCCCTGACAGCAACCAACAACATGGCAAAAGGGACGACGACGAAGAAGAAGACGACGAAAACGGCGGAGTCTAAAGGGAAGAAGATGACCCTGAAGATGGCCAAAAGCTGCCTGAAGTCCACGGCGGAGGGCTCCCGGTGTCTGGACCTCAGCAACCAGGGCCTGTCCGCCGTGCCAAGGTGCATCCTGAAGCTGTGTGACGTGGAGGAGCTGGACCTGAGCAGGAACGCGCTCCAGAAGCTCCCGGCGTTCATAGACAAGTTCGCCAACCTGCGCTCGCTGGATCTGCACAGCAACCATGTGAGTTGTTTTTTTATCCCACGATTTTGTAACCCATTTTTCACCCCTGTGTCAATCATCTAATGTGATCCTGGGCTCTAACCCTCCACCAACCTAGTCCCCATATATGGGGGACAAGGGGAGAGCAACCTAGTCCCCATATATGGGGGACAAGGGGAGACCAACCTAGTCCCCATATATGGGGGACAAGGGGAGAGCAACCTAGTCCCCATATATGGGGGACAAGGGGAGAGCAACGGACTCGAACTCATGCTTCCTTCATGCCTGAGTGTCCAAGTAGCTCCTTTACACCTGACAGGGTGTAACTCACCATGTGAGTTGTTTTAGGAGGAGAGGGGGGTGGGGGGGGGGGGGTGCATTCCATAGCCTGCATTCCACAGGGCTGATCCTGGACCACACACGGACAAATGCCATCATGCAACTTGAGACAGGCGCGACATGCATGTCCACCCTGAGTTAAAGATTAACTATTTCTCAAATAAATAATATATGGAAATTTTGTTTTAAAATGTTAGTTATAGAGGGGAAAGTATGTGTACTGTATTAAGGCATAAGGCTTAACCCATTCTGGGCGGGAACCCATTTTGGTGTTAGCATCATGTCATGCTTTAGCTATTGAAAAATATCAGATCTACAAGCTCATAGCGCGCCACCGAGTGGCGCGCTACGAGCTTGTAGGTCTGCTATTTTTGAAAAATCGAAGAGCGACTGACATTTTTATAGAATCTGATCTCAGGTCAGAATGGGTTGATCAGACCAGCGTGTGTGTCCAGTGGAGACCTCATATGAATCTGATCTCAGGTCAGAATGGGTTAATACTACGCTTACCGCCATTGCCGTTGATCAATGGCAATTGATCGCTTTTATAGCGCTTTCGATCGATCAAGCCATAATGCTATACTTAGCGTTAGCATCGGGTAGCTATTCTATCTGTTTCTTTCAGTCGCCTGTGTCTCCTATTCCTTGTTGATGGCATTTTGATGGTCAAAACAACGTTTCTTTGACGGCACGGAGCCGACGCTGTGGAGGTCTCCAGTGCCCCGGCATAGATCCATAGATCCATAGATCCATAGATCCGGCATAGATCCATCTTATAAACAACAGTATGAACGAGACCCGCTAAACTCACTAGAATATAGTCTACTTCCGGGAAATGTGGCTTTTCAAAATAAGAGCTCAACTGGCAAAGAAAATGCTGGCGTGAATTAGATCCTAATTGTTCTATAAATGCTAGCGGGCTAAAGTGTTTTAACACGCCGTCCCTGCATGCGTATACGTCTCTCCTCTCCTCAGCTGGAGCACATCCCAGAGTCCATCGGCCGTCTCCAGAACCTGGTGTCTCTGAACCTGTGCAACAACCGTCTGACCAGCGGCTCCCTGCCCAGCGAGCTGGGCCTCCTGCGCCGGCTCCGCCAGCTCAACCTGGGCCTGAACCGCCTGGCCCTGGTGCCGCCGTGCCTCTCCGCCCTGAGGGAGCTTCGGCGCGTCGGCCTCTTCGACAACCGGCTGACGCGCTACCCGGAGCACCTCCGCGGCCTGCCGCGCCTGGAGCGCGTCAACCTGGACAACAACCCCATCGCGGCGGACGTGGCGGCGGAGCGCGGGGCCCGCGGCGACGCCGTCCGCAGGGCGGAGAGCCTCTACCTGGTGAAGCAGAGCTGCCTCTGTGAGGAGTGCCTGCAGAAGGCGCAGACGGAGAGGCAGAGGCTGGACGGCAGGGTGAGCGGCGAGGCCGTGATGTCGTCCTCGTCGTCGACGACCGTGAGGTCCAGGGTGGCGTTCGCCGGCCTGGTGTCGCCCAACTCGGTGGCCCAGCTGGACCAAGAGACGTGGAGATAAGAACTAAGAAGAGGGACGCGTTCCCAAACTTTCCCGATGTTCCTATAGACAGCTGTGTGTGTGTGTGTGTGTCTGAGCACGGAAATGTGTCCGAGCACGAAAATAGCGTTATAGCCTTTGTTCACCACCAAGTGTCACTGTTGCACAGCCTACCACACAGACACACACAGGCCAGGGAGGAGGTCTTATACAGTACAGTACAGTACAGTACAGTACAGTGCAGTGCAGTGCAGTGCAGTGCAGTGCAGTACAGTACAGTACAGTACAGTACAGTACAGTACAGTACAGTACAGTACAGTATACAGTACCACTCACTTTTTCCTTTTTGGCCCAAAATAGCCTCCACCTGGGATCCATACATACTGTATATATATACCTGTATTGAACTGAAATGCAAGATGAATTAACCACTAAACACCTGATGGCCAATTCCACAAAATGCCTTCTACCGTAAATCAGTTTCAAAACTATTCCGCGAGTGCAGCTTGTGTGTCGATCTGCAATTTTTAATAGGTTTTAACCCATTCTGACCGGGAACCCATTTTGGTGTTAGCATCATGTTATGCTTTACCTATTGAAAAATAGCAGATCTACAAGCTCATATCGCGCCACCGAGTGGCGCGATACGAGCTTGTAGGTCTGCTATTTTTTGAAAAATCGAAGAGCGACTGACATTTTTAGAATCTGATCTCAGGTCAGAATGGGTTCATCAGACCAGTGTGTTGTCCAGTGGAAACCTCGTATGAATCTGATCTCAGGTCAGAATGGGTTAATGGGTTGAGCCCTTTTTTCTTCCCAGAGATAGAGAAAACACGAGACGTGCACTTGTAGATCTATGAATACACAGTCATGTCCTTCTGAGAAATATTAAAGTTTCATACCATCTATCACTAAACCCGGGTGATACTGTACAGAACTGTACTCTGTACTGATCATAAATTATGATCAGTATACAGAGTACTGCGGCGCTGTTGAGTTTTTATTATTGTATCATATTATGATACAATGAAAAAACTCAACAGCGCCACCACTTTGTCACCTGTGGTAATGGTACCCCAAACAGACAGACATAGAGTGCAGGCTAGCACCACTCAAAAACACCTAGCACCTATAGCATATGGCACCACTCAAAAACAGGGCTTTGGGCAGGGAAACAAACCTATGATGTCACTGACATTTCACCCCTGTGTCAATCATCTAATGTGATCCTGGGCTCTACACACCCTCCACCAACCTAGTCCCCATATATGGGGGACAAGGGGAGAGCAACGGACTTGAACTCATGCTTCCTTCATGCATGAGTGTCCAAGTTGCTCCCACCCACATAATTGCCCGGGTGAAAATCACCCTGGTTTTAGTTATCTAGGGCATGCAGTAAAGTAGGCCGATCAGGACCGATGAGAATTAGGTCCGTTATTTTAATTAACTTGTAGTTAGTCAATCTATATATCTATCCATCTATCTATCTATCTATCTAATGTACCATTCTGAAATGTGGTTCAAAATAATCATTCAATGATTGATGGTTTGAACACAAGGCACAATATTAGTTAAAGGTAGAGTAAGTGATTTCACTTAATTCAAATATCACTTAATAATCCTCTCTACTATAGAGTGTGCTGACCATATCAGGAGTTCCTCCCTGTCCCCAGTTAACCCCTTTGGGGGTCAAAAAACCGTAGGTTTCGTTTTTGTTCTCTATCCTGATTGGACGAAGGCTTAGGTCCCACAGCCAAAACCGAAACCTAAGGTTTTTTGAGTGAAATCACTTACTCTACCTTTAATAGTTATCAAGCATTTTTTTTTAAAATACACTCACTTCACTGGCGACACTATTTTTAACGGGCAACGTTTTGTTCTGGTTTTACTGCACCATCTGCTGTCCATTTTGTATTATGCAACATAGTGTACACAAACTATCTTCTCATGCAAAGTACAAACAATGTGGTGGTCTTCCTAAGTTTACTTATAATAGAAACCAGAGTCAATAAAAAAAAGAAAAGAAAAACAGTACAATTTAGAAATAAATCATGCATTGAAATCGAGATGCACCATGATGCGTCGGTAATCGATTCATAATCGAACCGTGGCCCTCTCTCTGCGTCCCGACGGGGTGTCTCATTATTTTAATTCCAGGTAGTCATGGCAACCCTATAACGTCTCACCTAACTTAATCTTCACCGGACGGTTTCTCAGAACCTCTCGCACTAAAACGGGAGAACCTTACAAATCTCACCTCTGCTCACCTTATGCAGCCGATTCACCCGTTATCACTGTATCACATAGACGGAATGAACCGTCATCAGGACGTTGGGATACGGCCAATATGGCCATGGTGGTATCAACGTGTCATTTCCAACCAGTGCTGTTTTTGTCGACTAAAACTAAGACAAAAAAATGTTCGTCGACTACCTTTTTTCACTGACGAAAACTAAACGGAAACGGAATGAAAACTACGCTATGATGACTCAAACTAAGACTAAATATACTGACAATTTCGTCAACAAATAAAAACTAGACTAAAATGCTAGGAAGGGACTATAGTGGACAACAGATCCAGTATAAGTCATTTTACACTTGGTTGCAATGCTGAAAATAGCAGATCTACAAGATTGTAGATCGGCTATTTTCAGCAAGTGTAAAATAAGTCATTATGACGGCAACAAGACCCGCAAAAATACATTTTAGTCGACTAAATCACATGTAGATTTAGTCGACTAAAACTAGACTAACACTAATACATTCCAGGTGACTAAAATGTGACTAAGACTAAGTGAAAACTATTCAGGAGACTATGACTAAAACTAAAATAGAGATTTTCTGCCAAAAACAACACTGGCCCATTGCTGATGATCATGGTCCTGAAAGTATCATTCAATACCAAAGTGTAGACATTCACTGTGTTACAAATTAAATCACAAAAGTCCTGCCGCTGCGTTCAACATAACGTTCACAAAATACTGCATGTTCAGATAATAGAGAAATAACCTATACTACTAACAAGTAATAGTAAAAAAGGAAAAAAAAGTTTAATATGTTCTTCACCCCATGACTATGTATACCCTATATTTTTTGGCAAATTATAATGTACCTATGCTGTACTTGTACTGGCAGAGGCAAGGAAGCAACCAGGTGCTCAGGAGGTGTGCAGGTATAAAATTAAAAACAAGCCCAAATTGATTAAATCAATTAATTACCAGCTGCATTATTATTATTATCTGCGGGACTGCTGCTGACGTTATGCCACGTTTTAGCTGCGCTCCGCTGTTATGCTCAAATTAGTGACCCTAAAGAATTCTGAGGCAACATGGCTGGAGACGAGACGAGGCAAGCCAATCAGAACTGCTCGACTATAGCCATGCCGTGCAGACGATGGGATGTTATGGGTTGTTGCCAGTGGTGGCAACTGTCGTGACAGAAATAAGCTAAGCAGAGCCTCCAAAAACCAAACCAGGCAAAGCAACTGTGAATGAATCCACGTTAGGCTGGAAGGCTGGAAATATGCAGGCTTGGCAACCAGCAGAGAATTATCTCCAGTGTGTACTACCGGTCGGGACTCTGGCAAGCTCATATTGACCAGCTTGCAGCTGGTAAAAAATGTAAAAAGGTGCTCCTGGGAACATCAGGGCTGCCCTGATGAAGACCGTATAGGTCGAAACATGTCGGTTCAATAAAGTTTTCCTCCTTTTTTAACATTGAGTGTGCCCGGATCTCCTCTTTGTTCATACATAACTGTACTTGTACTGTTTTGTTTGGGACACAACATATAGACACAAACATAGACGTTCACCATCAACACAGACGTATTGCACAACGCAAACAAGTTACCCAACAAACAACAAAGTCAGTACTGTACCGTACGTCACTGACGTAGTCTCGGGGAACGCACTGTGTACAGCAAGTCAAGTCTTCTATCCGGCTGTTTAACCCATGCTGACCTGAGATCAGATTCATACGAGGTTTCCACTGGACACATACCCTGGTCTGATGAACCCATTCTGACCCGAGATCAGATTATAGAAATGTCAGTCGTTCTTTCGATTTTTCAAAAATAGCAGACCTACAAGCTCGTAGCGCGCCACTCGGTGGCGCGCTATGAGCTTGTAGATCTGCTATTTTTCAATAGCTAAAGCATGACATGATGCCAACACCAAAATGGGTTCCCGTTCAGAATGGGACAAGCCCAAAACCACTATAGTTGAACATACAGTAGCAGGGAGAAAATAGAACACTCACAAATAGGACAGTTGAAGTGACCAAGAGCCACTATACAAATATTGTTCCCTGTTACAACATCGCTACCGGTTGAAACATCAGCATCAGTCATTGGGTCCCAAAATGACAGCTTGAATCACATTAGTACGTATTTGGGGTCGGCAACCTTTTTTCACATGAAGTGCCATGTTTTTATTATCTTGATAGTCAAGTGTGCCAAACCAATATTAATTTTAAAGGTTTTATGACAATTACAATTACACCCAAAAAACCTGAACTTTGAACATTCAGTGGATTTTCTGTGGTCTGGAGTTTTCTTTGGGGTTTGGAAGCCTTTTGAGCTACAATGAAAACAGGCAACACAGTGAAAACAGTGACATCTGCTGGCAAATCCCATTGACATAATGCAGGGATTTGCAGGCTCTTACATCACAAACTGCCGGCAAATCAGAGCACCTGTTTGAGCTAGAAAACCCCAGATCACAGAAAATCTACTGAATGTTAAAAGTTCATGTTTTTTGGGTGCAATTGAGATTAGAAAACCTAAAGAAAATAAGAACAATTCCAAAACCTTTTTTTTAATGTCACAATCCCTTTAAGTTTTTTCAGCGGATGAGCTGTGTTTTTTTTTTCTTCCAATTATGACACCAATGACATCAAAATATCTTTCCAATATATTATATATTATATATTATAGTATGCACAGACAACAACCTTTATCTTTTCTTCTTCCTATTGAAATTGAACTGCTGGTATGCAGCATCCTCTGCCTTGTGACCAAAACCCCATACCACCTGTTGTAATCTGATCGCCCATGGCTGTGTACTTGTACGTGAGAGCACAGTGTACTTGTTATGTATTGTGTACTACCTGAACTGTAGCATACTTTATAGTTAGGCTACCGGAGACATCTCAGACAGCAAGGTCAGCATTGCTGCAGTTAGCGGTTGTTATGTCTCAAGTGTTGTTAGTCACGTCATTAGGATCCAGCTCTATATATTTCCTGTATGTGTGTAATAAACTTTGTGAACCTTTAGCGTGATACTGTCTCGTGTCGCGTTATTGTTCTCCCGGGCCCGTTGCCGCCGCCGCCGTACCAAAGGAATACTTCAACCGGATTGTCACACACCACCACCCAGCCGGCACACACTACCTGTCTGTCTGTCAGAAGTAGAACCACACACCACCCAGCTGGCACACACTACCTGTCTGTCAGAACCACACACTACCTGTCTGTCAGAACCACACACCACCCAGCCGGCACACACTACCTGTCTGTCAGAACCACACACCACCCAGCCGGGTCGATACACAATACAACACAAGCAGCAGCAACAGAAAAAGGTTCCTACCTCTACTTCAACCCTGGAGGATGAGCCATTCAGCGGCGTCCACTACTCATCATGGCTCTATTCGGACTGTAAGGTACTGGTCGTCACAGGGGTGGGCTTCTGGCAACCGTGGTTTCCTCCACGCCAGGCTGGGGCGCTGCAGTGTTCGGCTACAGCTTGGCGAGGCCATGCAGGGCTGGCGGGGTGGTTTCATAGTACTGGTGGCTTCTATGGTCCGGAGTAGGTTGGGAGGAAGACCATAAGCCTATAAGGAAGAAAGAAAGAGAAAATTGATGTGATTAAGAGTCACATTTGATGACATTTCACTTTTTCACACATTTCACATTTTCCACACATAAAAAATAACAAAATAACAAAAACGATGGGCTACAACCCATCGTTTTGTTTTTTCCCAGTTTTTTTCAAATCCTCAAAAATGATGAAAAACGGCATGCTACAGTATGCCATACGATATGGGCTATTATCATTTCACATTTTCACACATTTCACTTTTTCACACATTTCACTTTTTCACACATTTCACACATTTTCACACATTTCACATTTTCACACATTTCACATTTCACACATTTCAGATTTCACACATTTCAGATTTCACACATTTTCACATTTTCACACATTTGTCACACATTTGCCCCCAAAATTATTTGCCCCCCAAAATTATTTGCCAAAATGATTTGCCCCCCAAAATGATTTGCCCCCCAAAATGATTTGCCCCTCAAAATTATTTGCCCCCCAAAATTATTTGCCCCCCAACATTATTTGCCAAAATTATTTGCCAAAATTATTTGCCCCCCAAAATTATTTGCCAAAATTATTTGCCCCCCAAAATTATTTGCCCACCAAAATTTTGGTTATTGAGAAACAGCTCCTAAAACATTATTTGACACTTTTGGTTGTTGAAAAACAGCTTCTAACCATTATTTGACACTGGTTGTTGAGAAACAGCTCCTAAAACATTATTTTACACTTTTGGTTGTTGAGAAACAGCTCCTAAAACATTATTTGACACTTTTGGTTGTTGAAAAACAGCTTCTAACCATTATTTGACACTTTGGTTGTTGAGAAACAGCTCCTAAAACATTATTTTACACTTTTGGTTATTGAGAAACAGCTCCTAAAACATTATTTGACACTTTTGGTTGTTGAAAAACAGCTTCTAACCATTATTTGACACTTTGGTTGTTGAGAAACAGCTCCTAAAACATTATTTTACACTTTTGGTTATTAAAAAACAGCTCATAAAACATTATTTGACACTTTTGGTTGTTGAAAAACAGCTTCTAACCATTATTTGACACTTTGGTTGTTGAGAAACAGCTCCTAAAACATTATTTTACACTTTTGGTTATTGAGAAACAGCTCATAAAACATTATTTTACACTTTTGGTTATTGAGAAACAGCTCCTAAATCATTATTTGACACTTTTGGTTGTTGAAAAACAGCTTCTAACCATTATTTGACACTTTGGTTGTTGAGAAACAGCTCCTAAAACATTATTTTACACTTTTGGTTATTGAGAAACAGCTCCTAAAACATTATTTGACACTTTTGGTTGTTGAAAAACAGCTTCTAACCATTATTTGACACTTTGGTTGTTGAGAAACAGCTCCTAAAACATTATTTTACACTTTTGGTTATTAAAAAACAGCTCATAAAACATTATTTGACACTTTTGGTTGTTGAAAAACAGCTTCTAACCATTATTTGACACTTTGGTTGTTGAGAAACAGCTCCTAAAACATTATTTTACACTTTTGGTTGTTGAGAAACAGCTCCTAAAACATTATTTGACACTTTTGGTTGTTGAAAAACAGCTTCTAACCATTATTTGACACTTTGGTTGTTGAGAAACAGCTCCTAAAACATTATTTTACACTTTTGGTTATTGAGAAACAGCTCCTAAAACATTATTTGACACTTTTGGTTGTTGAAAAACAGCTTCTAACCATTATTTGACACTTTGGTTGTTGAGAAACAGCTCCTAAAACATTATTTTACACTTTTGGTTATTGAGAAACAGCTCCTAAAACATTATTTGACACTTTTGGTTGTTGAAAAACAGCTTCTAACCATTATTTGACACTTTGGTTGTTGAGAAACAGCTCCTAAAACATTATTTTACACTTTTGGTTATTGAGAAACAGCTCCTAAAACATTATTTGACACTTTTGGTTGTTGAAAAACAGCTTCTAACCATTATTTGACACTTTGGTTGTTGAGAAACAGCTCCTAAAACATTATTTGACACTTTGGTTGTTGAGAAACAGCTCCTAAAACATTATTTTACACTTTTGGTTGTTGAGAAACAGCTCCTAAAACATTATTTGACACTTTTGGTGGTTGAAAAACAGCTTCTAACCATTATTTGACACTTTGGTTGTTGAGAAACAGCTCCTAAAACATTATTTTACACTTTTGGTTATTGAGAAACAGCTCCTAAAACATTATTTGACACTTTTGGTTGTTGAAAAACAGCTTCTAACCATTATTTGACACTTTGGTTGTTGAGAAACAGCTCCTAAAACATTATTTTACACTTTTGGTTATTGAGAAACAGCTCCTAAATCATTATTTGACACTTTTGGTTGTTGAAAAACAGCTTCTAACCATTATTTGACACTTTGGTTGTTGAGAAACAGCTCCTAAAACATTATTTTACACTTTTGGTTATTGAGAAACAGCTCCTAAAACATTATTTGACACTTTTGGTTGTTGAAAAACAGCTTCTAACCATTATTTGACACTTTGGTTGTTGAGAAACAGCTCCTAAAACATTATTTTACACTTTTGGTTATTGAGAAACAGCTCATAAAACATTATTTGACACTTTTGGTTGTTGAAAAACAGCTTCTAACCATTATTTGACACTTTGGTTGTTGAGAAACAGCTCCTAAAACATTATTTTACACTTTTGGTTGTTGAGAAACAGCTCCTAAAACATTATTTGACACTTTTGGTTGTTGAAAAACAGCTTCTAACCATTATTTGACACTTTGGTTGTTGAGAAACAGCTCCTAAAACATTATTTGACACTTTTGGTTATTGAGAAACAGCTCCTAAAACATTATTTGACACTTTTGGTTGTTGAAAAACAGCTTCTAACCATTATTTGACACTTTGGTTGTTGAGAAACAGCTCCTAAAACATTATTTTACACTTTTGGTTATTGAGAAACAGCTCCTAAAACATTATTTGACACTTTTGGTTGTTGAAAAACAGCTTCTAACCATTATTTGACACTTTGGTTGTTGAGAAACAGCTCCTAAAACATTATTTTACACTTTTGGTTATTGAGAAACAGCTCCTAAAACATTATTTGACACTTTTGGTTGTTGAAAAACAGCTTCTAACCATTATTTGACACTTTGGTTGTTGAGAAACAGCTTCTAAAACATTATTTTACACTTTTGGTTGTTGAGAAACAGCTCCTAAAACATTATTTGACACTTTTGGTGGTTGAAAAACAGCTTCTAACCATTATTTGACACTTTGGTTGTTGAGAAACAACTCCTAAAACATTATTTTACACTTTTGGTTATTGAGAAACAGCTCCTAAAACATTATTTGACACTTTTGGTTGTTGAAAAACAGCTTCTAACCATTATTTGACACTTTGGTTGTTGAGAAACAGCTCCTAAAACATTATTTTACACTTTTGGTTATTGAGAAACAGCTCCTAAAACATTATTTTACACTTTTGGTTATTGAGAAACAGCTCCTAAAACATTATTTGACACTTTTGGTTGTTAAAAAACAGCTTTTAACCATTATTTTACACTTTGGTTGTTGAAAAACAGCTTCTAACCATTATTTTACACTTTGGTTGTTGAGAAACAGCTCCTAAAACATTATTTTACACTTTTGGTTATTGAGAAACAGCTCCTAAAACATTATTTGACACTTTTGGTTGTTGAAAAACAGCTTCTAACCATTATTTGACACTTTGGTTGTTGAGAAACAGCTCCTAAAACATTATTTGACACTTTTGGTTGTTGAAAAACAGCTTCTAACCATTATTTGACACTTTGGTTGTTGAGAAACAGCTCCTAAAACATTATTTTACACTTTTGGTTATTGAGAAACAGCTCCTAAAACATTATTTGACACTTTTGGTTGTTGAAAAACAGCTTTTAACCATTATTTTACACTTTGGTTGTTGAGAAACAGCTCCTAAAACATTATTTTACACTTTTGGTTGTTGAGAAACAGCTCCTAAAACATTATTTGACACTTTTGGTTGTTGAAAAACAGCTTCTAACCATTATTTGACACTTTGGTTGTTGAGAAACAGCTCCTAAAACATTATTTTACACTTTTGGTTATTGAGAAACAGCTCCTAAAACATTATTTGACACTTTTGGTTGTTGAAAAACAGCTTCTAACCATTATTTGACACTTTGGTTGTTGAGAAACAGCTCCTAAAACATTATTTTACACTTTTGGTTATTGAGAAACAGCTCCTAAAACATTATTTGACACTTTTGGTTGTTGAAAAACAGCTTCTAACCATTATTTGACACTTTGGTTGTTGAGAAACAGCTCCTAAAACATTATTTTACACTTTTGGTTATTGAGAAACAGCTCCTAAAACATTATTTGACACTTTTGGTTGTTGAAAAACAGCTTCTAACCATTATTTGACACTTTGGTTGTTGAGAAACAGCTCCTAAAACATTATTTTACACTTTTGGTTATTGAGAAACAGCTCCTAAAACATTATTTGACACTTTTGGTTTTTGAAAAACAGCTTCTAACCATTATTTGACACTTTGGTTGTTGAGAAACAGCTCCTAAAACATTATTTTACACTTTTGGTTGTTGAGAAACAGCTCCTAAAACATTATTTGACACTTTTGGTGGTTGAAAAACAGCTTCTAACCATTATTTGACACTTTGGTTGTTGAGAAACAGCTCCTAAAACATTATTTTACACTTTTGGTTATTGAGAAACAGCTCCTAAAACATTATTTGACACTTTTGGTTGTTGAAAAACAGCTTCTAACCATTATTTGACACTTTGGCTGTTGAGAAACAGCTCCTAAAACATTATTTTACACTTTTGGTTGTTGAGAAACAGCTCCTAAAACATTATTTGACACTTTTGGTTGTTGAAAAACAGCTTCTAACCATTATTTGACACTTTGGTTGTTGAGAAACAGCTCCTAAAACATTATTTTACACTTTTGGTTGTTGAAAAACAGCTTCTAACCATTATTTGACACTTTGGTTGTTGAGAAACAGCTCCTAAAACATTATTTTACACTTTTGGTTATTATTATTGGTGATTATTATTATTTTGGGAGGCAAATTATTTTGGGAGGCAAATTATTTTGGGAGGCAAATTATTTTGGGAGGCAAATTATTTTGAGAGGCAAATTATTTTGGCAAATTATTTTGGGAGGCAAATTATTTTGGCAAATTATTTTGGGAGGCAAATTATTTTGGCAAATTATTTTGGGAGGCAAATGGGAGGCAAATTATTTTGGGAGGCAAATTATTTTGGGAGGCAAATTATTTTGGGAGGCAAATTATTTTGGGAGGCAAATTATTTTGGCAAATTATTTTGGGAGGCAAATTATTTTGGGAGGCAAATTATTTTGGGAGGCAAATTATTTTGGCAAATTATTTTGGGAGGCAAATTATTTTGGCAAATTATTTTGGGAGGCAAATTATTTTGGGAGGATAATTATTTTGGGAGGCAAATTATTTTGGCAAAGTAAATTAAAACATTATTTTACACTTTTGGTTATTGAGAAACAGCTCCTAAAACATTATTTGACACTTTTGGTTGTTGAAAAACAGCTTTTAACCATTATTTTACACTTTGGTTGTTGAAAAACAGCTTCTAACCATTATTTGACACTTTGGTTGTTGAGAAACAGCTCCTAAAACATTATTTTACACTTTTGGTTATTGAGAAACAGCTCCTAAAACATTATTTGACACTTTTGGTTGTTGAAAAACAGCTTCTAACCATTATTTGACACTTTGGTTGTTGAGAAACAGCTCCTAAAACATTATTTGACACTTTTGGTTGTTGAAAAACAGCTTCTAACCATTATTTGACACTTTGGTTGTTGAGAAACAGCTCCTAAAACATTATTTTACACTTTTGGTTATTGAGAAACAGCTCCTAAAACATTATTTGACACTTTTGGTTGTTGAAAAACAGCTTTTAACCATTATTTTACACTTTGGTTGTTGAGAAACAGCTCCTAAAACATTATTTTACACTTTTGGTTGTTGAGAAACAGCTCCTAAAACATTATTTGACACTTTTGGTTGTTGAAAAACAGCTTCTAACCATTATTTGACACTTTGGTTGTTGAGAAACAGCTCCTAAAACATTATTTTACACTTTTGGTTATTGAGAAACAGCTCCTAAAACATTATTTGACACTTTTGGTTGTTGAAAAACAGCTTCTAACCATTATTTGACACTTTGGTTGTTGAGAAACAGCTCCTAAAACATTATTTTACACTTTTGGTTATTGAGAAACAGCTCCTAAAACATTATTTGACACTTTTGGTTGTTGAAAAACAGCTTCTAACCATTATTTGACACTTTGGTTGTTGAGAAACAGCTCCTAAAACATTATTTTACACTTTTGGTTATTGAGAAACAGCTCCTAAAACATTATTTGACACTTTTGGTTGTTGAAAAACAGCTTCTAACCATTATTTGACACTTTGGTTGTTGAGAAACAGCTCCTAAAACATTATTTTACACTTTTGGTTATTGAGAAACAGCTCCTAAAACATTATTTGACACTTTTGGTTTTTGAAAAACAGCTTCTAACCATTATTTGACACTTTGGTTGTTGAGAAACAGCTCCTAAAACATTATTTTACACTTTTGGTTGTTGAGAAACAGCTCCTAAAACATTATTTGACACTTTTGGTGGTTGAAAAACAGCTTCTAACCATTATTTGACACTTTGGTTGTTGAGAAACAGCTCCTAAAACATTATTTTACACTTTTGGTTATTGAGAAACAGCTCCTAAAACATTATTTGACACTTTTGGTTGTTGAAAAACAGCTTCTAACCATTATTTGACACTTTGGCTGTTGAGAAACAGCTCCTAAAACATTATTTTACACTTTTGGTTGTTGAGAAACAGCTCCTAAAACATTATTTGACACTTTTGGTTGTTGAAAAACAGCTTCTAACCATTATTTGACACTTTGGTTGTTGAGAAACAGCTCCTAAAACATTATTTTACACTTTTGGTTGTTGAAAAACAGCTTCTAACCATTATTTGACACTTTGGTTGTTGAGAAACAGCTCCTAAAACATTATTTTACACTTTTGGTTATTATTATTGGTGATTATTATTATTTTGGGAGGCAAATTATTTTGGGAGGCAAATTATTTTGGGAGGCAAATTATTTTGAGAGGCAAATTATTTTGGCAAATTATTTTGGGAGGCAAATTATTTTGGCAAATTATTTTGGGAGGCAAATTATTTTGGCAAATTATTTTGGGAGGCAAATGGGAGGCAAATTATTTTGGGAGGCAAATTATTTTGGGAGGCAAATTATTTTGGGAGGCAAATTATTTTGGCAAATTATTTTGGGAGGCAAATTATTTTGGCAAATTATTTTGGGAGGCAAATTATTTTGGGAGGCAAATTATTTTGGCAAATTATTTTGGGAGGCAAATTATTTTGGGAGGCAAATTATTTTGGGAGGATAATTATTTTGGGAGGCAAATTATTTTGGCAAAGTAAATTAAAACATTATTTTACACTTTTGGTTATTGAGAAACAGCTCCTAAAACATTATTTTACACTTTTGGTTATTGAGAAACAGCTCCTAAAACATTATTTGACACTTTTGGTTGTTGAAAAACAGCTTCTAACCATTATTTGACACTTTGGTTGTTGAGAAACAGCTCCTAAAACATTATTTTACACTTTTGGTTATTGAGAAACAGCTCCTAAAACATTATTTGACACTTTTGGTTTTTGAAAAACAGCTTCTAACCATTATTTGACACTTTGGTTGTTGAGAAACAGCTCCTAAAACATTATTTTACACTTTTGGTTGTTGAGAAACAGCTCCTAAAACATTATTTGACACTTTTGGTGGTTGAAAAACAGCTTCTAACCATTATTTGACACTTTGGTTGTTGAGAAACAGCTCCTAAAACATTATTTTACACTTTTGGTTATTGAGAAACAGCTCCTAAAACATTATTTGACACTTTTGGTTGTTGAAAAACAGCTTCTAACCATTATTTGACACTTTGGCTGTTGAGAAACAGCTCCTAAAACATTATTTTACACTTTTGGTTGTTGAGAAACAGCTCCTAAAACATTATTTGACACTTTTGGTGGTTGAAAAACAGCTTCTAACCATTATTTGACACTTTGGTTGTTGAGAAACAGCTCCTAAAACATTATTTTACACTTTTGGTTGTTGAGAAACAGCTCCTAAAACATTATTTGACACTTTTGGTGGTTGAAAAACAGCTTCTAACCATTATTTGACACTTTGGTTGTTGAGAAACAGCTCCTAAAACATTATTTTACACTTTTGGTTGTTGAGAAACAGCTCCTAAAACATTATTTGACACTTTTGGTGGTTGAAAAACAGCTTCTAACCATTATTTGACACTTTGGTTGTTGAGAAACAGCTCCTAAAACATTATTTAACACTTTTGGTTATTGAGAAACAGCTCCTAAAACATTATTTGACACTTTTGGTTGTTGAAAAACAGCTTCTAACCATTATTTGACACTTTGGTTGTTGAGAAACAGCTCCTAAAACATTATTTTACACTTTTGGTTATTGAGAAACAGCTCCTAAAACATTATTTGACACTTTTGGTTGTTGAAAAACAGCTTCTAACCATTATTTGACACTTTGGTTGTTGAGAAACAGCTCCTAAAACATTATTTTACACTTTTGGTTATTGAGAAACAGCTCCTAAAACATTATTTGACACTTTTGGTTGTTGAAAAACAGCTTTTAACCATTATTTGACACTTTGGTTGTTGAGAAACAGCTCCTAAAACATTATTTTATATTATTTATTTTATTATTTATTTATTTATTTATTTATTTTATTATTATTTATTTATATTATTATTTATATATTATTGGTGATTATTATTATTTTGGGAGGCAAATTATTTTGGGAGGCAAATTATTTGGCAAATTATTTTGGGAGGCAAATTATTTTGGCAAATTATTTTGGGAGGCAAATTATTTTGGCAAATTATTTTGGGAGGCAAATTATTTTGGGAGGCAAATTATTTTGGCAAATTATTTTGGGAGGCAAATTATTTTGGGAGGCAAATTATTTTGAGAGGCAAATTATTTTGGCAAATTATTTTGGGAGGCAAATTATTTTGGCAAATTATTTTGGGAGGCAAATTATTTTGGCAAATTATTTTGGGAGGCAAATTATTTTGAGAGGCAAATTATTTTGGCAAATTATTTTGGGAGGCAAATTATTTTGGGAGGCAAATTATTTTGGGAGGCAAATTATTTTGGGAGGCAAATTATTTTGGGAGGCAAATTATTTTGGGAGGCAAATTATTTTGGGAGGCAAATTATTTTGGGAGGCAAATTATTTTGAGAGGCAAATTATTTTGGGAGGCAAATTATTTTGGCAAATTATTTTGGGAGGCAAATTATTTTGGGAGGCAAATTATTTTGAGAGGCAAATTATTTTGAGAGGCAAATTATTTTGGGAGGCAAATTATTTTGGCAAATTATTTTGGGAGGCAAATTATTTTGGGAGGCAAATTATTTTGAGAGGCAAATTATTTTGGCAAATTATTTTGGGAGGCAAATTATTTTGGGAGGCAAATTATTTTGGGAGGCAAATTATTTTGGGAGGCAAATTATTTTGGCAAATTATTTTGGGAGGCAAATTATTTTGGGAGGCAAATTATTTTGAGAGGCAAATTATTTTGGGAGGCAAATTATTTGACACTTTTGGTTGTTGAAAAACAGCTTCTAACCATTATTTGACACTTTGGTTGTTGAGAAACAGCTCCTAAAACATTATTTGACACTTTTGGTTGTTGAAAAACAGCTTCTAACCATTATTTGACACTTTGGTTGTTGAGAAACAGCTCCTAAAACATTATTTTACACTTTTGGTTATTGAGAAACAGCTCCTAAAACATTATTTGACACTTTTGGTTGTTGAAAAACAGCTTTTAACCATTATTTTACACTTTGGTTGTTGAGAAACAGCTCCTAAAACATTATTTTACACTTTTGGTTGTTGAGAAACAGCTCCTAAAACATTATTTGACACTTTTGGTTGTTGAAAAACAGCTTCTAACCATTATTTGACACTTTGGTTGTTGAGAAACAGCTCCTAAAACATTATTTTACACTTTTGGTTATTGAGAAACAGCTCCTAAAACATTATTTGACACTTTTGGTTGTTGAAAAACAGCTTCTAACCATTATTTGACACTTTGGTTGTTGAGAAACAGCTCCTAAAACATTATTTTACACTTTTGGTTATTGAGAAACAGCTCCTAAAACATTATTTGACACTTTTGGTTGTTGAAAAACAGCTTCTAACCATTATTTGACACTTTGGTTGTTGAGAAACAGCTCCTAAAACATTATTTTACACTTTTGGTTATTGAGAAACAGCTCCTAAAACATTATTTGACACTTTTGGTTGTTGAAAAACAGCTTCTAACCATTATTTGACACTTTGGTTGTTGAGAAACAGCTCCTAAAACATTATTTTACACTTTTGGTTATTGAGAAACAGCTCCTAAAACATTATTTGACACTTTTGGTTTTTGAAAAACAGCTTCTAACCATTATTTGACACTTTGGTTGTTGAGAAACAGCTCCTAAAACATTATTTTACACTTTTGGTTGTTGAGAAACAGCTCCTAAAACATTATTTGACACTTTTGGTGGTTGAAAAACAGCTTCTAACCATTATTTGACACTTTGGTTGTTGAGAAACAGCTCCTAAAACATTATTTTACACTTTTGGTTATTGAGAAACAGCTCCTAAAACATTATTTGACACTTTTGGTTGTTGAAAAACAGCTTCTAACCATTATTTGACACTTTGGCTGTTGAGAAACAGCTCCTAAAACATTATTTTACACTTTTGGTTGTTGAGAAACAGCTCCTAAAACATTATTTGACACTTTTGGTTGTTGAAAAACAGCTTCTAACCATTATTTGACACTTTGGTTGTTGAGAAACAGCTCCTAAAACATTATTTTACACTTTTGGTTGTTGAAAAACAGCTTCTAACCATTATTTGACACTTTGGTTGTTGAGAAACAGCTCCTAAAACATTATTTTACACTTTTGGTTATTATTATTGGTGATTATTATTATTTTGGGAGGCAAATTATTTTGGGAGGCAAATTATTTTGGGAGGCAAATTATTTTGGGAGGCAAATTATTTTGAGAGGCAAATTATTTTGGCAAATTATTTTGGGAGGCAAATTATTTTGGCAAATTATTTTGGGAGGCAAATTATTTTGGCAAATTATTTTGGGAGGCAAATGGGAGGCAAATTATTTTGGGAGGCAAATTATTTTGGGAGGCAAATTATTTTGGGAGGCAAATTATTTTGGGAGGCAAATTATTTTGGCAAATTATTTTGGGAGGCAAATTATTTTGGGAGGCAAATTATTTTGGGAGGCAAATTATTTTGGCAAATTATTTTGGGAGGCAAATTATTTTGGCAAATTATTTTGGGAGGCAAATTATTTTGGGAGGATAATTATTTTGGGAGGCAAATTATTTTGGCAAAGTAAATTAAAACATTATTTTACACTTTTGGTTATTGAGAAACAGCTCCTAAAACATTATTTTACACTTTTGGTTATTGAGAAACAGCTCCTAAAACATTATTTGACACTTTTGGTTGTTGAAAAACAGCTTCTAACCATTATTTGACACTTTGGTTGTTGAGAAACAGCTCCTAAAACATTATTTTACACTTTTGGTTATTGAGAAACAGCTCCTAAAACATTATTTGACACTTTTGGTTTTTGAAAAACAGCTTCTAACCATTATTTGACACTTTGGTTGTTGAGAAACAGCTCCTAAAACATTATTTTACACTTTTGGTTGTTGAGAAACAGCTCCTAAAACATTATTTGACACTTTTGGTGGTTGAAAAACAGCTTCTAACCATTATTTGACACTTTGGTTGTTGAGAAACAGCTCCTAAAACATTATTTTACACTTTTGGTTATTGAGAAACAGCTCCTAAAACATTATTTGACACTTTTGGTTGTTGAAAAACAGCTTCTAACCATTATTTGACACTTTGGCTGTTGAGAAACAGCTCCTAAAACATTATTTTACACTTTTGGTTGTTGAGAAACAGCTCCTAAAACATTATTTGACACTTTTGGTGGTTGAAAAACAGCTTCTAACCATTATTTGACACTTTGGTTGTTGAGAAACAGCTCCTAAAACATTATTTTACACTTTTGGTTGTTGAGAAACAGCTCCTAAAACATTATTTGACACTTTTGGTGGTTGAAAAACAGCTTCTAACCATTATTTGACACTTTGGTTGTTGAGAAACAGCTCCTAAAACATTATTTTACACTTTTGGTTGTTGAGAAACAGCTCCTAAAACATTATTTGACACTTTTGGTGGTTGAAAAACAGCTTCTAACCATTATTTGACACTTTGGTTGTTGAGAAACAGCTCCTAAAACATTATTTAACACTTTTGGTTATTGAGAAACAGCTCCTAAAACATTATTTGACACTTTTGGTTGTTGAAAAACAGCTTCTAACCATTATTTGACACTTTGGTTGTTGAGAAACAGCTCCTAAAACATTATTTTACACTTTTGGTTATTGAGAAACAGCTCCTAAAACATTATTTGACACTTTTGGTTGTTGAAAAACAGCTTCTAACCATTATTTGACACTTTGGTTGTTGAGAAACAGCTCCTAAAACATTATTTTACACTTTTGGTTATTGAGAAACAGCTCCTAAAACATTATTTGACACTTTTGGTTGTTGAAAAACAGCTTTTAACCATTATTTGACACTTTGGTTGTTGAGAAACAGCTCCTAAAACATTATTTTACACTTTTGGTTATTATTATTGGTGATTATTATTATTTTGGGAGGCAAATTATTTTGGGAGGCAAATTATTTGGCAAATTATTTTGGGAGGCAAATTATTTTGGCAAATTATTTTGGGAGGCAAATTATTTTGGCAAATTATTTTGGGAGGCAAATTATTTTGGGAGGCAAATTATTTTGGCAAATTATTTTGGGAGGCAAATTATTTTGGGAGGCAAATTATTTTGAGAGGCAAATTATTTTGGCAAATTATTTTGGGAGGCAAATTATTTTGGCAAATTATTTTGGGAGGCAAATTATTTTGGCAAATTATTTTGGGAGGCAAATTATTTTGAGAGGCAAATTATTTTGGCAAATTATTTTGGGAGGCAAATTATTTTGGGAGGCAAATTATTTTGGGAGGCAAATTATTTTGGGAGGCAAATTATTTTGGGAGGCAAATTATTTTGGGAGGCAAATTATTTTGGGAGGCAAATTATTTTGAGAGGCAAATTATTTTGGGAGGCAAATTATTTTGGCAAATTATTTTGGGAGGCAAATTATTTTGGGAGGCAAATTATTTTGAGAGGCAAATTATTTTGAGAGGCAAATTATTTTGGGAGGCAAATTATTTTGGCAAATTATTTTGGGAGGCAAATTATTTTGGGAGGCAAATTATTTTGAGAGGCAAATTATTTTGGCAAATTATTTTGGGAGGCAAATTATTTTGGGAGGCAAATTATTTTGGGAGGCAAATTATTTTGGCAAATTATTTTGGGAAATTATTTTGGGAGGCAAATTATTTTGGGAGGCAAATTATTTTGAGAGGCAAATTATTTTGGGAGGCAAATTATTTTGGGAGGCAAATTATTTTGGGAGGCAAATTATTTTGGGAGGCAAATTATTTTGGGAGGCAAATTATTTTGGGAGGCAAATTATTTTGGCAAATTATTTTGGGAGGCAAATTATTTTGGGAGGCAAATTATTTTGGCAAATTATTTTCGGAGGCAAATTATTTTGGGAGGCAAATTATTTTGGCAAATTATTTTGGGAGGCAAATTATTTTGGGAGGCAAATTATTTTGGGATGCAAATTATTTTGGGAGGCAAATTATTTTGGGAGGCAAATTATTTTGAGAGGCAAATTATTTTGGGAGGCAAATTATTTTGAGAGGCAAATTATTTTGGGAGGCAAATTATTTTGGCAAATTATTTTGGGAGGCAAATTATTTTGGCAAATTATTTTGGGAGGCAAATTATTTTGGGAGGCAAATTATTTTGGCAAATTATTTTGGGAGGCAAATTATTTTGGCAAATTATTTTGGGAGGCAAATTATTTTGGGAGGATAATTATTTTGGGAGGCAAATTATTTTGGCAAAGTAAATTAAAACATTATTTTACACTTTTGGTTATTGAGAAACAGCTCATAAAACATTATTTGACACTTTTGGTTGTTGAAAAACAGCTTCTAACCATTATTTGACACTTTGGTTGTTGAGAAACAGCTCCTAAAACATTATTTTACACTTTTGGTTGTTGAGAAACAGCTCCTAAAACATTATTTGACACTTTTGGTTGTTGAAAAACAGCTTCTAACCATTATTTGACACTTTGGTTGTTGAGAAACAGCTCCTAAAACATTATTTTACACTTTTGCAAATTATTTTGGCAAATTATTTTGGGATGCAAATTATTTTGGGAGGCAAATTATTTTGGGAGGCAAATTATTTTGGCAAATTATTTTGGCAAATTATTTTGGGAGGCAAATTATTTTGGGAGGCAAATTATTTTGAGAGGCAAATTATTTTGGGAGGCAAATTATTTTGAGAGGCAAATTATTTTGGGAGGCAAATTATTTTGGCAAATTATTTTGGGATGCAAATTATTTTGGGAGGCAAATTATTTTGGGAGGCAAATTATTTTGGGAGGCAAATTATTTTGGCAAATTATTTTGGGAGGCAAATTATTTTGGCAAATTATTTTGGGAGGCAAATTATTTTGGGAGGCAAATTATTTTGAGAGGCAAATTATTTTGGGAGGCAAATTATTTTGAGAGGCAAATTATTTTGGGAGGCAAATTATTTTGGCAAATTATTTTGGGAGGCAAATTATTTTGGGAGGCAAATTATTTTGGGAGGCAAATTATTTTGGGAGGCAAATTATTTTGGCAAATTATTTTGGGAGGCAAATTATTTTGGGAGGCAAATTATTTTGGCAAATTATTTTCGGAGGCAAATTATTTTGGGAGGCAAATTATTTTGGGAGGCAAATTATTTTGGGAGGCAAATTATTTTGGGAGGCAAATTATTTTGGCAAATTATTTTGGGATGCAAATTATTTTGGGAGGCAAATTATTTTGGGAGGCAAATTATTTTGGCAAATTATTTTGGGAGGCAAATTATTTTGGCAAATTATTTTGGGAGGCAAATTATTTTGGCAAATTATTTTGGGAGGCAAATTATTTTGGGAGGCAAATTATTTTGGCAAATTATTTTGGGAGGCAAATTATTTTGGCAAATTATTTTGGGAGGCAAATTATTTTGGGAGGCAAATTATTTTGAGAGGCAAATTATTTTGGGAGGCAAATTATTTTGAGAGGCAAATTATTTTGGGAGGCAAATTATTTTGGCAAATTATTTTGGGAGGCAAATTATTTTGGGAGGCAAATTATTTTGGGAGGCAAATTATTTTGGCAAATTATTTTGGGAGGCAAATTATTTTGGGAGGCAAATTATTTTGGCAAATTATTTTGGGAGGCAAATTATTTTGGGAGGCAAATTATTTTGGCAAATTATTTTCGGAGGCAAATTATTTTGGGAGGCAAATTATTTTGGCAAATTATTTTGGGAGGCAAATTATTTTGGGAGGCAAATTATTTTGGGAGGCAAATTATTTTGGCAAATTATTTTGGGATGCAAATTATTTTGGGAGGCAAATTATTTTGGGAGGCAAATTATTTTGGCAAATTATTTTGGGAGGCAAATTATTTTGGCAAATTATTTTGGGAGGCAAATTATTTTGGGAGGCAAATTATTTTGAGAGGCAAATTATTTTGGGAGGCAAATTATTTTGGCAAATTATTTTGGGAGGCAAATTATTTTGGGAGGCAAATTATTTTGGGAGGCAAATTATTTTGGCAAATTATTTTGGGAGGCAAATTATTTTGGCAAATTATTTTGGGAGGCAAATTATTTTGGGAGGCAAATTATTTTGAGAGGCAAATTATTTTGGGAGGCAAATTATTTTGAGAGGCAAATTATTTTGGGAGGCAAATTATTTTGGGAGGCAAATTATTTTGGGAGGCAAATTATTTTGGGAGGCAAATTATTTTGGGAGGCAAATTTTTTTGGCAAATTATTTTGGGAGGCAAATTATTTTGGGAGGATAATTATTTTGGGAGGCAAATTATTTTGGCAAAGTAAATTAAAACATTATTTTACACTTTTGGTTATTGAGAAACAGCTCATAAAACATTATTTTACACTTTTGGTTGTTGAAAAACAGCTTCTAACCATTATTTGACACTTTGGTTGTTGAGAAACAGCTCCTAAAACATTATTTTACACTTTTGGTTGTCTAAAACATTATTTTACAATTTTGGTTATTGAGAAACAGCTCCTAAAACATTATTTGACACTTTTGGTTGTTGAAAAACAGCTTCTAACCATTATTTGACACTTTGGTTGTTGAGAAACAGCTCCTAAAACATTATTTTACACTTTTGGTTATTGAGAAACAGCTCCTAAAACATTATTTGACACTTTTGGTTGTTGAAAAACAGCTTCTAACCATTATTTGACACTTTGGTTGTTGAGAAACAGCTCCTAAAACATTATTTTACACTTTTGGTTATTGAGAAACAGCTCCTAAAACATTATTTGACACTTTTGGTTGTTGAAAAACAGCTTTTAACCATTATTTGACACTTTGGTTGTTGAGAAACAGCTCCTAAAACATTATTTTACACTTTTGGTTATTATTATTGGTGATTATTATTATTTTGGGAGGCAAATTATTTTGGGAGGCAAATTATTTTGGCAAATTATTTTGGGAGGCAAATTATTTTGGCAAATTATTTTGGGAGGCAAATTATTTTGGCAAATTATTTTGGGAGGCAAATTATTTTGGCAAATTATTTTGGGAGGCAAATTATTTTGGGAGGCAAATTATTTTGGGAGGCAAATTATTTTGGCAAATTATTTTGGGAGGCAAATTATTTTGGGAGGCAAATTATTTTGAGAGGCAAATTATTTTGGCAAATTATTTTGGGAGGCAAATTATTTTGGCAAATTATTTTGGGAGGCAAATTATTTTGGGAGGCAAATTATTTTGAGAGGCAAATTATTTTGGCAAATTATTTTGGGAGGCAAATTATTTTGGCAAATTATTTTGGGAGGCAAATTATTTTGGGAGGCAAATTATTTTGGGAGGCAAATTATTTTGGCAAATTATTTTGGGAGGCAAATTATTTTGGGAGGCAAATTATTTTGGGAGGCAAATTATTTTGGCAAATTATTTTGGGAGGCAAATTATTTTGGGAGGCAAATTATTTTGGGAGGCAAATTATTTTGAGAGGCAAATTATTTTGGCAAATTATTTTGGGAGGCAAATTATTTTGGCAAATTATTTTGGGAGGCAAATTATTTTGGGAGGCAAATTATTTTGAGAGGCAAATTATTTTGAGAGGCAAATTATTTTGGGAGGCAAATTATTTTGGCAAATTATTTTGGGAGGCAAATTATTTTGGGAGGCAAATTATTTTGAGAGGCAAATTATTTTGGCAAATTATTTTGGGAGGCAAATTATTTTGGGAGGCAAATTATTTTGGGAGGCAAATTATTTTGGCAAATTATTTTGGGAAATTATTTTGGGAGGCAAATTATTTTGGGAGGCAAATTATTTTGAGAGGCAAATTATTTTGGGAGGCAAATTATTTTGGCAAATTATTTTGGGAGGCAAATTATTTTGGGAGGCAAATTATTTTGGGAGGCAAATTATTTTGGCAAATTATTTTGGGAGGCAAATTATTTTGGGAGGCAAATTATTTTGGGAGGCAAATTATTTTGGCAAATTATTTTCGGAGGCAAATTATTTTGGGAGGCAAATTATTTTGGCAAATTATTTTGGGAGGCAAATTATTTTGGGAGGCAAATTATTTTGAGAGGCAAATTATTTTGGCAAATTATTTTGGGAGGCAAATTATTTTGGCAAATTATTTTGGGAGGCAAATTATTTTGGGAGGCAAATTATTTTGGGAGGCAAATTATTTTGGCAAATTATTTTGGGAGGCAAATTATTTTGGGAGGCAAATTATTTTGGGAGGCAAATTATTTTGGGAGGCAAATTATTTTGAGAGGCAAATTATTTTGGCAAATTATTTTGGGAGGCAAATTATTTTGGCAAATTATTTTGGGAGGCAAATTATTTTGGGAGGCAAATTATTTTGAGAGGCAAATTATTTTGAGAGGCAAATTATTTTGGGAGGCAAATTATTTTGGCAAATTATTTTGGGAGGCAAATTATTTTGGGAGGCAAATTATTTTGAGAGGCAAATTATTTTGGCAAATTATTTTGGGAGGCAAATTATTTTGGGAGGCAAATTATTTTGGCAAATTATTTTGGGAAATTATTTTGGGAGGCAAATTATTTTGGGAGGCAAATTATTTTGAGAGGCAAATTATTTTGGGAGGCAAATTATTTTGGCAAATTATTTTGGGAGGCAAATTATTTTGGGAGGCAAATTATTTTGGGAGGCAAATTATTTTGGCAAATTATTTTGGGAGGCAAATTATTTTGGGAGGCAAATTATTTTGGCAAATTATTTTCGGAGGCAAATTATTTTGGCAGGCAAATTATTTTGGCAAATTATTTTGGGAGGCAAATTATTTTGGGAGGCAAATTATTTTGGGAGGCAAATTATTTTGGGAGGCAAATTATTTTGAGAGGCAAATTATTTTGGCAAATTATTTTGGGAGGCAAATTATTTTGGCAAATTATTTTGGGAGGCAAATTATTTTGGGAGGCAAATTATTTTGAGAGGCAAATTATTTTGGCAAATTATTTTGGGAGGCAAATTATTTTGGCAAATTATTTTGGGAGGCAAATTATTTTGGGAGGCAAATTATTTTGGGAGGCAAATTATTTTGGCAAATTATTTTGGGAGGCAAATTATTTTGGGAGGCAAATTATTTTGGGAGGCAAATTATTTTGAGAGGCAAATTATTTTGGCAAATTATTTTGGGAGGCAAATTATTTTGGCAAATTATTTTGGGAGGCAAATTATTTTGGGAGGCAAATTATTTTGAGAGGCAAATTATTTTGAGAGGCAAATTATTTTGGGAGGCAAATTATTTTGGCAAATTATTTTGGGAGGCAAATTATTTTGGGAGGCAAATTATTTTGAGAGGCAAATTATTTTGGCAAATTATTTTGGGAGGCAAATTATTTTGGGAGGCAAATTATTTTGGGAGGCAAATTATTTTGGCAAATTATTTTGGGAGGCAAATTATTTTGGGAGGCAAATTATTTTGAGAGGCAAATTATTTTGGGAGGCAAATTATTTTGGGAGGCAAATTATTTTGGGAGGCAAATTATTTTGGGAGGCAAATTATTTTGGGAGGCAAATTATTTTGGGAGGCAAATTATTTTGGCAAATTATTTTGGGAGGCAAATTATTTTGGGAGGCAAATTATTTTGGCAAATTATTTTCGGAGGCAAATTATTTTGGGAGGCAAATTATTTTGGCAAATTATTTTGGGAGGCAAATTATTTTGGGAGGCAAATTATTTTGGGATGCAAATTATTTTGGGAGGCAAATTATTTTGGGAGGCAAATTATTTTGAGAGGCAAATTATTTTGGGAGGCAAATTATTTTGAGAGGCAAATTATTTTGGGAGGCAAATTATTTTGGCAAATTATTTTGGGAGGCAAATTATTTTGGCAAATTATTTTGGGAGGCAAATTATTTTGGGAGGCAAATTATTTTGGCAAATTATTTTGGGAGGCAAATTATTTTGGCAAATTATTTTGGGAGGCAAATTATTTTGGGAGGATAATTATTTTGGGAGGCAAATTATTTTGGCAAAGTAAATTAAAACATTATTTTACACTTTTGGTTATTGAGAAACAGCTCATAAAACATTATTTGACACTTTTGGTTGTTGAAAAACAGCTTCTAACCATTATTTGACACTTTGGTTGTTGAGAAACAGCTCCTAAAACATTATTTTACACTTTTGGTTGTTGAGAAACAGCTCCTAAAACATTATTTGACACTTTTGGTTGTTGAAAAACAGCTTCTAACCATTATTTGACACTTTGGTTGTTGAGAAACAGCTCCTAAAACATTATTTTACACTTTTGGTTATTGAGAAACAGCTCCTAAAACATTATTTGACACTTTTGGTTGTTGAAAAACAGCTTCTAACCATTATTTGACACTTTGGTTGTTGAGAAACAGCTCCTAAAACATTATTTTACACTTTTGGTTATTGAGAAACAGCTCCTAAAACATTATTTGACACATTTGGTTGTTGAAAAACAGCTTCTAACCATTATTTGACACTTTGGTTGTTGAGAAACAGCTCCTAAAACATTATTTTACACTTTTGGTTATTGAGAAACAGCTCCTAAAACATTATTTGACACTTTTGGTTGTTGAAAAACAGCTTCTAACCATTATTTGACACTTTGGTTGTTGAGAAACAGCTCCTAAAACATTATTTTACACTTTTGGTTGTTGAGAAACAGCTCCTAAAACATTATTTGACACTTTTGGTGGTTGAAAAACAGCTTCTAACCATTATTTGACACTTTGGTTGTTGAGAAACAGCTCCTAAAACATTATTTTACACTTTTGGTTATTGAGAAACAGCTCCTAAAACATTATTTGACACTTTTGGTTGTTGAAAAACAGCTTCTAACCATTATTTGACACTTTGGTTGTTGAGAAACAGCTCCTAAAACATTATTTTACACTTTTGGTTGTTGAGAAACAGCTCCTAAAACATTATTTTACACTTTTGGTTATTATTATTGGTGATTATTATTATTTTGGGAGGCAAATTATTTTGGGAGGCAAATTATTTTGGGAGGCAAATTATTTTGAGAGGCAAATTATTTTGGCAAATTATTTTGGCAAATTATTTTGGGAGGCAAATTATTTTGGGAGGCAAATTATTTTGGCAAATTATTTTGGGAGGCAAATTATTTTGGCAAATTATTTTGGGAGGCAAATTATTTTGGGAGGCAAATTATTTTGGCAAATTATTTTGGGAGGCAAATTATTTTGGCAAATTATTTTGGGAGGCAAATTATTTTGGCAAATTATTTTGGGAGGCAAATTATTTTGGGAGGCAAATTATTTTAGCAAATTATTTTGGGAGGCAAATTATTTTGGCAAATTATTTTGGGAGGCAAATTATTTTGGCAAATTATTTTGGGAGGCAAATTATTTTGGGAGGATAATTATTTTGGGAGGCAAATTATTTTGGCAAAGTAAATTAAAACATTATTTTACACTTTTGGTTATTGAGAAACAGCTCATAAAACATTATTTGACACTTTTGGTTGTTGAAAAACAGCTTCTAACCATTATTTGACACTTTGGTTGTTGAGAAACAGCTCCTAAAACATTATTTTACACTTTTGGTTGTTGAGAAACAGCTCCTAAAACATTATTTGACACTTTTGGTTGTTGAAAAACAGCTTCTAACCATTATTTGACACTTTGGTTGTTGAGAAACAGCTCCTAAAACATTATTTTACACTTTTGGTTATTGAGAAACAGCTCCTAAAACATTATTTGACACTTTTGGTTGTTGAAAAACAGCTTCTAACCATTATTTGACACTTTGGTTGTTGAGAAACAGCTCCTAAAACATTATTTTACACTTTTGGTTATTGAGAAACAGCTCCTAAAACATTATTTGACACATTTGGTTGTTGAAAAACAGCTTCTAACCATTATTTGACACTTTGGTTGTTGAGAAACAGCTCCTAAAACATTATTTTACACTTTTGGTTATTGAGAAACAGCTCCTAAAACATTATTTGACACTTTTGGTTGTTGAAAAACAGCTTCTAACCATTATTTGACACTTTGGTTGTTGAGAAACAGCTCCTAAAACATTATTTTACACTTTTGGTTGTTGAGAAACAGCTCCTAAAACATTATTTGACACTTTTGGTGGTTGAAAAACAGCTTCTAACCACTATTTGACACTTTGGTTGTTGAGAAACAGCTCCTAAAACATTATTTTACACTTTTGGTTATTGAGAAACAGCTCCTAAAACATTATTTGACACTTTTGGTTGTTGAAAAACAGCTTCTAACCATTATTTGACACTTTGGTTGTTGAGAAACAGCTCCTAAAACATTATTTTACACTTTTGGTTATTGAGAAACAGCTCCTAAAACATTATTTTACACTTTTGGTTATTATTATTGGTGATTATTATTATTTTGGGAGGCAAATTATTTTGGGAGGCAAATTATTTTGGCAAATTATTTTGGGAGGCAAATTATTTTGGGAGGCAAATTATTTTGGCAAATTATTTTGGGAGGCAAATTATTTTGGGAGGCAAATTATTTTGGCAAATTATTTTGGGAGGCAAATTATTTTGGGAGGCAAATTATTTTGGCAAATTATTTTGGGAGGCAAATTATTTTGGGAGGCAAATTATTTTGAGAGGCAAATTATTTTGGGAGGCAAATTATTTTGGGAGGCAAATTATTTTGGCAAATTATTTTGGGAGGCAAATTATTTTGGGAGGCAAATTATTTTGGCAAATTATTTTGGGAGGCAAATTATTTTGAGAGGCAAATTATTTTGGCAAATTATTTTGGGAGGCAAATTATTTTGGCAAATTATTTTGGGAGGCAAATTATTTTGGGAGGCAAATTATTTTGAGAGGCAAATTATTTTGGGAGGCAAATTATTTTGGCAAATTATTTTGGGAGGCAAATTATTTTGGGAGGCAAATTATTTTGAGAGGCAAATTATTTTGAGAGGCAAATTATTTTGGGAGGCAAATTATTTTGGCAAATTATTTTGGGAGGCAAATTATTTTGAGAGGCAAATTATTTTGGCAAATTATTTTGGGAGGCAAATTATTTTGGGAGGCAAATTATTTTGGGAAATTATTTTGGGAGGCAAATTATTTTGGGAGGCAAATTATTTTGAGAGGCAAATTATTTTGGGAGGCAAATTATTTTGGCAAATTATTTTGGGAGGCAAATTATTTTGGGAGGCAAATTATTTTGGCAAATTATTTTGGGAGGCAAATTATTTTGGGAGGCAAATTATTTTGGCAAATTATTTTGGGAGGCAAATTATTTTGAGAGGCAAATTATTTTGGCAAATTATTTTGGGAGGCAAATTATTTTGGCAAATTATTTTGGGAGGCAAATTATTTTGGGAGGCAAATTATTTTGAGAGGCAAATTATTTTGGCAAATTATTTTGGGAGGCAAATTATTTTGGCAAATTATTTTGGGAGGCAAATTATTTTGGGAGGCAAATTATTTTGAGAGGCAAATTATTTTGAGAGGCAAATTATTTTGGGAGGCAAATTATTTTGGCAAATTATTTTGGGAGGCAAATTATTTTGGGAGGCAAATTATTTTGAGAGGCAAATTATTTTGGCAAATTATTTTGGGAGGCAAATTATTTTGGGAGGCAAATTATTTTGGCAAATTATTTTGGGAAATTATTTTGGGAGGCAAATTATTTTGGGAGGCAAATTATTTTGAGAGGCAAATTATTTTGGGAGGCAAATTATTTTGGCAAATTATTTTGGGAGGCAAATTATTTTGGGAGGCAAATTATTTTGGGAGGCAAATTATTTTGGCAAATTATTTTGGGAGGCAAATTATTTTGGGAGGCAAATTATTTTGGCAAATTATTTTCGGAGGCAAATTATTTTGGGAGGCAAATTATTTTGGGAGGCAAATTATTTTGGGAGGCAAATTATTTTGGCAAATTATTTTGGCAAATTATTTTGCGAGGCAAATTATTTTGGGAGGCAAATTATTTTGGGAGGCAAATTATTTTGGCAAATTATTTTGGGAGGCAAATTATTTTGGGAGGCAAATTATTTTGGCAAATTATTTTCGGAGGCAAATTATTTTGGGAGGCAAATTATTTTGGGAGGCAAATTATTTTGGGAGGCAAATTATTTTGGGAGGCAAATTATTTTGGCAAATTATTTTGGCAAATTATTTTGGGATGCAAATTATTTTGGGAGGCAAATTATTTTGGCAAATTATTTTGGGAGGCAAATTATTTTGGCAAATTATTTTGGGAGGCAAATTATTTTGGGAGGCAAATTATTTTGAGAGGCAAATTATTTTGGGAGGCAAATTATTTTGGCAAATTATTTTGGGAGGCAAATTATTTTGGCAAATTATTTTGGGAGGCAAATTATTTTGGGAGGCAAATTATTTTGGCAAATTATTTTGGGAGGCAAATTATTTTGGCAAATTATTTTGGGAGGCAAATTATTTTGAGAGGCAAATTATTTTGGGAGGCAAATTATTTTGAGAGGCAAATTATTTTGGGAGGCAAATTATTTTGGGAGGCAAATTATTTTGGGAGGCAAATTATTTTGGGAGGCAAATTATTTTGGCAAATTATTTTGGGAGGCAAATTATTTTGGGAGGATAATTATTTTGGGAGGCAAATTATTTTGGCAAAGTAAATTAAAACATTATTTTACACTTTTGGTTATTGAGAAACAGCTCATAAAACATTATTTTACACTTTTGGTTGTTGAAAAACAGCTTCTAACCATTATTTGACACTTTGGTTGTTGAGAAACAGCTCCTAAAACATTATTTTACACTTTTGGTTGTCTAAAACATTATTTTACACTTTTGGTTATTGAGAAACAGCTCCTAAAACATTATTTGACACTTTTGGTTGTTGAAAAACAGCTTCTAACCATTATTTGACACTTTGGTTGTTGAGAAACAGCTCCTAAAACATTATTTTACACTTTTGGTTATTGAGAAACAGCTCCTAAAACATTATTTGACACTTTTGGTTGTTGAAAAACAGCTTCTAACCATTATTTGACACTTTGGTTGTTGAAAAACAGCTCCTAAAACATTATTTTACACTTTTGGTTATTATTATTGGTGATTATTATTATTTTGGGAGGCAAATTATTTTGGGAGGCAAATTATTTTGGCAAATTATTTTGGGAGGCAAATTATTTTGGGAGGCAAATTATTTTGGGAGGCAAATTATTTTGAGAGGCAAATTATTTTGGCAAATTATTTTGGGAGGCAAATTATTTTGGCAAATTATTTTGGGAGGCAAATTATTTTGGGAGGCAAATTATTTTGAGAGGCAAATTATTTTGAGAGGCAAATTATTTTGGGAGGCAAATTATTTTGGGAGGCAAATTATTTTGGGAGGCAAATTATTTTGAGAGGCAAATTATTTTGGCAAATTATTTTGGGAGGCAAATTATTTTGGGAGGCAAATTATTTTGGGAGGCAAATTATTTTGGCAAATTATTTTGGGAAATTATTTTGGGAGGCAAATTATTTTGGGAGGCAAATTATTTTGAGAGGCAAATTATTTTGGGAGGCAAATTATTTTGGCAAATTATTTTGGGAGGCAAATTATTTTGGGAGGCAAATTATTTTGGGAGGCAAATTATTTTGGCAAATTATTTTGGGAGGCAAATTATTTTGGGAGGCAAATTATTTTGGCAAATTATTTTGGCAAATTATTTTGGGAGGCAAATTATTTTGGGAGGCAAATTATTTTGGGAGGCAAATTATTTTGGCAAATTATTTTCGGAGGCAAATCATTTTGGGAGGCAAATTATTTTGGGAGGCAAATTATTTTGGGAGGCAAATTATTTTGGCAAATTATTTTGGGATGCAAATTATTTTGGGAGGCAAATTATTTTGGGAGGCAAATTATTTTGGCAAATTATTTTGGGAGGCAAATTATTTTGGCAAATTATTTTGGGAGGCAAATTATTTTGAGAGGCAAATTATTTTGGGAGGCAAATTATTTTGGGAGGCAAATTATTTTGGCAAATTATTTTGGGAGGCAAATTATTTTGGGAGGCAAATTATTTTGGGAGGCAAATTATTTTGGGAGGCAAATTATTTTGAGAGGCAAATTATTTTGGGAGGCAAATTATTTTGAGAGGCAAATTATTTTGGGAGGCAAATTATTTTGGCAAATTATTTTGGGAGGCAAATTATTTTGGCAAATTATTTTGGGAGGCAAATTATTTTGGGAGGCAAATTATTTTGGCAAATTATTTTGGGAGGCAAATTATTTTGGCAAATTATTTTGGGAGGCAAATTATTTTGGGAGGATAATTATTTTGGGAGGCAAATTATTTTGGCAAAGTAAATTAAAACATTATTTTACACTTTTGGTTATTGAGAAACAGCTCATAAAACATTATTTGACACTTTTGGTTGTTGAAAAACAGCTTCTAACCATTATTTGACACTTTGGTTGTTGAGAAACAGCTCCTAAAACATTATTTTACACTTTTGGTTGTCTAAAACATTATTTTACACTTTTGGTTATTGAGAAACAGCTCCTAAAACATTATTTGACACTTTTGGTTGTTGAAAAACAGCTTCTAACCATTATTTGACACTTTGGTTGTTGAGAAACAGCTCCTAAAACATTATTTTACACTTTTGGTTATTGAGAAACAGCTCCTAAAACATTATTTGACACTTTTGGTTGTTGAAAAACAGCTTTTAACCATTATTTGACACTTTGGTTGTTGAGAAACAGCTCCTAAAACATTATTTTACACTTTTGGTTATTATTATTGGTGATTATTATTATTTTGGGAGGCAAATTATTTTGGGAGGCAAATTATTTTGGCAAATTATTTTGGGAGGCAAATTATTTTGGGAGGCAAATTATTTTGGCAAATTATTTTGGGAGGCAAATTATTTTGGCAAATTATTTTGGGAGGCAAATTATTTTGGCAAATTATTTTGGGAGGCAAATTATTTTGGGAGGCAAATTATTTTGAGAGGCAAATTATTTTGGGAGGCAAATTATTTTGGCAAATTATTTTGGGAGGCAAATTATTTTGGGAGGCAAATTATTTTGGGAGGCAAATTATTTTGGGAGGCAAATTATTTTGGCAAATTATTTTGGGAGGCAAATTATTTTGGAAAATTATTTTGGGAGGCAAATTATTTTGGGAGGCAAATTATTTTGAGAGGCAAATTATTTTGGGAGGCAAATTATTTTGAGAGGCAAATTATTTTGGGAGGCAAATTATTTTGGGAGGCAAATTATTTTGGCAAATTATTTTGGGAGGCAAATTATTTTGGGAGGCAAATTATTTTGGCAAATTATTTTGGGATGCAAATTATTTTGGGAGGCAAATTATTTTGGGAGGCAAATTATTTTGGCAAATTATTTTGGGAGGCAAATTATTTTGGCAAATTATTTTGGGAGGCAAATTATTTTGAGAGGCAAATTATTTTGGGAGGCAAATTATTTTGGGAGGCAAATTATTTTGGCAAATTATTTTGGGAGGCAAATTATTTTGGGAGGCAAATTATTTTGGCAAATTATTTTGGGAGGCAAATTATTTTGGGAGGCAAATTATTTTGAGAGGCAAATTATTTTGGGAGGCAAATTATTTTGAGAGGCAAATTATTTTGGGAGGCAAATTATTTTGGCAAATTATTTTGGGAGGCAAATTATTTTGGCAAATTATTTTGGGAGGCAAATTATTTTGGGAGGCAAATTATTTTGGCAAATTATTTTGGGAGGCAAATTATTTTGGCAAATTATTTTGGGAGGCAAATTATTTTGGGAGGATAATTATTTTGGGAGGCAAATTATTTTGGCAAAGTAAATTAAAACATTATTTTACACTTTTGGTTATTGAGAAACAGCTCATAAAACATTATTTGACACTTTTGGTTGTTGAAAAACAGCTTCTAACCATTATTTGACACTTTGGTTGTTGAGAAACAGCTCCTAAAACATTATTTTACACTTTTGGTTGTCTAAAACATTATTTTACACTTTTGGTTATTGAGAAACAGCTCCTAAAACATTATTTGACACTTTTGGTTGTTGAAAAACAGCTTCTAACCATTATTTGACACTTTGGTTGTTGAGAAACAGCTCCTAAAACATTATTTTACACTTTTGGTTATTGAGAAACAGCTCCTAAAACATTATTTGACACTTTTGGTTGTTGAAAAACAGCTTTTAACCATTATTTGACACTTTGGTTGTTGAGAAACAGCTCCTAAAACATTATTTTACACTTTTGGTTATTATTATTGGTGATTATTATTATTTTGGGAGGCAAATTATTTTGGGAGGCAAATTATTTTGGCAAATTATTTTGGGAGGCAAATTATTTTGGGAGGCAAATTATTTTGGCAAATTATTTTGGGATGCAAATTATTTTGGGAGGCAAATTATTTTGGCAAATTATTTTGGGAGGCAAATTATTTTGGCAAATTATTTTGGGAGGCAAATTATTTTGGGAGGCAAATTATTTTGAGAGGCAAATTATTTTGGGAGGCAAATTATTTTGGCAAATTATTTTGGGAGGCAAATTATTTTGGGAGGCAAATTATTTTGGGAGGCAAATTATTTTGGCAAATTATTTTGGGAGGCAAATTATTTTGGCAAATTATTTTGGGAGGCAAATTATTTTGGGAGGCAAATTATTTTGAGAGGCAAATTATTTTGGGAGGCAAATTATTTTGAGAGGCAAATTATTTTGGGAGGCAAATTATTTTGGGAGGCAAATTATTTTGGGAGGCAAATTATTTTGGGAGGCAAATTATTTTGGCAAATTATTTTGGGAGGCAAATTATTTTGGGAGGATAATTATTTTGGGAGGCAAATTATTTTGGCAAAGTAAATTAAAACATTATTTTACACTTTTGGTTATTGAGAAACAGCTCATAAAACATTATTTTACACTTTTGGTTGTTGAAAAACAGCTTCTAACCATTATTTGACACTTTGGTTGTTGAGAAACAGCTCCTAAAACATTATTTTACACTTTTGGTTGTCTAAAACATTATTTTACAATTTTGGTTATTGAGAAACAGCTCCTAAAACATTATTTGACACTTTTGGTTGTTGAAAAACAGCTTCTAACCATTATTTGACACTTTGGTTGTTGAGAAACAGCTCCTAAAACATTATTTTACACTTTTGGTTATTGAGAAACAGCTCCTAAAACATTATTTGACACTTTTGGTTGTTGAAAAACAGCTTCTAACCATTATTTGACACTTTGGTTGTTGAGAAACAGCTCCTAAAACATTATTTTACACTTTTGGTTATTGAGAAACAGCTCCTAAAACATTATTTGACACTTTTGGTTGTTGAAAAACAGCTTTTAACCATTATTTGACACTTTGGTTGTTGAGAAACAGCTCCTAAAACATTATTTTACACTTTTGGTTATTATTATTGGTGATTATTATTATTTTGGGAGGCAAATTATTTTGGGAGGCAAATTATTTTGGCAAATTATTTTGGGAGGCAAATTATTTTGGCAAATTATTTTGGGAGGCAAATTATTTTGGCAAATTATTTTGGGAGGCAAATTATTTTGGGAGGCAAATTATTTTGGGAGGCAAATTATTTTGGCAAATTATTTTGGGAGGCAAATTATTTTGGGAGGCAAATTATTTTGAGAGGCAAATTATTTTGGCAAATTATTTTGGGAGGCAAATTATTTTGGCAAATTATTTTGGGAGGCAAATTATTTTGGGAGGCAAATTATTTTGAGAGGCAAATTATTTTGGCAAATTATTTTGGGAGGCAAATTATTTTGGCAAATTATTTTGGGAGGCAAATTATTTTGGGAGGCAAATTATTTTGGGAGGCAAATTATTTTGGGAGGCAAATTATTTTGGCAAATTATTTTGGGAGGCAAATTATTTTGGGAGGCAAATTATTTTGGGAGGCAAATTATTTTGGCAAATTATTTTGGGAGGCAAATTATTTTGGGAGGCAAATTATTTTGGGAGGCAAATTATTTTGAGAGGCAAATTATTTTGGCAAATTATTTTGGGAGGCAAATTATTTTGGCAAATTATTTTGGGAGGCAAATTATTTTGGGAGGCAAATTATTTTGAGAGGCAAATTATTTTGAGAGGCAAATTATTTTGGGAGGCAAATTATTTTGGCAAATTATTTTGGGAGGCAAATTATTTTGGGAGGCAAATTATTTTGAGAGGCAAATTATTTTGGGAGGCAAATTATTTTGGGAGGCAAATTATTTTGGGAGGCAAATTATTTTGGGAGGCAAATTATTTTGGCAAATTATTTTGGGAAATTATTTTGGGAGGCAAATTATTTTGGGAGGCAAATTATTTTGAGAGGCAAATTATTTTGGCAAATTATTTTGGGAGGCAAATTATTTTGGGAGGCAAATTATTTTGGGAGGCAAATTATTTTGGGAGGCAAATTATTTTGGCAAATTATTTTGGGAGGCAAATTATTTTGGGAGGCAAATTATTTTGAGAGGCAAATTATTTTGGCAAATTATTTTGGGAGGCAAATTATTTTGGCAAATTATTTTGGGAGGCAAATTATTTTGGGAGGCCAATTATTTTGAGAGGCAAATTATTTTGGCAAATTATTTTGGGAGGCAAATTATTTTGGCAAATTATTTTGGGAGGCAAATTATTTTGGGAGGCAAATTATTTTGGGAGGCAAATTATTTTGGCAAATTATTTTGGGAGGCAAATTATTTTGGGAGGCAAATTATTTTGAGAGGCAAATTATTTTGGCAAATTATTTTGGGAGGCAAATTATTTTGGCAAATTATTTTGGGAGGCAAATTATTTTGGGAGGCAAATTATTTTGAGAGGCAAATTATTTTGGCAAATTATTTTGGGAGGCAAATTATTTTGGGAGGCAAATTATTTTGGGAGGCAAATTATTTTGGGAGGCAAATTATTTTGGCAAATTATTTTGGGAGGCAAATTATTTTGGGAGGCAAATTATTTTGGGAGGCAAATTATTTTGAGAGGCAAATTATTTTGGCAAATTATTTTGGGAGGCAAATTATTTTGGCAAATTATTTTGGGAGGCAAATTATTTTGGGAGGCAAATTATTTTGAGAGGCAAATTATTTTGAGAGGCAAATTATTTTGGGAGGCAAATTATTTTGGCAAATTATTTTGGGAGGCAAATTATTTTGGGAGGCAAATTATTTTGAGAGGCAAATTATTTTGGGAGGCAAATTATTTTGGGAGGCAAATTATTTTGGGAGGCAAATTATTTTGGGAGGCAAATTATTTTGGCAAATTATTTTGGGAAATTATTTTGGGAGGCAAATTATTTTGGGAGGCAAATTATTTTGAGAGGCAAATTATTTTGGCAAATTATTTTGGGAGGCAAATTATTTTGGGAGGCAAATTATTTTGGGAGGCAAATTATTTTGGCAAATTATTTTGGGAGGCAAATTATTTTGGGAGGCAAATTATTTTGAGAGGCAAATTATTTTGGCAAATTATTTTGGGAGGCAAATTATTTTGGCAAATTATTTTGGGAGGCAAATTATTTTGGGAGGCCAATTATTTTGAGAGGCAAATTATTTTGGCAAATTATTTTGGGAGGCAAATTATTTTGGCAAATTATTTTGGGAGGCAAATTATTTTGGGAGGCAAATTATTTTGGGAGGCAAATTATTTTGGCAAATTATTTTGGGAGGCAAATTATTTTGGGAGGCAAATTATTTTGAGAGGCAAATTATTTTGGCAAATTATTTTGGGAGGCAAATTATTTTGGCAAATTATTTTGGGAGGCAAATTATTTTGGGAGGCAAATTATTTTGAGAGGCAAATTATTTTGGCAAATTATTTTGGGAGGCAAATTATTTTGGGAGGCAAATTATTTTGGGAGGCAAATTATTTTGGGAGGCAAATTATTTTGGGAGGCAAATTATTTTGGGAGGCAAATTATTTTGGCAAATTATTTTGGGAGGCAAATTATTTTGGGAGGCAAATTATTTTGGGAGGCAAATTATTTTGGCAAATTATTTTGGGAGGCAAATTATTTTGGGAGGCAAATTATTTTGGGAGGCAAATTATTTTGAGAGGCAAATTATTTTGGCAAATTATTTTGGGAGGCAAATTATTTTGGCAAATTATTTTGGGAGGCAAATTATTTTGGGAGGCAAATTATTTTGAGAGGCAAATTATTTTGAGAGGCAAATTATTTTGGGAGGCAAATTATTTTGGCAAATTATTTTGGGAGGCAAATTATTTTGGGAGGCAAATTATTTTGAGAGGCAAATTATTTTGGCAAATTATTTTGGGAGGCAAATTATTTTGGGAGGCAAATTATTTTGGGAGGCAAATTATTTTGGCAAATTATTTTGGGAAATTATTTTGGGAGGCAAATTATTTTGGGAGGCAAATTATTTTGAGAGGCAAATTATTTTGGGAGGCAAATTATTTTGGCAAATTATTTTGGGAGGCAAATTATTTTGGGAGGCAAATTATTTTGGGAGGCAAATTATTTTGGCAAATTATTTTGGGAGGCAAATTATTTTGGGAGGCAAATTATTTTGGGAGGCAAATTATTTTGGCAAATTATTTTCGGAGGCAAATTATTTTGGGAGGCAAATTATTTTGGCAAATTATTTTGGCAAATTATTTTGGGAGGCAAATTATTTTGGGAGGCAAATTATTTTGAGAGGCAAATTATTTTGGCAAATTATTTTGGGAGGCAAATTATTTTGGGAGGCAAATTATTTTGGGAGGCAAATTATTTTGGGAGGCAAATTATTTTGGGAGGCAAATTATTTTGGCAAATTATTTTGGGAGGCAAATTATTTTGGGAGGCAAATTATTTTGGGAGGCAAATTATTTTGGCAAATTATTTTGGGAGGCAAATTATTTTGGGAGGCAAATTATTTTGGGAGGCAAATTATTTTGAGAGGCAAATTATTTTGGCAAATTATTTTGGGAGGCAAATTATTTTGGCAAATTATTTTGGGAGGCAAATTATTTTGGGAGGCAAATTATTTTGAGAGGCAAATTATTTTGAGAGGCAAATTATTTTGGGAGGCAAATTATTTTGGCAAATTATTTTGGGAGGCAAATTATTTTGGGAGGCAAATTATTTTGAGAGGCAAATTATTTTGGCAAATTATTTTGGGAGGCAAATTATTTTGGGAGGCAAATTATTTTGGGAGGCAAATTATTTTGGCAAATTATTTTGGGAAATTATTTTGGGAGGCAAATTATTTTGGGAGGCAAATTATTTTGAGAGGCAAATTATTTTGGGAGGCAAATTATTTTGGCAAATTATTTTGGGAGGCAAATTATTTTGGGAGGCAAATTATTTTGGGAGGCAAATTATTTTGGCAAATTATTTTGGGAGGCAAATTATTTTGGGAGGCAAATTATTTTGGCAAATTATTTTCGGAGGCAAATTATTTTGGGAGGCAAATTATTTTGGCAAATTATTTTGGGAGGCAAATTATTTTGGGAGGCAAATTATTTTGGCAAATTATTTTGGGAGGCAAATTATTTTGGGAGGCAAATTATTTTGGGAGGCAAATTATTTTGGCAAATTATTTTGGGAGGCAAATTATTTTGGGAGGCAAATTATTTTGAGAGGCAAATTATTTTGGCAAATTATTTTGGGAGGCAAATTATTTTGGCAAATTATTTTGGGAGGCAAATTATTTTGGGAGGCAAATTATTTTGAGAGGCAAATTATTTTGGCAAATTATTTTGGGAGGCAAATTATTTTGGGAGGCAAATTATTTTGGGAGGCAAATTATTTTGGGAGGCAAATTATTTTGGGAGGCAAATTATTTTGAGAGGCAAATTATTTTGGCAAATTATTTTGGGAGGCAAATTATTTTGGCAAATTATTTTGGGAGGCAAATTATTTTGGGAGGCAAATTATTTTGAGAGGCAAATTATTTTGAGAGGCAAATTATTTTGGGAGGCAAATTATTTTGGCAAATTATTTTGGGAGGCAAATTATTTTGGGAGGCAAATTATTTTGAGAGGCAAATTATTTTGGCAAATTATTTTGGGAGGCAAATTATTTTGGGAGGCAAATTATTTTGGCAAATTATTTTGGGAAATTATTTTGGGAGGCAAATTATTTTGGGAGGCAAATTATTTTGAGAGGCAAATTATTTTGGGAGGCAAATTATTTTGGGAGGCAAATTATTTTGGGAGGCAAATTATTTTGGGAGGCAAATTATTTTGGGAGGCAAATTATTTTGGCAAATTATTTTGGGAGGCAAATTATTTTGGGAGGCAAATTATTTTGGCAAATTATTTTCGGAGGCAAATTATTTTGGGAGGCAAATTATTTTGGCAAATTATTTTGGGAGGCAAATTATTTTGGGAGGCAAATTATTTTGGGATGCAAATTATTTTGGGAAGCAAATTATTTTGGGAGGCAAATTATTTTGAGAGGCAAATTATTTTGGGAGGCAAATTATTTTGAGAGGCAAATTATTTTGGGAGGCAAATTATTTTGGCAAATTATTTTGGGAGGCAAATTATTTTGGGAGGCAAATTATTTTGGCAAATTATTTTGGGAGGCAAATTATTTTGGCAAATTATTTTGGGAGGCAAATTATTTTGGGAGGATAATTATTTTGGGAGGCAAATTATTTTGGCAAAGTAAATTAAAACATTATTTTACACTTTTGGTTATTGAGAAACAGCTCATAAAACATTATTTGACACTTTTGGTTGTTGAAAAACAGCTTCTAACCATTATTTGACACTTTGGTTGTTGAGAAACAGCTCCTAAAACATTATTTTACACTTTTGGTTGTTGAGAAACAGCTCCTAAAACATTATTTGACACTTTTGGTTGTTGAAAAACAGCTTCTAACCATTATTTGACACTTTGGTTGTTGAGAAACAGCTCCTAAAACATTATTTTACACTTTTGGTTATTGAGAAACAGCTCCTAAAACATTATTTGACACTTTTGGTTGTTGAAAAACAGCTTCTAACCATTATTTGACACTTTGGTTGTTGAGAAACAGCTCCTAAAACATTATTTTACACTTTTGGTTATTGAGAAACAGCTCCTAAAACATTATTTGACACATTTGGTTGTTGAAAAACAGCTTCTAACCATTATTTGACACTTTGGTTGTTGAGAAACAGCTCCTAAAACATTATTTTACACTTTTGGTTATTGAGAAACAGCTCCTAAAACATTATTTGACACTTTTGGTTGTTGAAAAACAGCTTCTAACCATTATTTGACACTTTGGTTGTTGAGAAACAGCTCCTAAAACATTATTTTACACTTTTGGTTGTTGAGAAACAGCTCCTAAAACATTATTTGACACTTTTGGTGGTTGAAAAACAGCTTCTAACCATTATTTGACACTTTGGTTGTTGAGAAACAGCTCCTAAAACATTATTTTACACTTTTGGTTATTGAGAAACAGCTCCTAAAACATTATTTGACACTTTTGGTTGTTGAAAAACAGCTTCTAACCATTATTTGACACTTTGGTTGTTGAGAAACAGCTCCTAAAACATTATTTTACACTTTTGGTTGTTGAGAAACAGCTCCTAAAACATTATTTTACACTTTTGGTTATTATTATTGGTGATTATTATTATTTTGGGAGGCAAATTATTTTGGGAGGCAAATTATTTTGAGAGGCAAATTATTTTGGCAAATTATTTTGGCAAATTATTTTGGGAGGCAAATTATTTTGGGAGGCAAATTATTTTGGCAAATTATTTTGGGAGGCAAATTATTTTGGCAAATTATTTTGGGAGGCAAATTATTTTGGGAGGCAAATTATTTTGGCAAATTATTTTGGGAGGCAAATTATTTTGGCAAATTATTTTGGGAGGCAAATTATTTTGGCAAATTATTTTGGGAGGCAAATTATTTTGGGAGGCAAATTATTTTAGCAAATTATTTTGGGAGGCAAATTATTTTGGGAGGCAAATTATTTTGGCAAATTATTTTGGGAGGCAAATTATTTTGGGAGGATAATTATTTTGGGAGGCAAATTATTTTGGCAAAGTAAATTAAAACATTATTTTACACTTTTGGTTATTGAGAAACAGCTCATAAAACATTATTTGACACTTTTGGTTGTTGAAAAACAGCTTCTAACCATTATTTGACACTTTGGTTGTTGAGAAACAGCTCCTAAAACATTATTTTACACTTTTGGTTGTTGAGAAACAGCTCCTAAAACATTATTTGACACTTTTGGTTGTTGAAAAACAGCTTCTAACCATTATTTGACACTTTGGTTGTTGAGAAACAGCTCCTAAAACATTATTTTACACTTTTGGTTATTGAGAAACAGCTCCTAAAACATTATTTGACACTTTTGGTTGTTGAAAAACAGCTTCTAACCATTATTTGACACTTTGGTTGTTGAGAAACAGCTCCTAAAACATTATTTTACACTTTTGGTTATTGAGAAACAGCTCCTAAAACATTATTTGACACATTTGGTTGTTGAAAAACAGCTTCTAACCATTATTTGACACTTTGGTTGTTGAGAAACAGCTCCTAAAACATTATTTTACACTTTTGGTTATTGAGAAACAGCTCCTAAAACATTATTTGACACTTTTGGTTGTTGAAAAACAGCTTCTAACCATTATTTGACACTTTGGTTGTTGAGAAACAGCTCCTAAAACATTATTTTACACTTTTGGTTGTTGAGAAACAGCTCCTAAAACATTATTTGACACTTTTGGTGGTTGAAAAACAGCTTCTAACCACTATTTGACACTTTGGTTGTTGAGAAACAGCTCCTAAAACATTATTTTACACTTTTGGTTATTGAGAAACAGCTCCTAAAACATTATTTGACACTTTTGGTTGTTGAAAAACAGCTTCTAACCATTATTTGACACTTTGGTTGTTGAGAAACAGCTCCTAAAACATTATTTTACACTTTTGGTTATTGAGAAACAGCTCCTAAAACATTATTTTACACTTTTGGTTATTATTATTGGTGATTATTATTATTTTGGGAGGCAAATTATTTTGGGAGGCAAATTATTTTGGCAAATTATTTTGGGAGGCAAATTATTTTGGCAAATTATTTTGGGAGGCAAATTATTTTGGGAGGCAAATTATTTTGGCAAATTATTTTGGGAGGCAAATTATTTTGGCAAATTATTTTGGGAGGCAAATTATTTTAAAAGGCAAATTATTTTGGCAAATTATTTTGGGAGGCAAATTATTTTGGGAGGCAAATTATTTTGGCAAATTATTTTGGGAGGCAAATTATTTTGGGAGGCAAATTATTTTGGCAAATTATTTTGGGAGGCAAATTATTTTGAGAGGCAAATTATTTTGGCAAATTATTTTGGGAGGCAAATTATTTTGGCAAATTATTTTGGGAGGCAAATTATTTTGGGAGGCAAATTATTTTGAGAGGCAAATTATTTTGGCAAATTATTTTGGGAGGCAAATTATTTTGGCAAATTATTTTGGGAGGCAAATTATTTTGGGAGGCAAATTATTTTGAGAGGCAAATTATTTTGAGAGGCAAATTATTTTGGGAGGCAAATTATTTTGGCAAATTATTTTGGGAGGCAAATTATTTTGGGAGGCAAATTATTTTGAGAGGCAAATTATTTTGGCAAATTATTTTGGGAGGCAAATTATTTTGGGAGGCAAATTATTTTGGCAAATTATTTTGGGAAATTATTTTGGGAGGCAAATTATTTTGGGAGGCAAATTATTTTGAGAGGCAAATTATTTTGGGAGGCAAATTATTTTGGCAAATTATTTTGGGAGGCAAATTATTTTGGGAGGCAAATTATTTTGGGAGGCAAATTATTTTGGCAAATTATTTTGGGAGGCAAATTATTTTGGGAGGCAAATTATTTTGGCAAATTATTTTCGGAGGCAAATTATTTTGGGAGGCAAATTATTTTGGGAGGCAAATTATTTTGGGAGGCAAATTATTTTGGCAAATTATTTTGGCAAATTATTTTGGCAAATTATTTTGCGAGGCAAATTATTTTGGGAGGCAAATTATTTTGGGAGGCAAATTATTTTGGCAAATTATTTTGGGAGGCAAATTATTTTGGCAAATTATTTTCGGAGGCAAATTATTTTGGGAGGCAAATTATTTTGGGAGGCAAATTATTTTGGGAGGCAAATTATTTTGGGAGGCAAATTATTTTGGCAAATTATTTTGGGATGCAAATTATTTTGGGAGGCAAATTATTTTGGGAGGCAAATTATTTTGGCAAATTATTTTGGGAGGCAAATTATTTTGGCAAATTATTTTGGGAGGCAAATTATTTTGGGAGGCAAATTATTTTGGCAAATTATTTTGGGAGGCAAATTATTTTGGCAAATTATTTTCGGAGGCAAATTATTTTGGGAGGCAAATTATTTTGGCAAATTATTTTGGGAGGCAAATTATTTTGGGAGGCAAATTATTTTGGGATGCAAATTATTTTGGGAGGCAAATTATTTTGGGAGGCAAATTATTTTGAGAGGCAAATTATTTTGGGAGGCAAATTATTTTGAGAGGCAAATTATTTTGGGAGGCAAATTATTTTGGCAAATTATTTTGGGAGGCAAATTATTTTGGGAGGCAAATTATTTTGGCAAATTATTTTGGGAGGCAAATTATTTTGGCAAATTATTTTGGGAGGCAAATTATTTTGGGAGGATAATTATTTTGGGAGGCAAATTATTTTGGCAAAGTAAATTAAAACATTATTTTACACTTTTGGTTATTGAGAAACAGCTCATAAAACATTATTTGACACTTTTGGTTGTTGAAAAACAGCTTCTAACCATTATTTGACACTTTGGTTGTTGAGAAACAGCTCCTAAAACATTATTTTACACTTTTGGTTGTTGAGAAACAGCTCCTAAAACATTATTTGACACTTTTGGTTGTTGAAAAACAGCTTCTAACCATTATTTGACACTTTGGTTGTTGAGAAACAGCTCCTAAAACATTATTTTACACTTTTGGTTATTGAGAAACAGCTCCTAAAACATTATTTGACACTTTTGGTTGTTGAAAAACAGCTTCTAACCATTATTTGACACTTTGGTTGTTGAGAAACAGCTCCTAAAACATTATTTTACACTTTTGGTTATTGAGAAACAGCTCCTAAAACATTATTTGACACATTTGGTTGTTGAAAAACAGCTTCTAACCATTATTTGACACTTTGGTTGTTGAGAAACAGCTCCTAAAACATTATTTTACACTTTTGGTTATTGAGAAACAGCTCCTAAAACATTATTTGACACTTTTGGTTGTTGAAAAACAGCTTCTAACCATTATTTGACACTTTGGTTGTTGAGAAACAGCTCCTAAAACATTATTTTACACTTTTGGTTGTTGAGAAACAGCTCCTAAAACATTATTTGACACTTTTGGTGGTTGAAAAACAGCTTCTAACCATTATTTGACACTTTGGTTGTTGAGAAACAGCTCCTAAAACATTATTTTACACTTTTGGTTATTGAGAAACAGCTCCTAAAACATTATTTGACACTTTTGGTTGTTGAAAAACAGCTTCTAACCATTATTTGACACTTTGGTTGTTGAGAAACAGCTCCTAAAACATTATTTTACACTTTTGGTTGTTGAGAAACAGCTCCTAAAACATTATTTTACACTTTTGGTTATTATTATTGGTGATTATTATTATTTTGGGAGGCAAATTATTTTGGGAGGCAAATTATTTTGAGAGGCAAATTATTTTGGCAAATTATTTTGGCAAATTATTTTGGGAGGCAAATTATTTTGGGAGGCAAATTATTTTGGCAAATTATTTTGGGAGGCAAATTATTTTGGCAAATTATTTTGGGAGGCAAATTATTTTGGGAGGCAAATTATTTTGGCAAATTATTTTGGGAGGCAAATTATTTTGGCAAATTATTTTGGGAGGCAAATTATTTTGGCAAATTATTTTGGGAGGCAAATTATTTTAGCAAATTATTTTGGGAGGCAAATTATTTTGGCAAATTATTTTGGGAGGCAAATTATTTTGGCAAATTATTTTGGGAGGCAAATTATTTTGGGAGGATAATTATTTTGGGAGGCAAATTATTTTGGCAAAGTAAATTAAAACATTATTTTACACTTTTGGTTATTGAGAAACAGCTCATAAAACATTATTTGACACTTTTGGTTGTTGAAAAACAGCTTCTAACCATTATTTGACACTTTGGTTGTTGAGAAACAGCTCCTAAAACATTATTTTACACTTTTGGTTGTTGAGAAACAGCTCCTAAAACATTATTTGACACTTTTGGTTGTTGAAAAACAGCTTCTAACCATTATTTGACACTTTGGTTGTTGAGAAACAGCTCCTAAAACATTATTTTACACTTTTGGTTATTGAGAAACAGCTCCTAAAACATTATTTGACACTTTTGGTTGTTGAAAAACAGCTTCTAACCATTATTTGACACTTTGGTTGTTGAGAAACAGCTCCTAAAACATTATTTTACACTTTTGGTTATTGAGAAACAGCTCCTAAAACATTATTTGACACATTTGGTTGTTGAAAAACAGCTTCTAACCATTATTTGACACTTTGGTTGTTGAGAAACAGCTCCTAAAACATTATTTTACACTTTTGGTTATTGAGAAACAGCTCCTAAAACATTATTTGACACTTTTGGTTGTTGAAAAACAGCTTCTAACCATTATTTGACACTTTGGTTGTTGAGAAACAGCTCCTAAAACATTATTTTACACTTTTGGTTGTTGAGAAACAGCTCCTAAAACATTATTTGACACTTTTGGTTGTTGAAAAACAGCTTCTAACCATTATTTGACACTTTGGTTGTTGAGAAACAGCTCCTAAAACATTATTTTACACTTTTGGTGTAAAAGAAGCAAATTATTTTGGGAGGCAAATTATTTTGGCAAATTATTTTGGGAGGCAAATTATTTTGGCAAATTATTTTCGGAGGCAAATTATTTTGGGAGGCAAATTATTTTGGGAGGCAAATTATTTTGGGAGGCAAATTATTTTGGGAGGCAAATTATTTTGGCAAATTATTTTGGGATGCAAATTATTTTGGGAGGCAAATTATTTTGGGAGGCAAATTATTTTGGCAAATTATTTTGGGAGGCAAATTATTTTGGCAAATTATTTTGGGAGGCAAATTATTTTGGCAAATTATTTTGGGAGGCAAATTATTTTGAGAGGCAAATTATTTTGGGAGGCAAATTATTTTGAGAGGCAAATTATTTTGGGAGGCAAATTATTTTGGGAGGCAAATTATTTTGGGAGGCAAATTATTTTGGGAGGCAAATTATTTTGGCAAATTATTTTGGGAGGCAAATTATTTTGGGAGGATAATTATTTTGGGAGGCAAATTATTTTGGCAAAGTAAATTAAAACATTATTTTACACTTTTGGTTATTGAGAAACAGCTCATAAAACATTATTTTACACTTTTGGTTGTTGAAAAACAGCTTCTAACCATTATTTGACACTTTGGTTGTTGAGAAACAGCTCCTAAAACATTATTTTACACTTTTGGTTGTCTAAAACATTATTTTACACTTTTGGTTATTGAGAAACAGCTCCTAAAACATTATTTGACACTTTTGGTTGTTGAAAAACAGCTTCTAACCATTATTTGACACTTTGGTTGTTGAGAAACAGCTCCTAAAACATTATTTTACACTTTTGGTTATTGAGAAACAGCTCCTAAAACATTATTTGACACTTTTGGTTGTTGAAAAACAGCTTCTAACCATTATTTGACACTTTGGTTGTTGAGAAACAGCTCCTAAAACATTATTTTACACTTTTGGTTATTGAGAAACAGCTCCTAAAACATTATTTGACACTTTTGGTTGTTGAAAAACAGCTTTTAACCATTATTTGACACTTTGGTTGTTGAGAAACAGCTCCTAAAACATTATTTTACACTTTTGGTTATTATTATTGGTGATTATTATTATTTTGGGAGGCAAATTATTTTGGGAGGCAAATTATTTTGGCAAATTATTTTGGGAGGCAAATTATTTTGGGAGGCAAATTATTTTGGGAGGCAAATTATTTTGAGAGGCAAATTATTTTGGCAAATTATTTTGGGAGGCAAATTATTTTGGCAAATTATTTTGGGAGGCAAATTATTTTGGGAGGCAAATTATTTTGAGAGGCAAATTATTTTGAGAGGCAAATTATTTTGGGAGGCAAATTATTTTGGCAAATTATTTTGGGAGGCAAATTATTTTGGGAGGCAAATTATTTTGAGAGGCAAATTATTTTGGCAAATTATTTTGGGAGGCAAATTATTTTGGGAGGCAAATTATTTTGGGAGGCAAATTATTTTGGCAAATTATTTTGGGAAATTATTTTGGGAGGCAAATTATTTTGGGAGGCAAATTATTTTGAGAGGCAAATTATTTTGGGAGGCAAATTATTTTGGCAAATTATTTTGGGAGGCAAATTATTTTGGGAGGCAAATTATTTTGGGAGGCAAATTATTTTGGCAAATTATTTTGGGAGGCAAATTATTTTGGGAGGCAAATTATTTTGGCAAATTATTTTGGCAAATTATTTTGGGAGGCAAATTATTTTGGGAGGCAAATTATTTTGGGAGGCAAATTATTTTGGCAAATTATTTTCGGAGGCAAATCATTTTGGGAGGCAAATTATTTTGGCAAATTATTTTGGGAGGCAAATTATTTTGGGAGGCAAATTATTTTGGCAAATTATTTTGGGATGCAAATTATTTTGGGAGGCAAATTATTTTGGGAGGCAAATTATTTTGGCAAATTATTTTGGGAGGCAAATTATTTTGGCAAATTATTTTGGGAGGCAAATTATTTTGGGAGGCAAATTATTTTGAGAGGCAAATTATTTTGGGAGGCAAATTATTTTGGGAGGCAAATTATTTTGGCAAATTATTTTGGGAGGCAAATTATTTTGGGAGGCAAATTATTTTGGCAAATTATTTTGGGAGGCAAATTATTTTGGGAGGCAAATTATTTTGAGAGGCAAATTATTTTGGGAGGCAAATTATTTTGAGAGGCAAATTATTTTGGGAGGCAAATTATTTTGGCAAATTATTTTGGGAGGCAAATTATTTTGGCAAATTATTTTGGGAGGCAAATTATTTTGGGAGGCAAATTATTTTGGCAAATTATTTTGGCAAATTATTTTGGGAGGCAAATTATTTTGGGAGGATAATTATTTTGGGAGGCAAATTATTTTGGCAAAGTAAATTAAAACATTATTTTACACTTTTGGTTATTGAGAAACAGCTCATAAAACATTATTTGACACTTTTGGTTGTTGAAAAACAGCTTCTAACCATTATTTGACACTTTGGTTGTTGAGAAACAGCTCCTAAAACATTATTTTACACTTTTTGTTGTCTAAAACATTATTTTACACTTTTGGTTATTGAGAAACAGCTCCTAAAACATTATTTGACACTTTTGGTTGTTGAAAAACAGCTTCTAACCATTATTTGACACTTTGGTTGTTGAGAAACAGCTCCTAAAACATTATTTTACACTTTTGGTTATTGAGAAACAGCTCCTAAAACATTATTTGACACTTTTGGTTGTTGAAAAACAGCTTTTAACCATTATTTGACACTTTGGTTGTTGAGAAACAGCTCCTAAAACATTATTTTACACTTTTGGTTATTATTATTGGTGATTATTATTATTTTGGGAGGCAAATTATTTTGGCAAATTATTTTGGGAGGCAAATTATTTTGGCAAATTATTTTGGGAGGCAAATTATTTTGGCAAATTATTTTGGGAGGCAAATTATTTTGGCAAATTATTTTGGCAAATTATTTTGGCAAATTATTTTGGGAGGCAAATTATTTTGGGAGGCAAATTATTTTGGGAGGCAAATTATTTTGGGAGGATAATTATTTTGGCAAATTATTTTGGGAGGAAAATTATTTTGGGAGGATAATTATTTTGGGAGGCAAATTATTTTGGCAAATTATTTTGGGAGGCAAATTATTTTGGCAAATTATTTTGGGAGGCAAATTATTTTGGGAGGCAAATTATTTTGAGAGGCAAATTATTTTTGGAGGCAAATTATTTTGGCAAATTATTTTGGGAGGCAAATTATTTTGGCAAATTATTTTGGGAGGCAAATTATTTTGGGAGGCAAATTATTTTGGCAAATTATTTTGGGAGGCAAATTATTTTGGGAGGCAAATTATTTTGGGATGCAAATTATTTTGGGAGGCAAATTATTTTGGGAGGATAATTATTTTGGGAGGCAAATTATTTTGGGAGGCAAATTATTTTGGGAGGCAAATTATTTTGGCAAATTATTTTGGGAAATTATTTTGGGAGGCAAATTATTTTGGGAGGCAAATTATTTTGAGAGGCAAATTATTTTGGGAGGCAAATTATTTTGGCAAATTATTTTGGGAGGCAAATTATTTTGGGAGGCAAATTATTTTGGGAGGCAAATTATTTTGGCAAATTATTTTGGGAGGCAAATTATTTTGGGAGGCAAATTATTTTGGGAGGCAAATTATTTTGGCAAATTATTTTGGGAGGCAAATTATTTTGGGAGGCAAATTATTTTGGCAAATTATTTTCGAAAGCAAATTATTTTGGGAGGCAAATTATTTTGGCAAATTATTTTGGGAGGCAAATTATTTTGGGAGGCAAATTATTTTGGGAGGCAAATTATTTTGGGATGCAAATTATTTTGGGAGGCAAATTATTTTGGGAGGCAAATTATTTTGGGAGGCAAATTATTTTGGCAAATTATTTTGGGAGGCAAATTATTTTGGGAGGCAAATTATTTTGAGAGGCAAATTATTTTGGGAGGCAAATTATTTTGGGAGGCAAATTATTTTGGGAGGCAAATTATTTTGGCAAATTATTTTGGGAGGCAAATTTTTTTGGGAGGCAAATTATTTTGGGAGGCAAATTATTTTGGGAGGCAAATTATTTTGAGAGGCAAATTATTTTGGCAAATTATTTTGGGAGGCAAATTATTTTGGGAGGCAAATTATTTTGGCAAATTATTTTGGGAAATTATTTTGGGAGGCAAATTATTTTGGGAGGCAAATTATTTTGAGAGGCAAATTATTTTGGGAGGCAAATTATTTTGGCAAATTATTTTGGGAGGCAAATTATTTTGGGAGGCAAATTATTTTGGCAAATTATTTTGGGAGGCAAATTATTTTGGGAGGCAAATTATTTTGGGAGGCAAATTATTTTGGCAAATTATTTTGGGAGGCAAATTATTTTGGGAGGCAAATTATTTTGGCAAATTATTTTGGGAAATTATTTTGGGAGGCAAATTATTTTGGGAGGCAAATTATTTTGAGAGGCAAATTATTTTGGGAGGCAAATTATTTTGGCAAATTATTTTGGGAGGCAAATTATTTTGGGAGGCAAATTATTTTGGGAGGCAAATTATTTTGGCAAATTATTTTGGGAGGCAAATTATTTTGGGAGGCAAATTATTTTGGGAGGCAAATTATTTTGGCAAATTATTTTGGGAGGCAAATTATTTTGGCAAATTATTTTCGGAGGCAAATTATTTTGGGAGGCAAATTATTTTGGCAAATTATTTTGGGAGGCAAATTATTTTGGGAGGCAAATTATTTTGGGATGCAAATTATTTTGGGAGGCAAATTATTTTGGGAGGCAAATTATTTTGGGAGGCAAATTATTTTGGCAAATTATTTTGGGAGGCAAATTATTTTGGGAGGCAAATTATTTTGAGAGGCAAATTATTTTGGGAGGCAAATTATTTTGGGAGGCAAATTATTTTGGGAGGCAAATTATTTTGGCAAATTATTTTGGGAGGCAAATTATTTTGGGAGGCAAATTATTTTGGGAGGCAAATTATTTTGAGAGGCAAATTATTTTGGGAGGCAAATTATTTTGAGAGGCAAATTATTTTGGGAGGCAAATTATTTTGGCAAATTATTTTGGGAGGCAAATTATTTTGGCAAATTATTTTGGGAGGCAAATTATTTTGGGAGGCAAATTATTTTGGCAAATTATTTTGGGAGGCAAATTATTTTGGGAGGCAAAATATTTTGGCAAATTATTTTGGGAGGCAAATTATTTTGGCAAATTATTTTGGGAGGCAAATTATTTTGGCAAATTATTTTGGGAGGCAAATTATTTTGGCAAATGATTTTGGGAGGCAAATTATTTTGGGAGGCAAATTATTTTGGCAAATTATTTTGGCAAATTATTTTGGGAGGCAAATTATTTTGGGAGGCAAATTATTTTGGCAAATTATTTTGGCAAATTATTTTGGGAGGCAAATTATTTTGGCAAATTATTTTGGCAAATTATTTTGGGAGGCAAATTATTTTGGGAGGATAATTATTTTGGGAGGCAAATTATTTTGGGAGGCAAATTATTTTGGGAGGCAAATTATTTTGGCAAATTATTTTGGGAGGCAAATTATTTTGGGAGGCAAATTATTTTGGCAAATTATTTTGGGAGGCAAATTATTTTGGCAAATTATTTTGGGAGGCAAATTATTTTGGGAGGCAAATTATTTTGAGAGGCAAATTATTTTGGGAGGCAAATTATTTTGGCAAATTATTTTGGGAGGCAAATTATTTTGGGAGGCAAATTATTTTGAGAGGCAAATTATTTTGGGAGGCAAATTATTTTGGGAGGCAAATTATTTTGAGAGGCAAATTATTTTGGCAAATTATTTTGGGAGGCAAATTATTTTGGGAGGCAAATTATTTTGGCAAATTATTTTGGGAGGCAAATTATTTTGGCAAATTATTTTGGGAGGCAAATTATTTTGGGAGGATAATTATTTTGGGAGGCAAATTATTTTGGCAAAGTAAATTAAAACATTATTTTACACTTTTGGTTATTGAGAAACAGCTCATAAAACATTATTTGACACTTTTGGTTGTTGAAAAACAGCTTCTAACCATTATTTGACACTTTTGGTGGTTGAAAAACAGCTTCTAACCATTATTTGACACTTTGGTTGTTGAGAAACAGCTCCTAAAACATTATTTTACACTTTTGGTTATTGAGAAACAGCTCCTAAAACATTATTTGACACTTTTGGTTGTTGAAAAACAGCTTCTAACCATTATTTGACACTTTGGTTGTTGAGAAACAGCTCCTAAAACATTATTTTACACTTTTGGTTAATGAGAAACAGCTCCTAAAACATTATTTGACACTTTTGGTTGTTGAAAAACAGCTTCTAACCATTATTTGACACTTTGGTTGTTGAGAAACAGCTCCTAAAACATTATTTTACACTTTTGGTTATTGAGAAACAGCTCATAAAACATTATTTGACACTTTTGGTTGTTGAAAAACAGCTTCTAACCATTATTTGACACTTTGGTTGTTGAGAAACAGCTCCTAAAACATTATTTTACACTTTTGGTTATTGAGAAACAGCTCCTAAAACATTATTTGACACTTTTGGTTGTTGAAAAACAGCTTCTAACCATTATTTGACACTTTGGTTGTTGAGAAACAGCTCCTAAAACATTATTTTACACTTTTGGTTATTGAGAAACAGCTCCTAAAACTCCAAAAAATTATTTTGGCAAATTATTTTGGGAGGCAAATTATTTTGGGAGGCAAATTATTTTGGGAGGCAAATTATTTTGGGAGGCAAATTATTTTGGCAAATTATTTTGGGAGGCAAATTATTTTGGCAAATTATTTTGGGAGGCAAATTATTTTGGCAAATGATTTTGGGAGGCAAATTATTTTGGGAGGCAAATTATTTTGGCAAATTATTTTGGGAGGCAAATTATTTTGGCAAATTATTTTGGGAGGCAAATTATTTTGGGAGGCAAATTATTTTGGCAAATTATTTTGGCAAATTATTTTGGGAGGCAAATTATTTTGGGAGGATAATTATTTTGGGAGGCAAATTATTTTGGGAGGCAAATTATTTTGGGAGGCAAATTATTTTGGCAAATTATTTTGGGAGGCAAATTATTTTGGGAGGCAAATTATTTTGGGAGGCAAATTATTTTGGCAAATTATTTTGGGAGGCAAATTATTTTGGGAGGCAAATTATTTTGAGAGGCAAATTATTTTGGGAGGCAAATTATTTTGGCAAATTATTTTGGGAGGCAAATTATTTTGGGAGGCAAATTATTTTGAGAGGCAAATTATTTTGGGAGGCAAATTATTTTGGGAGGCAAATTATTTTGAGAGGCAAATTATTTTGGCAAATTATTTTGGGAGGCAAATTATTTTGGGAGGCAAATTATTTTGGGAGGCAAATTATTTTGGCAAATTATTTTGGGAGGCAAATTATTTTGGGAGGCAAATTATTTTGGGAGGCAAATTATTTTGAGAGGCAAATTATTTTGGGAGGCAAATTATTTTGGGAGGCAAATTATTTTGGGAGGCAAATTATTTTGGGAGGCAAATTATTTTGGGAGGATAATTATTTTGGGAGGCAAATTATTTTGGGAGGCAAATTATTTTGGGAGGCAAATTATTTTGGCAAATTATTTTGGGAGGCAAATTATTTTGGGAGGCAAATTATTTTGGCAAATTATTTTGGGAGGCAAATTATTTTGGGAGGCAAATTATTTTGGGAGGCAAATTATTTTGGGAGGCAAATTATTTTGGGAGGCAAATTATTTTGAGAGGCAAATTATTTTGGGAGGCAAATTATTTTGGGAGGCAAATTATTTTGAGAGGCAAATTATTTTGGGAGGCAAATTATTTTGGGAGGCAAATTATTTTGGGAGGCAAATTATTTTGAGAGGCAAATTATTTTGGCAAATTATTTTGGGAGGCAAATTATTTTGGGAGGCAAATTATTTTGGGAGTCAAATTATTTTGGGAGGCAAATTATTTTGAGAGGCAAATTATTTTGGGAGGCAAATTATTTTGGGAGGCAAATTATTTTGAGAGGCAAATTATTTTGGCAAATTATTTTGGGAGGCAAATTATTTTGGGAGGCAAATTATTTTGGCAAATTATTTTGGGAGGCAAATTATTTTGGCAAATTATTTTGGGAGGCAAATTATTTTGGCAAATTATTTTGGGAGGCAAATTATTTTGGGAGGCAAATTTTTTTGGCAAATGATTTTGGGAGGCAAATTATTTTGGGAGGCAAATTATTTTGGCAAATTATTTTGGGAGGCAAATTATTTTGGCAAATTATTTTGGGAGGCAAATTATTTTGGGAGGCAAATTATTTTGGCAAATTATTTTGGGAGGCAAATTATTTTGGGATGCAAATTATTTTGGGATGCAAATTATTTTGGGAGGCAAATTATTTTGGGAGGCAAATTATTTTGGGAGGCAAATTATTTTGGGAGGCAAATTATTTTGGCAAATTATTTTGGGAGGCAAATTATTTTGGCAAATTATTTTGGGAGGCAAATTATTTTGGCAAATTATTTTGGGAGGCAAATTATTTTGGGAGGCAAATTATTTTGAGAGGCAAATTATTTTGGGAGGCAAATTATTTTGGCAAATTATTTTGGGAGGCAAATTATTTTGGGAGGCAAATTATTTTGAGAGGAAAATTATTTTGGGAGGCAAATTATTTTGGGAGGCAAATTATTTTGGGAGGCAAATTATTTTGAGAGGCAAATTATTTTGGCAAATTATTTTGGGAGGCAAATTATTTTGGGAGGCAAATTATTTTGGCAAATTATTTTGGGAGGCAAATTATTTTGGGAGGCAAATTATTTTGGGAGGCAAATTATTTTGGCAAATTATTTTGGGAGGCAAATTATTTTGGGATGCAAATTATTTTGGGAGGCAAATTATTTTGGGAGGATAATTATTTTGGGAGGCAAATTATTTTGGGAGGCAAATTATTTTGGGAGGCAAATTATTTTGGCAAATTATTTTGGGAGGCAAATTATTTTGGCAAATTATTTTGGCAAATTATTTTGGCAAATTATTTTGGCAAATTATTTTGGGAGGCAAATTATTTTGGCAAATTATTTTGGGAGGCAAATTATTTTGGGAGGCAAATTATTTTGGCAAATTATTTTGGGAGGCAAATTATTTTGGCAAATTATTTTGGGAGGCAAATTATTTTGGCAAATTATTTTGGGAGGCAAATTATTTTGGGAGGCAAATTTTTTTGGCAAATGATTTTGGGAGGCAAATTATTTTGGGAGGCAAATTATTTTGGCAAATTATTTTGGGAGGCAAATTATTTTGGCAAATTATTTTGGGAGGCAAATTATTTTGGGAGGCAAATTATTTTGGCAAATTATTTTGGGAGGCAAATTATTTTGGCAAATTATTTTGGGATGCAAATTATTTTGGGAGGCAAATTATTTTGGGAGGATAATTATTTTGGGAGGCAAATTATTTTGGGAGGCAAATTATTTTGGGAGGCAAATTATTTTGGCAAATTATTTTGGGAGGCAAATTATTTTGGCAAATTATTTTGGGAGGCAAATTATTTTGGCAAATTATTTTGGGAGGCAAATTATTTTGGGAGGCAAATTATTTTGAGAGGCAAATTATTTTGGGAGGCAAATTATTTTGGCAAATTATTTTGGGAGGCAAATTATTTTGGGAGGCAAATTATTTTGAGAGGCAAATTATTTTGGGAGGCAAATTATTTTGGGAGGCAAATTATTTTGGGAGGCAAATTATTTTGAGAGGCAAATTATTTTGGCAAATTTTGGGAGGCAAATTATTTTGGCAAATTATTTTGGGAGGCAAATTATTTTGGCAAATTATTTTGGGAGGCAAATTATTTTGGGAGGCAAATTATTTTGGGAGGCAAATTATTTTGGCAAATTATTTTGGGAGGCAAATTATTTTGGGATGCAAATTATTTTGGGAGGCAAATTATTTTGGGAGGATAATTATTTTGGGAGGCAAATTATTTTGGGAGGCAAATTATTTTGGGAGGCAAATTATTTTGGGAGGCAAATTATTTTGGCAAATTATTTTGGGAGGCAAATTATTTTGGGAGGCAAATTATTTTGGCAAATTATTTTGGGAGGCAAATTATTTTGGCAAATTATTTTGGGAGGCAAATTATTTTGGGAGGCAAATTATTTTGAGAGGCAAATTATTTTTGGAGGCAAATTATTTTGGCAAATTATTTTGGGAGGCAAATTATTTTGGCAAATTATTTTGGGAGGCAAATTATTTTGGGAGGCAAATTATTTTGGGAGGCAAATTATTTTGGGAGGATAATTATTTTGGGAGGCAAATTATTTTGGGAGGCAAATTATTTTGGGAGGCAAATTATTTTGGCAAATTATTTTGGGAGGCAAATTATTTTGGGAGGCAAATTATTTTGGCAAATTATTTTGGGAGGCAAATTATTTTGGCAAATTATTTTGGGAGGCAAATTATTTTGGGAGGCAAATTATTTTGAGAGGCAAATTATTTTTGGAGGCAAATTATTTTGGCAAATTATTTTGGGAGGCAAATTATTTTGGCAAATTATTTTGGGAGGCAAATTATTTTGGCAAATTATTTCGGGAGGCAAATTATTTTGAGAGGCAAATTATTTTGGGAGGCAAATTATTTTGGCAAATTATTTTGGGAGGCAAATTATTTTGGGAGGCAAATTATTTTGGCAAATTATTTTGGGAGGCAAATTATTTTGGCAAATTATTTTGGGAGGATAATTATTTTGGGAGGCAAATTATTTTGGCAAATTATTTTGAGAGGCAAATTATTTTGGGAGGCAAATTATTTTGGGAGGCAAATTATTTTGGGAGGCAAATTATTTTGAGAGGCAAATTATTTTGGGAGGCAAATTATTTTGGCAAATTATTTTGAGAGGCAAATTATTTTGGGAGGCAAATTATTTTGGGAGGCAAATTATTTTGGGAGGCAAATTATTTTGAGAGGCAAATTATTTTGGCAAATTTTGGGAGGCAAATTATTTTGGCAAATTATTTTGGGAGGCAAATTATTTTGGCAAATTATTTTGGGAGGCAAATTATTTTGGGAGGCAAATTATTTTGGCAAATTATTTTGGGAGGCAAATTATTTTGGGATGCAAATTATTTTGGGAGGCAAATTATTTTGGGAGGATAATTATTTTGGGAGGCAAATTATTTTGGGAGGCAAATTATTTTGGGAGGCAAATTATTTTGGCAAATTATTTTGGGAGGCAAATTATTTTGGGAGGCAAATTATTTTGGCAAATTATTTTGGGAGGCAAATTATTTTGGCAAATTATTTTGGGAGGCAAATTATTTTGGGAGGCAAATTATTTTGAGAGGCAAATTATTTTTGGAGGCAAATTATTTTGGCAAATTATTTTGGGAGGCAAATTATTTTGGCAAATTATTTTGGGAGGCAAATTATTTTGGCAAATTATTTTGGGAGGCAAATTATTTTGAGAGGCAAATTATTTTGGGAGGCAAATTATTTTGGCAAATTATTTTGGGAGGCAAATTATTTTGGGAGGCAAATTATTTTGGCAAATTATTTTGGGAGGCAAATTATTTTGGCAAATTATTTTGGGAGGATAATTATTTTGGGAGGCAAATTATTTTGGCAAATTATTTTGGGAGGCAAATTATTTTGGGAGGCAAATTATTTTGAGAGGCAAATTATTTTGGGAGGCAAATTATTTTGGGAGGCAAATTATTTTGGGAGGCAAATTATTTTGAGAGGCAAATTATTTTGGGAGGCAAATTATTTTGGGAGGCAAATTATTTTGGCAAATTATTTTGGGAGGCAAATTATTTTGGCAAATTATTTTGGGAGGCAAATTATTTTGGGAGGCAAATTATTTTTGGAGGCAAATTATTTTGGGAGGCAAATTATTTTGGGAGGCAAATTATTTTGGCAAATTATTTTGGGAGGAAAATTATTTTGGGAGGATAATTATTTTGGGAGGCAAATTATTTTGGCAAATTATTTTGGGAGGCAAATTATTTTGGCAAATTATTTTGGGAGGCAAATTATTTTGGGAGGCAAATTATTTTGAGAGGCAAATTATTTTTGGAGGCAAATTATTTTGGCAAATTATTTTGGGAGGCAAATTATTTTGGCAAATTATTTTGGGAGGCAAATTATTTTGGGAGGCAAATTATTTTGGCAAATTATTTTGGGAGGCAAATTATTTTGGGAGGCAAATTATTTTGGGATGCAAATTATTTTGGGAGGCAAATTATTTTGGGAGGATAATTATTTTGGGAGGCAAATTATTTTGGGAGGCAAATTATTTTGGGAGGCAAATTATTTTGGGAGGCAAATTATTTTGGGAGGCAAATTATTTTGGGAGGCAAATTATTTTGGGAGGCAAATTATTTTGGCAAATTATTTTGGGAGGCAAATTATTTTGGGAGGCAAATTATTTTGGGAGGCAAATTATTTTGGGAGGCAAATTATTTTGGGATGCAAATTATTTTGGGAGGCAAATTATTTTGGGATGCAAATTATTTTGGGAGGCAAATTATTTTGGGAGGATAATTATTTTGGGAGGCAAATTATTTTGGGAGGCAAATTATTTTGGGAGGCAAATTATTTTGGGAGGCAAATTATTTTGGGAGGCAAATTATTTTGGGAGGCAAATTATTTTGGGAGGCAAATTATTTTGGCAAATTATTTTGGGAGGCAAATTATTTTGGGAGGCAAATTATTTTGGGAGGCAAATTATTTTGGCAAATTATTTTGGGAGGCAAATTATTTTGAGAGGCAAATTATTTTTGGAGGCAAATTATTTTGGCAAATTATTTTGGGAGGCAAATTATTTTGGCAAATTATTTTGGGAGGCAAATTATTTTGGGAGGCAAATTATTTTGGCAAATTATTTTGGGAGGCAAATTATTTTGGGAGGCAAATTATTTTGAGAGGCAAATTATTTTGGGAGGCAAATTATTTTGGCAAATTATTTTGGGAGGCAAATTATTTTGGGAGGCAAATTATTTTGGCAAATTATTTTGGGAGGCAAATTATTTTGGCAAATTATTTTGGGAGGATAATTATTTTGGGAGGCAAATTATTTTGGCAAATTATTTTGGGAGGCAAATTATTTTGGGAGGCAAATTATTTTGAGAGGCAAATTATTTTGGGAGGCAAATTATTTTGGGAGGCAAATTATTTTGGGAGGCAAATTATTTTGAGAGGCAAATTATTTTGGGAGGCAAATTATTTTGGGAGGCAAATTATTTTGGCAAATTATTTTGGGAGGCAAATTATTTTGGCAAATTATTTTGGGAGGCAAATTATTTTGGGAGGCAAATTATTTTGGGAGGCAAATTATTTTGGGAGGCAAATTATTTTGGCAAATTATTTTGGGAGGAAAATTATTTTGGGAGGATAATTATTTTGGGAGGCAAATTATTTTGGGAGGCAAATTATTTTGGGAGGCAAATTATTTTGAGAGGCAAATTATTTTGGGAGGCAAATTATTTTGAGAGGCAAATTATTTTGGGAGGCAAATTATTTTGGCAAATTATTTTGGGAGGCAAATTATTTTGGGAGGCAAATTATTTTGGGAGGCAAATTATTTTGGGAGGCAAATTATTTTGGCAAATTATTTTGGCAAAGTAAATTAAAACATTATTTTAAACTTTTGGTTATTGAGAAACAGCTCATAAAACATTATTTGACACTTTTGGTTGTTGAAAAACAGCTTCTAACCATTATTTGACACTTTGGTTGTTGAGAAACAGCTCCTAAAACATTATTTTACACTTTTGGTTGTTGAGAAACAGCTCCTAAAACATTATTTGACACTTTTGGTTGTTGAAAAACAGCTTCTAACCATTATTTGACACTTTGGTTGTTGAGAAACAGCTCCTAAAACATTATTTTACACTTTTGGTTATTGAGAAACAGCTCCTAAAACATTATTTTACACTTTTGGTTGAGAAACAGCTCCTAAAACATTATTTGACACTTTTGGTTGTTGAAAAACAGCTTCTAACCATTATTTGACACTTTGGTTGTTGAGAAACAGCTCCTAAAACATTATTTTACACTTTTGGTTATTGAGAAACAGCTCCTAAAACATTATTTGACACTTTTGGTTGTTGAAAAACAGCTTCTAACCATTATTTGACACTTTGATTGTTGAGAAACAGCTCCTAAAACATTATTTTACACTTTTGGTTGTTGAGAAACAGTTCCTAAAACATTATTTGACACTTTTGGTTGTTGAAAAACAGCTTCTAACCATTATTTGACACTTTGGTTGTTGAGAAACAGCTCCTAAAACATTATTTTACACTTTTGGTTATTGAGAAACAGCTCCTAAAACATTATTTGACACTTTTGGTTGTTGAAAAACAGCTTCTAACCATTATTTGACACTTTGGTTGTTGAGAAACAGCTCCTAAAACATTATTTTACACTTTTGGTTATTGAGAAACAGCTCCTAAAACATTATTTGACACTTTTGGTTGTTGAAAAACAGCTTCTAACCATTATTTGACACTTTGGTTGTTGAGAAACAGCTCCTAAAACATTATTTTACACTTTTGGTTATTGAGAAACAGCTCCTAAAACATTATTTGACACTTTTGGTTGTTGAAAAACAGCTTCTAACCATTATTTGACACTTTGGTTTTTGAGAAACAGCTCCTAAAACATTATTTTACACTTTTGGTTGTTGAGAAACAGTTCCTAAAACATTATTTGACACTTTTGGTTGTTGAAAAACAGCTTCTAACCATTATTTGACACTTTGGTTTTTGAGAAACAGCTCCTAAAACATTATTTTACACTTTTGGTTATTGAGAAACAGCTCCTAAAACATTATTTTACACTTTTGGTTATTGAGAAACAGCTCCTAAAACATTATTTGACACTTTTTGTTGTTGAAAAACAGCTTCTAACCATTATTTGACACTTTGATTGTTGAGAAACAGCTCCTAAAACATTATTTGACACTTTTGGTTGTTGAGAAACAGTTCCTAAAACATTATTTGACACTTTTGGTTGTTGAAAAACAGCTTCTAACCATTATTTGACACTTTGGTTGTTGAGAAACAGCTCCTAAAACATTATTTTACACTTTTGGTTATTGAGAAACAGCTCCTAAAACATTATTTGACACTTTTGGTTGTTGAGAAACAGTTCCTAAAACATTATTTGACACTTTTGGTTGTTGAAAAACAGCTTCTAACCATTATTTGACACTTTGGTTGTTGAGAAACAGCTCCTAAAACATTATTTTACACTTTTGGTTATTGAGAAACAGCTCCTAAAACATTATTTGACACTTTTGGTTGTTGAAAAACAGCTTCTAACCATTATTTGACACTTTGGTTGTTGAGAAACAGCTCCTAAAACATTATTTTACACTTTTGGTTATTGAGAAACAGCTCCTAAAACATTATTTGACACTTTTGGTTGTTGAAAAACAGCTTCTAACCATTTTTTGACACTTTGATTGTTGAGAAACAGCTCCTAAAACATTATTTTACACTTTTGGTTGTTGAGAAACAGTTCCTAAAACATTATTTGACACTTTTGGTTGTTGAAAAACAGCTTCTAACCATTATTTGACACTTTGGTTGTTGAGAAACAGCTCCTAAAACATTATTTTACACTTTTGCTTATTGAGAAACAGCTCCTAAAACATTATTTGACACTTTTGGTTGTTGAAAAACAGCTTCTAACCATTATTTGACACTTTGGTTGTTGAGAAACAGCTCCTAAAACATTATTTTACACTTTTGGTTATTGAGAAACAGCTCCTAAAACATTATTTGACACTTTTGGTTGTTAAAAAACAGCTTCTAACCATTATTTGACACTTTGGTTGTTGAGAAACAGCTCCTAAAACATTATTTTACACTTTTGGTTATTGAGAAACAGCTCCTAAAACATTATTTTACACTTTTGGTTATTATTATTGGTGATTATTATTATTTTGGGAGGCAAATTATTTTGGGAGGCAAATTATTTTGGCAAATTATTTTGGCAAATTATTTTGGGAGGCAAATTATTTTGGCAAATTATTTTGGGAGGCAAATTATTTTGGCAAATTATTTTGGGAGGCAAATTATTTTGGGAGGCAAATTATTTTGGCAAATTATTTTGGGAGGCAAATTATTTTGGCAAATTATTTTGGGAGGCAAATTATTTTGGCAAAATTATTTTGGGAGGCAAATTATTTTGGGAGGCAAATTATTTTGGGAGGCAAATTATTTTGGCAAATTATTTTGGGAGGCAAATTATTTTGGCAAATTATTTTGGGAGGCAAATTATTTTGGCAAATTATTTTGGGAGGCAAATTATTTTGGCAAATTATTTTGGGAGGCAAATTATTTTGGGAGGCAAATTATTTTGGGAGGCAAATTATTTTGGCAAATTATTTTGGGAGGCAAATTATTTTGGCAAATTATTTTGGGAGGCAAATTATTTTGGCAAATTATTTTGGGAGGCAAATTATTTTGGCAAATTATTTTGGGAGGCAAATTATTTTGAGAGGCAAATTATTTTGGGAGGCAAATTATTTTGGCAAATTATTTTGGGAGGCAAATTATTTTGGGAGGCAAATTATTTTGAGAGGCAAATTATTTTGAGAGGCAAATTATTTTGGGAGGCAAATTATTTTGAGAGGCAAATTATTTTGGGAGGCAAATTATTTTGGGAGGCAAATTATTTTGGGAGGCAAATTATTTTGGCAAATTATTTTGGGAGGCAAATTATTTTGGGAGGCAAATTATTTTGGGATGCAAATTATTTTGGGAGGCAAATTATTTTGGGAGGATAATTATTTTGGGAGGCAAATTATTTTGGGAGGCAAATTATTTTGGGAGGCAAATTATTTTGGGAGGCAAATTATTTTGGGAGGCAAATTATTTTGGCAAATTATTTTGGGAGGCAAATTATTTTGGGAGGCAAATTATTTTGGGAGGCAAATTATTTTGGGAGGCAAATTATTTTGGCAAATTATTTTGGGAGGCAAATTATTTTGAGAGGCAAATTATTTTTGGAGGCAAATTATTTTGGCAAATTATTTTGGGAGGCAAATTATTTTGGCAAATTATTTTGGGAGGCAAATTATTTTGGGAGGCAAATTATTTTGGCAAATTATTTTGGGAGGCAAATTTTTTTGGGAGGCAAATTATTTTGAGAGGCAAATTATTTTGGGAGGCAAATTATTTTGGCAAATTATTTTGGGAGGCAAATTATTTTGGGAGGCAAATTATTTTGGCAAATTATTTTGGGAGGCAAATTATTTTGGCAAATTATTTTGGGAGGATAATTATTTTGGGAGGCAAATTATTTTGGCAAATTATTTTGGGAGGCAAATTATTTTGGGAGGCAAATTATTTTGAGAGGCAAATTATTTTGGGAGGCAAATTATTTTGGGAGGCAAATTATTTTGGGAGGCAAATTATTTTGAGAGGCAAATTATTTTGGGAGGCAAATTATTTTGGGAGGCAAATTATTTTGGCAAATTATTTTGGGAGGCAAATTATTTTGGCAAATTATTTTGGGAGGCAAATTATTTTGGGAGGCAAATTATTTTGGGAGGCAAATTATTTTGGGAGGCAAATTATTTTGGGAGGCAAATTATTTTGGGAGGAAAATTATTTTGGGAGGATAATTATTTTGGGAGGCAAATTATTTTGGGAGGCAAATTATTTTGGGAGGCAAATTATTTTGAGAGGCAAATTATTTTGGGAGGCAAATTATTTTGAGAGGCAAATTATTTTGGGAGGCAAATTATTTTGGCAAATTATTTTGGGAGGCAAATTATTTTGGCAAATTATTTTGGCAAATTATTTTGGGAGGCAAATTATTTTGGGAGGCAAATTATTTTGGGAGGCAAATTATTTTGGCAAATTATTTTGGGAGGATAATTATTTTGGGAGGCAAATTATTTTGGCAAAGTAAATTAAAACATTATTTTAAACTTTTGGTTATTGAGAAACAGCTCATAAAACATTATTTGACACTTTTGGTTGTTGAAAAACAGCTTCTAACCATTATTTGACACTTTGGTTGTTGAGAAACAGCTCCTAAAACATTATTTTACACTTTTGGTTGTTGAGAAACAGCTCCTAAAACATTATTTGACACTTTTGGTTGTTGAAAAACAGCTTCTAACCATTATTTGACACTTTGGTTGTTGAGAAACAGCTCCTAAAACATTATTTTACACTTTTGGTTATTGAGAAACAGCTCCTAAAACATTATTTTACACTTTTGGTTGAGAAACAGCTCCTAAAACATTATTTGACACTTTTGGTTGTTGAAAAACAGCTTCTAACCATTATTTGACACTTTGGTTGTTGAGAAACAGCTCCTAAAACATTATTTTACACTTTTGGTTATTGAGAAACAGCTCCTAAAACATTATTTGACACTTTTGGTTGTTGAAAAACAGCTTCTAACCATTATTTGACAATTTGATTGTTGAGAAACAGCTCCTAAAACATTATTTTACACTTTTGGTTGTTGAGAAACAGTTCCTAAAACATTATTTGACACTTTTGGTTGTTGAAAAACAGCTTCTAACCATTATTTGACACTTTGGTTGTTGAGAAACAGCTCCTAAAACATTATTTTACACTTTTGGTTATTGAGAAACAGCTCCTAAAACATTATTTGACACTTTTGGTTGTTGAAAAACAGCTTCTAACCATTATTTGACACTTTGGTTGTTGAGAAACAGCTCCTAAAACATTATTTTACACTTTTGGTTATTGAGAAACAGCTCCTAAAACATTATTTGACACTTTTGGTTGTTGAAAAACAGCTTCTAACCATTATTTGACACTTTGGTTGTTGAGAAACAGCTCCTAAAACATTATTTTACACTTTTGGTTATTGAGAAACAGCTCCTAAAACATTATTTGACACTTTTGGTTGTTGAAAAACAGCTTCTAACCATTATTTGACACTTTGGTTTTTGAGAAACAGCTCCTAAAACATTATTTTACACTTTTGGTTATTGAGAAACAGCTCCTAAAACATTATTTGACACTTTTGGTTATTGAGAAACAGCTCCTAAAACATTATTTGACACTTTTTGTTGTTGAAAAACAGCTTCTAACCATTATTTGACACTTTGATTGTTGAGAAACAGCTCCTAAAACATTATTTGACACTTTTGGTTGTTGAGAAACAGTTCCTAAAACATTATTTGACACTTTTGGTTGTTGAAAAACAGCTTCTAACCATTATTTGACACTTTGGTTTTTGAGAAACAGCTCCTAAAACATTATTTTACACTTTTGGTTATTGAGAAACAGCTCCTAAAACATTATTTTACACTTTTGGTTATTGAGAAACAGCTCCTAAAACATTATTTGACACTTTTTGTTGTTGAAAAACAGCTTCTAACCATTATTTGACACTTTGATTGTTGAGAAACAGCTCCTAAAACATTATTTGACACTTTTGGTTGTTGAGAAACAGTTCCTAAAACATTATTTGACACTTTTGGTTGTTGAAAAACAGCTTCTAACCATTATTTGACACTTTGGTTTTTGAGAAACAGCTCCTAAAACATTATTTTACACTTTTGGTTATTGAGAAACAGCTCCTAAAACATTATTTTACACTTTTGGTTATTGAGAAACAGCTCCTAAAACATTATTTGACACTTTTTGTTGTTGAAAAACAGCTTCTAACCATTATTTGACACTTTGATTGTTGAGAAACAGCTCCTAAAACATTATTTGACACTTTTGGTTGTTGAGAAACAGTTCCTAAAACATTATTTGACACTTTTGGTTGTTGAAAAACAGCTTCTAACCATTATTTGACACTTTGGTTGTTGAGAAACAGCTCCTAAAACATTATTTTACACTTTTGGTTATTGAGAAACAGCTCCTAAAACATTATTTTACACTTTTGGTTGAGAAACAGCTCCTAAAACATTATTTGACACTTTTGGTTGTTGAAAAACAGCTTCTAACCATTATTTGACACTTTGGTTGTTGAGAAACAGCTCCTAAAACATTATTTTACACTTTTGGTTATTGAGAAACAGCTCCTAAAACATTATTTGACACTTTTGGTTGTTGAAAAACAGCTTCTAACCATTATTTGACACTTTGATTGTTGAGAAACAGCTCCTAAAACATTATTTTACACTTTTGGTTGTTGAGAAACAGTTCCTAAAACATTATTTGACACTTTTGGTTGTTGAAAAACAGCTTCTAACCATTATTTGACACTTTGGTTGTTGAGAAACAGCTCCTAAAACATTATTTTACACTTTTGGTTATTGAGAAACAGCTCCTAAAACATTATTTGACACTTTTGGTTGTTGAAAAACAGCTTCTAACCATTATTTGACACTTTGGTTGTTGAGAAACAGCTCCTAAAACATTATTTTACACTTTTGGTTATTGAGAAACAGCTCCTAAAACATTATTTGACACTTTTGGTTGTTGAAAAACAGCTTCTAACCATTATTTGACACTTTGGTTGTTGAGAAACAGCTCCTAAAACATTATTTTACACTTTTGGTTATTGAGAAACAGCTCCTAAAACATTATTTGACACTTTTGGTTGTTGAAAAACAGCTTCTAACCATTATTTGACACTTTGGTTTTTGAGAAACAGCTCCTAAAACATTATTTTACACTTTTGGTTATTGAGAAACAGCTCCTAAAACATTATTTGACACTTTTGGTTATTGAGAAACAGCTCCTAAAACATTATTTGACACTTTTTGTTGTTGAAAAACAGCTTCTAACCATTATTTGACACTTTGATTGTTGAGAAACAGCTCCTAAAACATTATTTGACACTTTTGGTTGTTGAGAAACAGTTCCTAAAACATTATTTGACACTTTTGGTTGTTGAAAAACAGCTTCTAACCATTATTTGACACTTTGGTTTTTGAGAAACAGCTCCTAAAACATTATTTTACACTTTTGGTTATTGAGAAACAGCTCCTAAAACATTATTTTACACTTTTGGTTATTGAGAAACAGCTCCTAAAACATTATTTGACACTTTTTGTTGTTGAAAAACAGCTTCTAACCATTATTTGACACTTTGATTGTTGAGAAACAGCTCCTAAAACATTATTTGACACTTTTGGTTGTTGAGAAACAGTTCCTAAAACATTATTTGACACTTTTGGTTGTTGAAAAACAGCTTCTAACCATTATTTGACACTTTGGTTGTTGAGAAACAGCTCCTAAAACATTATTTTACACTTTTGGTTATTGAGAAACAGCTCCTAAAACATTATTTGACACTTTTGGTTGTTGAGAAACAGTTCCTAAAACATTATTTGACACTTTTGGTTGTTGAAAAACAGCTTCTAACCATTATTTGACACTTTGGTTGTTGAGAAACAGCTCCTAAAACATTATTTTACACTTTTGGTTATTGAGAAACAGCTCCTAAAACATTATTTGACACTTTTGGTTGTTGAAAAACAGCTTCTAACCATTATTTGACACTTTGGTTGTTGAGAAACAGCTCCTAAAACATTATTTTACACTTTTGGTTATTGAGAAACAGCTCCTAAAACATTATTTGACACTTTTGGTTGTTGAAAAACAGCTTCTAACCATTTTTTGACACTTTGATTGTTGAGAAACAGCTCCTAAAACATTATTTTACACTTTTGGTTGTTGAGAAACAGTTCCTAAAACATTATTTGACACTTTTGGTTGTTGAAAAACAGCTTCTAACCATTATTTGACACTTTGGTTGTTGAGAAACAGCTCCTAAAACATTATTTTACACTTTTGCTTATTGAGAAACAGCTCCTAAAACATTATTTGACACTTTTGGTTGTTGAAAAACAGCTTCTAACCATTATTTGACACTTTGGTTGTTGAGAAACAGCTCCTAAAACATTATTTTACACTTTTGGTTATTGAGAAACAGCTCCTAAAACATTATTTGACACTTTTGGTTGTTAAAAAACAGCTTCTAACCATTATTTGACACTTTGGTTGTTGAGAAACAGCTCCTAAAACATTATTTTACACTTTTGGTTATTGAGAAACAGCTCCTAAAACATTATTTTACACTTTTGGTTATTATTATTGGTGATTATTATTATTTTGGGAGGCAAATTATTTTGGGAGGCAAATTATTTTGGCAAATTATTTTGGCAAATTATTTTGGGAGGCAAATTATTTTGGCAAATTATTTTGGGAGGCAAATTATTTTGGCAAATTATTTTGGGAGGCAAATTATTTTGGGAGGCAAATTATTTTGGCAAATTATTTTGGGAGGCAAATTATTTTGGCAAATTATTTTGGGAGGCAAATTATTTTGGCAAATTATTTTGGGAGGCAAATTATTTTGGCAAATGATTTTGGGAGGCAAATTATTTTGGGAGGCAAATTATTTTGGGAGGCAAATTATTTTGGCAAATTATTTTGGGAGGCAAATTATTTTGGCAAATTATTTTGGGAGGCAAATTATTTTGGCAAATTATTTTGGGAGGCAAATTATTTTGGCAAATTATTTTGGGAGGCAAATTATTTTGAGAGGCAAATTATTTTGGGAGGCAAATTATTTTGGCAAATTATTTTGGGAGGCAAATTATTTTGGGAGGCAAATTATTTTGAGAGGCAAATTATTTTGAGAGGCAAATTATTTTGGGAGGCAAATTATTTTGAGAGGCAAATTATTTTGGGAGGCAAATTATTTTGGGAGGCAAATTATTTTGGCAAATTATTTTGGGAGGCAAATTATTTTGGCAAATTATTTTGGGAGGCAAATTATTTTGGGAGGCAAATTATTTTGGGAGGCAAATTATTTTGGGAGGCAAATTATTTTGGCAAATTATTTTGGGAGGCAAATTATTTTGGCAAATTATTTTGGCAAATTATTTTGGGATGCAAATTTTTTTGGGAGGCAAATTATTTTGGGAGGATAATTATTTTGGGAGGCAAATTATTTTGAGAGGCAAATTATTTTGGGAGGCAAATTATTTTGGGAGGCAAATTATTTTGGGAGGCAAATTATTTTGGGAGGCAAATTATTTTGGGAGGCAAATTATTTTGGGAGGCAAATTATTTTGGCAAATTATTTTGGGAGGCAAATTATTTTGGGAGGATAATTATTTTGGGAGGCAAATTATTTTGGCAAAGTAAATTAAAACATTATTTTACACTTTTGGTTATTGAGAAACAGCTCATAAAACATTATTTGACACTTTTGGTTGTTGAAAAACAGCTTCTAACCATTATTTGACACTTTGGTTGTTGAGAAACAGCTCCTAAAACATTATTTTACACTTTTGGTTGTTGAGAAACAGCTCCTAAAACATTATTTGACACTTTTGGTTGTTGAAAAACAGCTTCTAACCATTATTTGACACTTTGGTTGTTGAGAAACAGCTCCTAAAACATTATTTTACACTTTTGGTTATTGAGAAACAGCTCCTAAAACATTATTTTACACTTTTGGTTGAGAAACAGCTCCTAAAACATTATTTGACACTTTTGGTTGTTGAAAAACAGCTTCTAACCATTATTTGACACTTTGGTTGTTGAGAAACAGCTCCTAAAACATTATTTTACACTTTTGGTTATTGAGAAACAGCTCCTAAAACATTATTTGACACTTTTGGTTGTTGAAAAACAGCTTCTAACCATTATTTGACACTTTGATTGTTGAGAAACAGCTCCTAAAACATTATTTTACACTTTTGGTTGTTGAGAAACAGTTCCTAAAACATTATTTGACACTTTTGGTTGTTGAAAAACAGCTTCTAACCATTATTTGACACTTTGGTTGTTGAGAAACAGCTCCTAAAACATTATTTTACACTTTTGGTTATTGAGAAACAGCTCCTAAAACATTATTTGACACTTTTGGTTGTTGAAAAACAGCTTCTAACCATTATTTGACACTTTGGTTGTTGAGAAACAGCTCCTAAAACATTATTTTACACTTTTGGTTATTGAGAAACAGCTCCTAAAACATTATTTGACACTTTTGGTTGTTGAAAAACAGCTTCTAACCATTATTTGACACTTTGGTTGTTGAGAAACAGCTCCTAAAACATTATTTTACACTTTTGGTTATTGAGAAACAGCTCCTAAAACATTATTTGACACTTTTGGTTGTTGAAAAACAGCTTCTAACCATTATTTGACACTTTGGTTGTTGAGAAACAGCTCCTAAAACATTATTTTACACTTTTGGTTATTGAGAAACAGCTCCTAAAACATTTTTTGACACTTTTGGTTGTTGAAAAACAGCTTCTAACCATTATTTGACACTTTGGTTGTTGAGAAACAGCTCCTAAAACATTATTTTACACTTTTGGTTATTGAGAAACAGCTCCTAAAACATTATTTGACACTTTTGGTTGAGAAACAGCTCCTAAAACATTATTTGACACTTTTGGTTGTTGAAAAACAGCTTCTAACCATTATTTGACACTTTGGTTATTGAGAAACAGCTCCTAAAACATTATTTTACACTTTTGGTTATTGAGAAACAGCTCCTAAAACATTATTTGACACTTTTGGTTGAGAAACAGCTCCTAAAACATTTTTTGACACTTTTGGTTGTTGAAAAACAGCTTCTAACCATTATTTGACACTTTGGTTGTTGAGAAACAGCTCCTAAAACATTATTTTACACTTTTGGTTATTGAGAAACAGCTCCTAAAACATTATTTTACACTTTTGGTTGAGAAACAGCTCCTAAAACATTATTTGACACTTTTGGTTGTTGAAAAACAGCTTCTAACCATTATTTGACACTTTGGTTGTTGAGAAACAGCTCCTAAAACATTATTTTACACTTTTGGTTATTGAGAAACAGCTCCTAAAACATTATTTGACACTTTTGGTTGTTGAAAAACAGCTTCTAACCATTATTTGACACTTTGGTTGTTGAGAAACAGCTCCTAAAACATTATTTTACACTTTTGGTTATTGAGAAACAGCTCCTAAAACATTTTTTGACACTTTTGGTTGTTGAAAAACAGCTTCTAACCATTATTTGACACTTTGGTTGTTGAGAAACAGCTCCTAAAACATTATTTTACACTTTTGGTTATTGAGAAACAGCTCCTAAAACATTATTTGACACTTTTGGTTGTTGAAAAACAGCTTCTAACCATTATTTGACACTTTGGTTGTTGAGAAACAGCTCCTAAAACATTATTTTACACTTTTGGTTATTGAGAAACAGCTCCTAAAACATTATTTGACACTTTTGGTTGTTGAAAAACAGCTTCTAACCATTATTTGACACTTTGGTTGTTGAGAAACAGCTCCTAAAACATTATTTTACACTTTTGGTTATTGAGAAACAGCTCCTAAAACATTATTTGACACTTTTGGTTGTTGAAAAACAGCTTCTAACCATTATTTGACACTTTGGTTGTTGAGAAACAGCTCCTAAAACATTATTTGACACTTTTGGTTGTTGAGAAACAGCTCCTAAAACATTATTTTACACTTTTGGTTGTTGAGAAACAGCTCCTAAAACATTATTTGACACTTTTGGTTGTTGAAAAACAGCTTCTAACCATTATTTGACACTTTGGTTGTTGAGAAACAGCTCCTAAAACATTATTTTACACTTTTGGTTGTTGAGAAACAGCTCCTAAAACATTATTTGACACTTTTGGTTGTTGAAAAACAGCTTCTAACCATTATTTGACACTTTGGTTGTTGAGAAACAGCTCCTAAAACATTATTTTACACTTTTGGTTATTGAGAAACAGCTCCTAAAACATTATTTGACACTTTTGGTTGTTGAAAAACAGCTTCTAACCATTATTTGACACTTTGGTTGTTGAGAAACAGCTCCTAAAACATTATTTTACACTTTTGGTTGTTGAGAAACAGCTCCTAAAACATTATTTGACACTTTTGGTGGTTGAAAAACAGCTTCTAACCATTATTTGACACTTTGGTTGTTGAGAAACAGCTTTTAACCATTATTTGACACTTTGGTTGTTGAGAAACAGCTCCTAAAACATTATTTTACACTTTTGGTTATTATTATTGGTGATTATTATTATTTTGGGAGGCAAATTATTTTGGGAGGCAAATTATTTTGGCAAATTATTTTGGGAGGCAAATTATTTTGGCAAATTATTTTGGGAGGCAAATTATTTTGGGAGGCAAATTATTTTGAGAGGCAAATTATTTTGGGAGGCAAATTATTTTGGGATGCAAATTATTTTGGGAGGCAAATTATTTTGGGAGGATAATTATTTTGGGAGGCAAATTATTTTGGGAGGCAAATTATTTTGGGAGGCAAATTATTTTGGGAAATTATTTTGGGAAATTATTTTGGGAGGCAAATTATTTTGGGAGGCAAATTATTTTGAGAGGCAAATTATTTTGGGAGGCAAATTATTTTGGCAAATTATTTTGGGAGGCAAATTATTTTGGGAGGCAAATTATTTTGGGAGGCAAATTATTTTGGCAAATTATTTTGGGAGGCAAATTTTTTTGGGAGGCAAATTATTTTGGGAGGCAAATTATTTTGGGAGGCAAATTATTTTGGGAGGCAAATTATTTTGGCAAATTATTTTCGGAGGCAAATTATTTTGGGAGGCAAATTATTTTGGCAAATTATTTTGGGAGGCAAATTATTTTGGGAGGCAAATTATTTTGGGATGCAAATTATTTTGGGAGGCAAATTATTTTGGGAGGCAAATTATTTTGGGAGGCAAATTATTTTGGCAAATTATTTTGGGAGGCAAATTATTTTGGGAGGCAAATTATTTTGAGAGGCAAATTATTTTGGGAGGCAAATTATTTTGGGAGGCAAATTATTTTGGGAGGCAAATTATTTTGGGAGGCAAATTATTTTGGCAAATTATTTTGGGAGGCAAATTATTTTGGGAGGCAAATTATTTTGGGAGGCAAATTATTTTGGGAGGCAAATTATTTTGGGAGGCAAATTATTTTGGGAGGCAAATTATTTTGAGAGGCAAATTATTTTGGGAGGCAAATTATTTTGGGAGGCAAATTATTTTGGCAAATTATTTTGGGAGGCAAATTATTTTGGCAAATTATTTTGGGAGGCAAATTATTTTGGGAGGCAAATTATTTTGGGAGGCAAATTATTTTGGGAGGCAAATTATTTTGGGAGGCAAATTATTTTGGGAGGAAAATTATTTTGGGAGGATAATTATTTTGGGAGGCAAATTATTTTGGGAGGCAAATTATTTTGGGAGGCAAATTATTTTGAGAGGCAAATTATTTTGGGAGGCAAATTATTTTGAGAGGCAAATTATTTTGGGAGGAAAATTATTTTGGCAAATTATTTTGGGAGGCAAATTATTTTGGCAAATTATTTTGGGAGGCAAATTATTTTGGGAGGCAAATTATTTTGGGAGGCAAATTATTTTGGCAAATTATTTTGGGAGGCAAATTATTTTGGGAGGATAATTATTTTGGGAGGCAAATTATTTTGGCAATGTAAATTAAAACATTATTTTAAACTTTTGGTTATTGAGAAACAGCTCATAAAACATTATTTGACACTTTTGGTTGTTGAAAAACAGCTTCTAACCATTATTTGACACTTTGGTTGTTGAGAAACAGCTCCTAAAACATTATTTTACACTTTTGGTTGTTGAGAAACAGCTCCTAAAACATTATTTGACACTTTTGGTTGTTGAAAAACAGCTTCTAACCATTATTTGACACTTTGGTTGTTGAGAAACAGCTCCTAAAACATTATTTTACACTTTTGGTTATTGAGAAACAGCTCCTAAAACATTATTTTACACTTTTGGTTGAGAAACAGCTCCTAAAACATTATTTGACACTTTTGGTTGTTGAAAAACAGCTTCTAACCATTATTTGACACTTTGGTTGTTGAGAAACAGCTCCTAAAACATTATTTTACACTTTTGGTTATTGAGAAACAGCTCCTAAAACATTATTTGACACTTTTGGTTGTTGAAAAACAGCTTCTAACCATTATTTGACAATTTGATTGTTGAGAAACAGCTCCTAAAACATTATTTTACACTTTTGGTTGTTGAGAAACAGTTCCTAAAACATTATTTGACACTTTTGGTTGTTGAAAAACAGCTTCTAACCATTATTTGACACTTTGGTTGTTGAGAAACAGCTCCTAAAACATTATTTTACACTTTTGGTTATTGAGAAACAGCTCCTAAAACATTATTTGACACTTTTGGTTGTTGAAAAACAGCTTCTAACCATTATTTGACACTTTGGTTGTTGAGAAACAGCTCCTAAAACATTATTTTACACTTTTGGTTATTGAGAAACAGCTCCTAAAACATTATTTGACACTTTTGGTTGTTGAAAAACAGCTTCTAACCATTATTTGACACTTTGGTTGTTGAGAAACAGCTCCTAAAACATTATTTTACACTTTTGGTTATTGAGAAACAGCTCCTAAAACATTATTTGACACTTTTGGTTGTTGAAAAACAGCTTCTAACCATTATTTGACACTTTGGTTTTTGAGAAACAGCTCCTAAAACATTATTTTACACTTTTGGTTATTGAGAAACAGCTCCTAAAACATTATTTGACACTTTTGGTTATTGAGAAACAGCTCCTAAAACATTATTTGACACTTTTTGTTGTTGAAAAACAGCTTCTAACCATTATTTGACACTTTGATTGTTGAGAAACAGCTCCTAAAACATTATTTGACACTTTTGGTTGTTGAGAAACAGTTCCTAAAACATTATTTGACACTTTTGGTTGTTGAAAAACAGCTTCTAACCATTATTTGACACTTTGGTTTTTGAGAAACAGCTCCTAAAACATTATTTTACACTTTTGGTTATTGAGAAACAGCTCCTAAAACATTATTTTACACTTTTGGTTATTGAGAAACAGCTCCTAAAACATTATTTGACACTTTTTGTTGTTGAAAAACAGCTTCTAACCATTATTTGACACTTTGATTGTTGAGAAACAGCTCCTAAAACATTATTTGACACTTTTGGTTGTTGAGAAACAGTTCCTAAAACATTATTTGACACTTTTGGTTGTTGAAAAACAGCTTCTAACCATTATTTGACACTTTGGTTTTTGAGAAACAGCTCCTAAAACATTATTTTACACTTTTGGTTATTGAGAAACAGCTCCTAAAACATTATTTTACACTTTTGGTTATTGAGAAACAGCTCCTAAAACATTATTTGACACTTTTTGTTGTTGAAAAACAGCTTCTAACCATTATTTGACACTTTGATTGTTGAGAAACAGCTCCTAAAACATTATTTGACACTTTTGGTTGTTGAGAAACAGTTCCTAAAACATTATTTGACACTTTTGGTTGTTGAAAAACAGCTTCTAACCATTATTTGACACTTTGGTTGTTGAGAAACAGCTCCTAAAACATTATTTTACACTTTTGGTTATTGAGAAACAGCTCCTAAAACATTATTTTACACTTTTGGTTGAGAAACAGCTCCTAAAACATTATTTGACACTTTTGGTTGTTGAAAAACAGCTTCTAACCATTATTTGACACTTTGGTTGTTGAGAAACAGCTCCTAAAACATTATTTTACACTTTTGGTTATTGAGAAACAGCTCCTAAAACATTATTTGACACTTTTGGTTGTTGAAAAACAGCTTCTAACCATTATTTGACACTTTGATTGTTGAGAAACAGCTCCTAAAACATTATTTTACACTTTTGGTTGTTGAGAAACAGTTCCTAAAACATTATTTGACACTTTTGGTTGTTGAAAAACAGCTTCTAACCATTATTTGACACTTTGGTTGTTGAGAAACAGCTCCTAAAACATTATTTTACACTTTTGGTTATTGAGAAACAGCTCCTAAAACATTATTTGACACTTTTGGTTGTTGAAAAACAGCTTCTAACCATTATTTGACACTTTGGTTGTTGAGAAACAGCTCCTAAAACATTATTTTACACTTTTGGTTATTGAGAAACAGCTCCTAAAACATTATTTGACACTTTTGGTTGTTGAAAAACAGCTTCTAACCATTATTTGACACTTTGGTTGTTGAGAAACAGCTCCTAAAACATTATTTTACACTTTTGGTTATTGAGAAACAGCTCCTAAAACATTATTTGACACTTTTGGTTGTTGAAAAACAGCTTCTAACCATTATTTGACACTTTGGTTTTTGAGAAACAGCTCCTAAAACATTATTTTACACTTTTGGTTATTGAGAAACAGCTCCTAAAACATTATTTGACACTTTTGGTTATTGAGAAACAGCTCCTAAAACATTATTTGACACTTTTTGTTGTTGAAAAACAGCTTCTAACCATTATTTGACACTTTGATTGTTGAGAAACAGCTCCTAAAACATTATTTGACACTTTTGGTTGTTGAGAAACAGTTCCTAAAACATTATTTGACACTTTTGGTTGTTGAAAAACAGCTTCTAACCATTATTTGACACTTTGGTTTTTGAGAAACAGCTCCTAAAACATTATTTTACACTTTTGGTTATTGAGAAACAGCTCCTAAAACATTATTTTACACTTTTGGTTATTGAGAAACAGCTCCTAAAACATTATTTGACACTTTTTGTTGTTGAAAAACAGCTTCTAACCATTATTTGACACTTTGATTGTTGAGAAACAGCTCCTAAAACATTATTTGACACTTTTGGTTGTTGAGAAACAGTTCCTAAAACATTATTTGACACTTTTGGTTGTTGAAAAACAGCTTCTAACCATTATTTGACACTTTGGTTGTTGAGAAACAGCTCCTAAAACATTATTTTACACTTTTGGTTATTGAGAAACAGCTCCTAAAACATTATTTGACACTTTTGGTTGTTGAGAAACAGTTCCTAAAACATTATTTGACACTTTTGGTTGTTGAAAAACAGCTTCTAACCATTATTTGACACTTTGGTTGTTGAGAAACAGCTCCTAAAACATTATTTTACACTTTTGGTTATTGAGAAACAGCTCCTAAAACATTATTTGACACTTTTGGTTGTTGAAAAACAGCTTCTAACCATTATTTGACACTTTGGTTGTTGAGAAACAGCTCCTAAAACATTATTTTACACTTTTGGTTATTGAGAAACAGCTCCTAAAACATTATTTGACACTTTTGGTTGTTGAAAAACAGCTTCTAACCATTTTTTGACACTTTGATTGTTGAGAAACAGCTCCTAAAACATTATTTTACACTTTTGGTTGTTGAGAAACAGTTCCTAAAACATTATTTGACACTTTTGGTTGTTGAAAAACAGCTTCTAACCATTATTTGACACTTTGGTTGTTGAGAAACAGCTCCTAAAACATTATTTTACACTTTTGCTTATTGAGAAACAGCTCCTAAAACATTATTTGACACTTTTGGTTGTTGAAAAACAGCTTCTAACCATTATTTGACACTTTGGTTGTTGAGAAACAGCTCCTAAAACATTATTTTACACTTTTGGTTATTGAGAAACAGCTCCTAAAACATTATTTGACACTTTTGGTTGTTAAAAAACAGCTTCTAACCATTATTTGACACTTTGGTTGTTGAGAAACAGCTCCTAAAACATTATTTTACACTTTTGGTTATTGAGAAACAGCTCCTAAAACATTATTTTACACTTTTGGTTATTATTATTGGTGATTATTATTATTTTGGGAGGCAAATTATTTTGGGAGGCAAATTATTTTGGCAAATTATTTTGGCAAATTATTTTGGGAGGCAAATTATTTTGGCAAATTATTTTGGGAGGCAAATTATTTTGGGAGGCAAATTATTTTGGGAGGCAAATTATTTTGGGAGGCAAATTATTTTGGCAAATTATTTTGGGAGGCAAATTATTTTGGCAAATTATTTTGGGAGGCAAATTATTTTGGCAAATTATTTTGGGAGGCAAATTATTTTGGCAAATGATTTTGGGAGGCAAATTATTTTGGGAGGCAAATTATTTTGGGAGGCAAATTATTTTGGCAAATTATTTTGGGAGGCAAATTATTTTGGCAAATTATTTTGGGAGGCAAATTATTTTGGCAAATTATTTTGGGAGGCAAATTATTTTGGCAAATTATTTTGGCAAATTATTTTGGGAGGCAAATTATTTTGAGAGGCAAATTATTTTGGGAGGCAAATTATTTTGGCAAATTATTTTGGGAGGCAAATTATTTTGGGAGGCAAATTATTTTGAGAGGCAAATTATTTTGAGAGGCAAATTATTTTGGGAGGCAAATTATTTTGAGAGGCAAATTATTTTGGGAGGCAAATTATTTTGGGAGGCAAATTATTTTGGCAAATTATTTTGGGAGGCAAATTATTTTGGCAAATTATTTTGGGAGGCAAATTATTTTGGGAGGCAAATTATTTTGGGAGGCAAATTATTTTGGGAGGCAAATTATTTTGGGAGGCAAATTATTTTGGCAAATTATTTTGGGAGGCAAATTATTTTGGCAAATTATTTTGGCAAATTATTTTGGGATGCAAATTTTTTTGGGAGGCAAATTATTTTGGGAGGATAATTATTTTGGGAGGCAAATTATTTTGAGAGGCAAATTATTTTGGGAGGCAAATTATTTTGGGAGGCAAATTATTTTGGGAGGCAAATTATTTTGGGAGGCAAATTATTTTGGGAGGCAAATTATTTTGGGAGGCAAATTATTTTGGCAAATTATTTTGGGAGGCAAATTATTTTGGGAGGATAATTATTTTGGGAGGCAAATTATTTTGGCAAAGTAAATTAAAACATTATTTTACACTTTTGGTTATTGAGAAACAGCTCATAAAACATTATTTGACACTTTTGGTTGTTGAAAAACAGCTTCTAACCATTATTTGACACTTTGGTTGTTGAGAAACAGCTCCTAAAACATTATTTTACACTTTTGGTTGTTGAGAAACAGCTCCTAAAACATTATTTGACACTTTTGGTTGTTGAAAAACAGCTTCTAACCATTATTTGACACTTTGGTTGTTGAGAAACAGCTCCTAAAACATTATTTTACACTTTTGGTTATTGAGAAACAGCTCCTAAAACATTATTTTACACTTTTGGTTGAGAAACAGCTCCTAAAACATTATTTGACACTTTTGGTTGTTGAAAAACAGCTTCTAACCATTATTTGACACTTTGGTTGTTGAGAAACAGCTCCTAAAACATTATTTTACACTTTTGGTTATTGAGAAACAGCTCCTAAAACATTATTTGACACTTTTGGTTGTTGAAAAACAGCTTCTAACCATTATTTGACACTTTGATTGTTGAGAAACAGCTCCTAAAACATTATTTTACACTTTTGGTTGTTGAGAAACAGTTCCTAAAACATTATTTGACACTTTTGGTTGTTGAAAAACAGCTTCTAACCATTATTTGACACTTTGGTTGTTGAGAAACAGCTCCTAAAACATTATTTTACACTTTTGGTTATTGAGAAACAGCTCCTAAAACATTATTTGACACTTTTGGTTGTTGAAAAACAGCTTCTAACCATTATTTGACACTTTGGTTGTTGAGAAACAGCTCCTAAAACATTATTTTACACTTTTGGTTATTGAGAAACAGCTCCTAAAACATTATTTGACACTTTTGGTTGTTGAAAAACAGCTTCTAACCATTATTTGACACTTTGGTTGTTGAGAAACAGCTCCTAAAACATTATTTTACACTTTTGGTTATTGAGAAACAGCTCCTAAAACATTATTTGACACTTTTGGTTGTTGAAAAACAGCTTCTAACCATTATTTGACACTTTGGTTGTTGAGAAACAGCTCCTAAAACATTATTTTACACTTTTGGTTATTGAGAAACAGCTCCTAAAACATTTTTTGACACTTTTGGTTGTTGAAAAACAGCTTCTAACCATTATTTGACACTTTGGTTGTTGAGAAACAGCTCCTAAAACATTATTTTACACTTTTGGTTATTGAGAAACAGCTCCTAAAACATTATTTGACACTTTTGGTTGAGAAACAGCTCCTAAAACATTATTTGACACTTTTGGTTGTTGAAAAACAGCTTCTAACCATTATTTGACACTTTGGTTATTGAGAAACAGCTCCTAAAACATTATTTTACACTTTTGGTTATTGAGAAACAGCTCCTAAAACATTATTTGACACTTTTGGTTGAGAAACAGCTCCTAAAACATTTTTTGACACTTTTGGTTGTTGAAAAACAGCTTCTAACCATTATTTGACACTTTGGTTGTTGAGAAACAGCTCCTAAAACATTATTTTACACTTTTGGTTATTGAGAAACAGCTCCTAAAACATTATTTTACACTTTTGGTTGAGAAACAGCTCCTAAAACATTATTTGACACTTTTGGTTGTTGAAAAACAGCTTCTAACCATTATTTGACACTTTGGTTGTTGAGAAACAGCTCCTAAAACATTATTTTACACTTTTGGTTATTGAGAAACAGCTCCTAAAACATTATTTGACACTTTTGGTTGTTGAAAAACAGCTTCTAACCATTATTTGACACTTTGGTTGTTGAGAAACAGCTCCTAAAACATTATTTTACACTTTTGGTTATTGAGAAACAGCTCCTAAAACATTTTTTGACACTTTTGGTTGTTGAAAAACAGCTTCTAACCATTATTTGACACTTTGGTTGTTGAGAAACAGCTCCTAAAACATTATTTTACACTTTTGGTTATTGAGAAACAGCTCCTAAAACATTATTTGACACTTTTGGTTGTTGAAAAACAGCTTCTAACCATTATTTGACACTTTGGTTGTTGAGAAACAGCTCCTAAAACATTATTTTACACTTTTGGTTATTGAGAAACAGCTCCTAAAACATTATTTGACACTTTTGGTTGTTGAAAAACAGCTTCTAACCATTATTTGACACTTTGGTTGTTGAGAAACAGCTCCTAAAACATTATTTTACACTTTTGGTTATTGAGAAACAGCTCCTAAAACATTATTTGACACTTTTGGTTGTTGAAAAACAGCTTCTAACCATTATTTGACACTTTGGTTGTTGAGAAACAGCTCCTAAAACATTATTTGACACTTTTGGTTGTTGAGAAACAGCTCCTAAAACATTATTTTACACTTTTGGTTGTTGAGAAACAGCTCCTAAAACATTATTTGACACTTTTGGTTGTTGAAAAACAGCTTCTAACCATTATTTGACACTTTGGTTGTTGAGAAACAGCTCCTAAAACATTATTTTACACTTTTGGTTGTTGAGAAACAGCTCCTAAAACATTATTTGACACTTTTGGTTGTTGAAAAACAGCTTCTAACCATTATTTGACACTTTGGTTGTTGAGAAACAGCTCCTAAAACATTATTTTACACTTTTGGTTATTGAGAAACAGCTCCTAAAACATTATTTGACACTTTTGGTTGTTGAAAAACAGCTTCTAACCATTATTTGACACTTTGGTTGTTGAGAAACAGCTCCTAAAACATTATTTTACACTTTTGGTTGTTGAGAAACAGCTCCTAAAACATTATTTGACACTTTTGGTGGTTGAAAAACAGCTTCTAACCATTATTTGACACTTTGGTTGTTGAGAAACAGCTTTTAACCATTATTTGACACTTTGGTTGTTGAGAAACAGCTCCTAAAACATTATTTTACACTTTTGGTTATTATTATTGGTGATTATTATTATTTTGGGAGGCAAATTATTTTGGGAGGCAAATTATTTTGGCAAATTATTTTGGGAGGCAAATTATTTTGGCAAATTATTTTGGGAGGCAAATTATTTTGGGAGGCAAATTATTTTGAGAGGCAAATTATTTTGGGAGGCAAATTATTTTGGGATGCAAATTATTTTGGGAGGCAAATTATTTTGGGAGGATAATTATTTTGGGAGGCAAATTATTTTGGGAGGCAAATTATTTTGGGAGGCAAATTATTTTGGCAAATTATTTTGGGAAATTATTTTGGGAGGCAAATTATTTTGGGAGGCAAATTATTTTGAGAGGCAAATTATTTTGGGAGGCAAATTATTTTGGCAAATTATTTTGGGAGGCAAATTATTTTGGGAGGCAAATTATTTTGGGAGGCAAATTATTTTGGCAAATTATTTTGGGAGGCAAATTTTTTTGGGAGGCAAATTATTTTGGGAGGCAAATTATTTTGGCAAATTATTTTGGGAGGCAAATTATTTTGGGAGGCAAATTATTTTGGCAAATTATTTTCGGAGGCAAATTATTTTGGGAGGCAAATTATTTTGGCAAATTATTTTGGGAGGCAAATTATTTTGGGAGGCAAATTATTTTGGGATGCAAATTATTTTGGGAGGCAAATTATTTTGGGAGGCAAATTATTTTGGGAGGCAAATTATTTTGGCAAATTATTTTGGGAGGCAAATTATTTTGGGAGGCAAATTATTTTGAGAGGCAAATTATTTTGGGAGGCAAATTATTTTGGGAGGCAAATTATTTTGGGAGGCAAATTATTTTGGGAGGCAAATTATTTTGGCAAATTATTTTGGGAGGCAAATTATTTTGGGAGGCAAATTATTTTGGGAGGCAAATTATTTTGAGAGGCAAATTATTTTGGGAGGCAAATTATTTTGAGAGGCAAATTATTTTGGCAAATTATTTTGGGAGGCAAATTATTTTGGGAGGCAAATTATTTTGGGAAATTATTTTGGGAGGCAAATTATTTTGGGAGGCAAATTATTTTGAGAGGCAAATTATTTTGGGAGGCAAATTATTTTGGCAAATTATTTTGGGAGGCAAATTATTTTGGGAGGCAAATTATTTTGGGAGGCAAATTATTTTGGCAAATTATTTTGGGAGGCAAATTATTTTGGGAGGCAAATTATTTTGGCAAATTATTTTGGGAGGCAAATTATTTTGGGAGGCAAATTATTTTGGCAAATTATTTTGGGAAATTATTTTGGGAGGCAAATTATTTTGGGAGGCAAATTATTTTGAGAGGCAAATTATTTTGGGAGGCAAATTATTTTGGCAAATTATTTTGGGAGGCAAATTATTTTGGGAGGCAAATTATTTTGGCAAATTATTTTGGGAGGCAAATTATTTTGGGAGGCAAATTATTTTGGGAGGCAAATTATTTTGGCAAATTATTTTGGGAGGCAAATTATTTTGGGAGGCAAATTATTTTGGGAGGCAAATTATTTTGGCAAATTATTTTGGGAGGCAAATTATTTTGGGAGGCAAATTATTTTGGCAAATTATTTTGGGAGGCAAATTATTTTGGGAGGCAAATTATTTTGGGATGCAAATTATTTTGGGAGGCAAATTATTTTGGGAGGCAAATTATTTTGGGAGGCAAATTATTTTGGCAAATTATTTTGGGAGGCAAATTATTTTGGGAGGCAAATTATTTTGAGAGGCAAATTATTTTGGGAGGCAAATTATTTTGGGAGGCAAATTATTTTGGGAGGCAAATTATTTTGGGAGGCAAATTATTTTGGCAAATTATTTTGGGAGGCAAATTATTTTGGGAGGCAAATTATTTTGGGAGGCAAATTATTTTGAGAGGCAAATTATTTTGGGAGGCAAATTATTTTGAGAGGCAAATTATTTTGGGAGGCAAATTATTTTGGCAAATTATTTTGGGAGGCAAATTATTTTGGCAAATTATTTTGGGAGGCAAATTATTTTGGGAGGCAAATTATTTTGGCAAATTATTTTGGCAAATTATTTTGGGAGGCAAATTATTTTGGCAAATTATTTTGGGAGGCAAATTATTTTGGGAGGATAATTATTTTGGGAGGCAAATTATTTTGGCAAAGTAAATTAAAACATTATTTTACACTTTTGGTTATTGAGAAACAGCTCATAAAACATTATTTGACACTTTTGGTTGTTGAAAAACAGCTTCTAACCATTATTTGACACTTTGGTTGTTGAGAAACAGCTCCTAAAACATTATTTTACACTTTTGGTTGTTGAGAAACAGCTCCTAAAACATTATTTGACACTTTTGGTGGTTGAAAAACAGCTTCTAACCATTATTTGACACTTTGGTTGTTGAGAAACAGCTCCTAAAACATTATTTTACACTTTTGGTTATTGAGAAACAGCTCCTAAAACATTATTTGACACTTTTGGTTGTTGAAAAACAGCTTCTAACCATTATTTGACACTTTGGTTGTTGAGAAACAGCTCCTAAAACATTATTTTACACTTTTGGTTAATGAGAAACAGCTCCTAAAACATTATTTGACACTTTTGGTTGTTGAAAAACAGCTTCTAACCATTATTTGACACTTTGGTTGTTGAGAAACAGCTCCTAAAACATTATTTTACACTTTTGGTTATTGAGAAACAGCTCATAAAACATTATTTGACACTTTTGGTTGTTGAAAAACAGCTTCTAACCATTATTTGACACTTTGGTTGTTGAGAAACAGCTCCTAAAACATTATTTTACACTTTTGGTTATTGAGAAACAGCTCCTAAAACATTATTTGACACTTTTGGTTGTTGAAAAACAGCTTCTAACCATTATTTGACACTTTGGTTGTTGAGAAACAGCTCCTAAAACATTATTTTACACTTTTGGTTATTGAGAAACAGCTCCTAAAACTCCAAAAAAATATTTTGGCAAATTATTTTGGGAGGCAAATTATTTTGGGAGGCAAATTATTTTGGGAGGCAAATTATTTTGGGAGGCAAATTATTTTGGCAAATTATTTTGGGAGGCAAATTATTTTGGCAAATTATTTTGGGAGGCAAATTATTTTGGCAAATGATTTTGGGAGGCAAATTATTTTGGGAGGCAAATTATTTTGGCAAATTATTTTGGGAGGCAAATTATTTTGGGAGGCAAATTATTTTGGCAAATTATTTTGGGAGGCAAATTATTTTGGGAGGCAAATTATTTTGGCAAATTATTTTGGCAAATTATTTTGGGAGGCAAATTATTTTGGGAGGATAATTATTTTGGGAGGCAAATTATTTTGGGAGGCAAATTATTTTGGGAGGCAAATTATTTTGGGAGGCAAATTATTTTGGGAGGCAAATTATTTTGGGAGGCAAATTATTTTGGCAAATTATTTTGGGAGGCAAATTATTTTGGGAGGCAAATTATTTTGAGAGGCAAATTATTTTGGGAGGCAAATTATTTTGGCAAATTATTTTGGGAGGCAAATTATTTTGGGAGGCAAATTATTTTGAGAGGCAAATTATTTTGGGAGGCAAATTATTTTGGGAGGCAAATTATTTTGAGAGGCAAATTATTTTGGCAAATTATTTTGGGAGGCAAATTATTTTGGGAGGCAAATTATTTTGGGAGGCAAATTATTTTGGCAAATTATTTTGGGAGGCAAATTATTTTGGGAGGCAAATTATTTTGAGAGGCAAATTATTTTGGGAGGCAAATTATTTTGGGAGGCAAATTATTTTGGGAGGCAAATTATTTTGGGAGGCAAATTATTTTGGGAGGATAATTATTTTGGGAGGCAAATTATTTTGGGAGGCAAATTATTTTGGGAGGCAAATTATTTTGGCAAATTATTTTGGGAGGCAAATTATTTTGGGAGGCAAATTATTTTGGCAAATTATTTTGGGAGGCAAATTATTTTGGGAGGCAAATTATTTTGGGAGGCAAATTATTTTGAGAGGCAAATTATTTTGGGAGGCAAATTATTTTGGGAGGCAAATTATTTTGAGAGGCAAATTATTTTGGGAGGCAAATTATTTTGGGAGGCAAATTATTTTGGGAGGCAAATTATTTTGAGAGGCAAATTATTTTGAGAGGCAAATTATTTTGGGAGGCAAATTATTTTGGGAGGCAAATTATTTTGGGAGTCAAATTATTTTGGGAGGCAAATTATTTTGAGAGGCAAATTATTTTGGGAGGCAAATTATTTTGGGAGGCAAATTATTTTGGGAGGCAAATTATTTTGAGAGGCAAATTATTTTGGCAAATTATTTTGGGAGGCAAATTATTTTGGGAGGCAAATTATTTTGGCAAATTATTTTGGGAGGCAAATTATTTTGGCAAATTATTTTGGGAGGCAAATTATTTTGGGAGGCAAATTATTTTGGGAGGCAAATTTTTTTGGCAAATGATTTTGGGAGGCAAATTATTTTGGGAGGCAAATTATTTTGGCAAATTATTTTGGGAGGCAAATTATTTTGGCAAATTATTTTGGGAGGCAAATTATTTTGGGAGGCAAATTATTTTGGCAAATTATTTTGGGAGGCAAATTATTTTGGCAAATTATTTTGGGAGGCAAATTATTTTGGGAGGCAAATTATTTTGGCAAATTATTTTGGGAGGCAAATTATTTTGGCAAATTATTTTGGGATGCAAATTATTTTGGGAGGCAAATTATTTTGGGAGGCAAATTATTTTGGGAGGCAAATTATTTTGGGAGGCAAATTATTTTGGGAGGCAAATTATTTTGGGAGGCAAATTATTTTGGCAAATTATTTTGGGAGGCAAATTATTTTGGCAAATTATTTTGGGAGGCAAATTATTTTGGCAAATTATTTTGGGAGGCAAATTATTTTGAGAGGAAAATTATTTTGGGAGGCAAATTATTTTGGGAGGCAAATTATTTTGGGAGGCAAATTATTTTGAGAGGCAAATTATTTTGGCAAATTATTTTGGGAGGCAAATTATTTTGGGAGGCAAATTATTTTGGCAAATTATTTTGGGAGGCAAATTATTTTGGGAGGCAAATTATTTTGGGAGGCAAATTATTTTGGCAAATTATTTTGGGAGGCAAATTATTTTGGGATGCAAATTATTTTGGGAGGCAAATTATTTTGGGAGGATAATTATTTTGGGAGGCAAATTATTTTGGGAGGCAAATTATTTTGGCAAATTATTTTGGGAGGCAAATTATTTTGGGAGGCAAATTATTTTGGGAGGCAAATTATTTTGGCAAATTATTTTGGGAGGCAAATTATTTTGGGATGCAAATTATTTTGGGAGGCAAATTATTTTGGGAGGATAATTATTTTGGGAGGCAAATTATTTTGGGAGGCAAATTATTTTGGGAGGCAAATTATTTTGGCAAATTATTTTGGGAGGCAAATTATTTTGGCAAATTATTTTGGGAGGCAAATTATTTTGGGAGGCAAATTTTTTTGGCAAATGATTTTGGGAGGCAAATTATTTTGGGAGGCAAATTATTTTGGCAAATTATTTTGGGAGGCAAATTATTTTGGCAAATTATTTTGGGAGGCAAATTATTTTGGGAGGCAAATTATTTTGGCAAATTATTTTGGGAGGCAAATTATTTTGGCAAATTATTTTGGGATGCAAATTATTTTGGGAGGCAAATTATTTTGGGAGGCAAATTATTTTGGGAGGCAAATTATTTTGGGAGGCAAATTATTTTGGGAGGCAAATTATTTTGGCAAATTATTTTGGGAGGCAAATTATTTTGGCAAATTATTTTGGGAGGCAAATTATTTTGGCAAATTATTTTGGGAGGCAAATTATTTTGAGAGGAAAATTATTTTGGGAGGCAAATTATTTTGGGAGGCAAATTATTTTGGGAGGCAAATTATTTTGAGAGGCAAATTATTTTGGCAAATTATTTTGGGAGGCAAATTATTTTGGGAGGCAAATTATTTTGGCAAATTATTTTGGGAGGCAAATTATTTTGGGAGGCAAATTATTTTGGGAGGCAAATTATTTTGGCAAATTATTTTGGGAGGCAAATTATTTTGGGAGGATAATTATTTTGGGAGGCAAATTATTTTGGGAGGCAAATTATTTTGGGAGGCAAATTATTTTGGCAAATTATTTTGGGAGGCAAATTATTTTGGCAAATTATTTTGGCAAATTATTTTGGCAAATTATTTTGGGAGGCAAATTATTTTGGCAAATTATTTTGGGAGGCAAATTATTTTGGGAGGCAAATTATTTTGGCAAATTATTTTGGCAAATTATTTTGGCAAATTATTTTGGGAGGCAAATTATTTTGGCAAATTATTTTGGGAGGCAAATTATTTTGGGAGGCAAATTTTTTTGGCAAATGATTTTGGGAGGCAAATTATTTTGGGAGGCAAATTATTTTGGCAAATTATTTTGGGAGGCAAATTATTTTGGGAGGCAAATTATTTTGGCAAATTATTTTGGGAGGCAAATTATTTTGGGATGCAAATTATTTTGGGAGGCAAATTATTTTGGGAGGATAATTATTTTGGGAGGCAAATTATTTTGGGAGGCAAATTATTTTGGGAGGCAAATTATTTTGGCAAATTATTTTGGGAGGCAAATTATTTTGGCAAATTATTTTGGGAGGCAAATTATTTTGGCAAATTATTTTGGGAGGCAAATTATTTTGGGAGGCAAATTATTTTGAGAGGCAAATTATTTTGGGAGGCAAATTATTTTGGCAAATTATTTTGGGAGGCAAATTATTTTGGGAGGCAAATTATTTTGAGAGGCAAATTATTTTGGGAGGCAAATTATTTTGGCAAATTATTTTGGGAGGCAAATTATTTTGGGAGGCAAATTATTTTGGGAGGCAAATTATTTTGGCAAATTATTTTGGGAGGCAAATTTTTTTGGGAGGCAAATTATTTTGGGAGGCAAATTATTTTGGCAAATTATTTTGGGAGGCAAATTATTTTGGGAGGCAAATTATTTTGGCAAATTATTTTCGGAGGCAAATTATTTTGGGAGGCAAATTATTTTGGCAAATTATTTTGGGAGGCAAATTATTTTGGGAGGCAAATTATTTTGGGATGCAAATTATTTTGGGAGGCAAATTATTTTGGGAGGCAAATTATTTTGGGAGGCAAATTATTTTGGCAAATTATTTTGGGAGGCAAATTATTTTGGGAGGCAAATTATTTTGAGAGGCAAATTATTTTGGGAGGCAAATTATTTTGGGAGGCAAATTATTTTGGGAGGCAAATTATTTTGGCAAATTATTTTGGGAGGCAAATTATTTTGGGAGGCAAATTATTTTGAGAGGCAAATTATTTTGGGAGGCAAATTATTTTGAGAGGCAAATTATTTTGGCAAATTATTTTGGGAGGCAAATTATTTTGGGAGGCAAATTATTTTGGCAAATTATTTTGGGAAATTATTTTGGGAGGCAAATTATTTTGGGAGGCAAATTATTTTGAGAGGCAAATTATTTTGGGAGGCAAATTATTTTGGCAAATTATTTTGGGAGGCAAATTATTTTGGGAGGCAAATTATTTTGGGAGGCAAATTATTTTGGCAAATTATTTTTGGAGGCAAATTATTTTGGGAGGCAAATTATTTTGGGAGGCAAATTATTTTGGCAAATTATTTTGGGAGGCAAATTATTTTGGGAGGCAAATTATTTTGGCAAATTATTTTGGGAAATTATTTTGGGAGGCAAATTATTTTGGGAGGCAAATTATTTTGAGAGGCAAATTATTTTGGGAGGCAAATTATTTTGGCAAATTATTTTGGGAGGCAAATTATTTTGGGAGGCAAATTATTTTGGGAGGCAAATTATTTTGGCAAATTATTTTGGGAGGCAAATTATTTTGGGAGGCAAATTATTTTGGGAGGCAAATTATTTTGGCAAATTATTTTGGGAGGCAAATTATTTTGGGAGGCAAATTATTTTGGGAGGCAAATTATTTTGGCAAATTATTTTGGGAGGCAAATTATTTTGGGAGGCAAATTATTTTGGCAAATTATTTTGGGAGGCAAATTATTTTGGGAGGCAAATTATTTTGGGATGCAAATTATTTTGGGAGGCAAATTATTTTGGGAGGCAAATTATTTTGGGAGGCAAATTATTTTGGCAAATTATTTTGGGAGGCAAATTATTTTGGGAGGCAAATTATTTTGAGAGGCAAATTATTTTGGGAGGCAAATTATTTTGGGAGGCAAATTATTTTGGGAGGCAAATTATTTTGGGAGGCAAATTATTTTGGCAAATTATTTTGGGAGGCAAATTATTTTGGGAGGCAAATTATTTTGGGAGGCAAATTATTTTGAGAGGCAAATTATTTTGGGAGGCAAATTATTTTGAGAGGCAAATTATTTTGGGAGGCAAATTATTTTGGCAAATTATTTTGGGAGGCAAATTATTTTGGCAAATTATTTTGGGAGGCAAATTATTTTGGGAGGCAAATTATTTTGGCAAATTATTTTGGCAAATTATTTTGGGAGGCAAATTATTTTGGCAAATTATTTTGGGAGGCAAATTATTTTGGGAGGATAATTATTTTGGGAGGCAAATTATTTTGGCAAAGTAAATTAAAACATTATTTTACACTTTTGGTTATTGAGAAACAGCTCATAAAACATTATTTGACACTTTTGGTTGTTGAAAAACAGCTTCTAACCATTATTTGACACTTTGGTTGTTGAGAAACAGCTCCTAAAACATTATTTTACACTTTTGGTTGTTGAGAAACAGCTCCTAAAACATTATTTGACACTTTTGGTGGTTGAAAAACAGCTTCTAACCATTATTTGACACTTTGGTTGTTGAGAAACAGCTCCTAAAACATTATTTTACACTTTTGGTTATTGAGAAACAGCTCCTAAAACATTATTTGACACTTTTGGTTGTTGAAAAACAGCTTCTAACCATTATTTGACACTTTGGTTGTTGAGAAACAGCTCCTAAAACATTATTTTACACTTTTGGTTAATGAGAAACAGCTCCTAAAACATTATTTGACACTTTTGGTTGTTGAAAAACAGCTTCTAACCATTATTTGACACTTTGGTTGTTGAGAAACAGCTCCTAAAACATTATTTTACACTTTTGGTTATTGAGAAACAGCTCATAAAACATTATTTGACACTTTTGGTTGTTGAAAAACAGCTTCTAACCATTATTTGACACTTTGGTTGTTGAGAAACAGCTCCTAAAACATTATTTTACACTTTTGGTTATTGAGAAACAGCTCCTAAAACATTATTTGACACTTTTGGTTGTTGAAAAACAGCTTCTAACCATTATTTGACACTTTGGTTGTTGAGAAACAGCTCCTAAAACATTATTTTACACTTTTGGTTATTGAGAAACAGCTCCTAAAACTCCAAAAAAATATTTTGGCAAATTATTTTGGGAGGCAAATTATTTTGGGAGGCAAATTATTTTGGGAGGCAAATTATTTTGGGAGGCAAATTATTTTGGCAAATTATTTTGGGAGGCAAATTATTTTGGCAAATTATTTTGGGAGGCAAATTATTTTGGCAAATGATTTTGGGAGGCAAATTATTTTGGGAGGCAAATTATTTTGGCAAATTATTTTGGGAGGCAAATTATTTTGGGAGGCAAATTATTTTGGCAAATTATTTTGGGAGGCAAATTATTTTGGGAGGCAAATTATTTTGGCAAATTATTTTGGCAAATTATTTTGGGAGGCAAATTATTTTGGGAGGATAATTATTTTGGGAGGCAAATTATTTTGGGAGGCAAATTATTTTGGGAGGCAAATTATTTTGGCAAATTATTTTGGGAGGCAAATTATTTTGGGAGGCAAATTATTTTGGGAGGCAAATTATTTTGGCAAATTATTTTGGGAGGCAAATTATTTTGGGAGGCAAATTATTTTGAGAGGCAAATTATTTTGGGAGGCAAATTATTTTGGCAAATTATTTTGGGAGGCAAATTATTTTGGGAGGCAAATTATTTTGAGAGGCAAATTATTTTGGGAGGCAAATTATTTTGGGAGGCAAATTATTTTGAGAGGCAAATTATTTTGGGAGGCAAATTATTTTGGGAGGCAAATTATTTTGGGAGGCAAATTATTTTGGCAAATTATTTTGGGAGGCAAATTATTTTGGGAGGCAAATTATTTTGAGAGGCAAATTATTTTGGGAGGCAAATTATTTTGGGAGGCAAATTATTTTGGGAGGCAAATTATTTTGGGAGGATAATTATTTTGGGAGGCAAATTATTTTGGGAGGCAAATTATTTTGGGAGGCAAATTATTTTGGCAAATTATTTTGGGAGGCAAATTATTTTGGGAGGCAAATTATTTTGGCAAATTATTTTGGGAGGCAAATTATTTTGGGAGGCAAATTATTTTGGGAGGCAAATTATTTTGAGAGGCAAATTATTTTGGGAGGCAAATTATTTTGGGAGGCAAATTATTTTGAGAGGCAAATTATTTTGGGAGGCAAATTATTTTGGGAGGCAAATTATTTTGGGAGGCAAATTATTTTGAGAGGCAAATTATTTTGAGAGGCAAATTATTTTGGGAGGCAAATTATTTTGGGAGGCAAATTATTTTGGGAGTCAAATTATTTTGGGAGGCAAATTATTTTGAGAGGCAAATTATTTTGGGAGGCAAATTATTTTGGGAGGCAAATTATTTTGGGAGGCAAATTATTTTGAGAGGCAAATTATTTTGGCAAATTATTTTGGGAGGCAAATTATTTTGGGAGGCAAATTATTTTGGCAAATTATTTTGGGAGGCAAATTATTTTGGCAAATTATTTTGGGAGGCAAATTATTTTGGGAGGCAAATTTTTTTGGCAAATGATTTTGGGAGGCAAATTATTTTGGGAGGCAAATTATTTTGGCAAATTATTTTGGGAGGCAAATTATTTTGGCAAATTATTTTGGGAGGCAAATTATTTTGGGAGGCAAATTATTTTGGCAAATTATTTTGGGAGGCAAATTATTTTGGCAAATTATTTTGGGATGCAAATTATTTTGGGAGGCAAATTATTTTGGGAGGCAAATTATTTTGGGAGGCAAATTATTTTGGGAGGCAAATTATTTTGGGAGGCAAATTATTTTGGGAGGCAAATTATTTTGGCAAATTATTTTGGGAGGCAAATTATTTTGGCAAATTATTTTGGGAGGCAAATTATTTTGGCAAATTATTTTGGGAGGCAAATTATTTTGGGAGGCAAATTATTTTGAGAGGCAAATTATTTTGGGAGGCAAATTATTTTGGCAAATTATTTTGGGAGGCAAATTATTTTGGGAGGCAAATTATTTTGAGAGGAAAATTATTTTGAGAGGCAAATTATTTTGGGAGGCAAATTATTTTGGCAAATTATTTTGGGAGGCAAATTATTTTGGGAGGCAAATTATTTTGAGAGGCAAATTATTTTGGGAGGCAAATTATTTTGGCAAATTATTTTGGGAGGCAAATTATTTTGGGAGGCAAATTATTTTGAGAGGCAAATTATTTTGGCAAATTATTTTGGGAGGCAAATTATTTTGGGAGGCAAATTATTTTGGCAAATTATTTTGGCAAATTATTTTGGGAGGCAAATTATTTTGGGAGGCAAATTATTTTGGGAGGCAAATTATTTTGGCAAATTATTTTGGGAGGCAAATTATTTTGGGATGCAAATTATTTTGGGAGGCAAATTATTTTGGGAGGATAATTATTTTGGGAGGCAAATTATTTTGGGAGGCAAATTATTTTGGGAGGCAAATTATTTTGGCAAATTATTTTGGGAGGCAAATTATTTTGGCAAATTATTTTGGGAGGCAAATTATTTTGGGAGGCAAATTTTTTTGGCAAATGATTTTGGGAGGCAAATTATTTTGGGAGGCAAATTATTTTGGCAAATTATTTTGGGAGGCAAATTATTTTGGCAAATTATTTTGGGAGGCAAATTATTTTGGGAGGCAAATTATTTTGGCAAATTATTTTGGGAGGCAAATTATTTTGGCAAATTATTTTGGGATGCAAATTATTTTGGGAGGCAAATTATTTTGGGAGGCAAATTATTTTGGGAGGCAAATTATTTTGGGAGGCAAATTATTTTGGGAGGCAAATTATTTTGGCAAATTATTTTGGGAGGCAAATTATTTTGGCAAATTATTTTGGGAGGCAAATTATTTTGGCAAATTATTTTGGGAGGCAAATTATTTTGAGAGGAAAATTATTTTGGGAGGCAAATTATTTTGGGAGGCAAATTATTTTGGGAGGCAAATTATTTTGAGAGGCAAATTATTTTGGCAAATTATTTTGGGAGGCAAATTATTTTGGGAGGCAAATTATTTTGGCAAATTATTTTGGGAGGCAAATTATTTTGGGAGGCAAATTATTTTGGGAGGCAAATTATTTTGGCAAATTATTTTGGGAGGCAAATTATTTTGGGATGCAAATTATTTTGGGAGGCAAATTATTTTGGGAGGATAATTATTTTGGGAGGCAAATTATTTTGGGAGGCAAATTATTTTGGGAGGCAAATTATTTTGGCAAATTATTTTGGGAGGCAAATTATTTTGGCAAATTATTTTGGCAAATTATTTTGGCAAATTATTTTGGGAGGCAAATTATTTTGGCAAATTATTTTGGGAGGCAAATTATTTTGGGAGGCAAATTATTTTGGCAAATTATTTTGGGAGGCAAATTATTTTGGCAAATTATTTTGGGAGGCAAATTATTTTGGCAAATTATTTTGGGAGGCAAATTATTTTGGGAGGCAAATTTTTTTGGCAAATGATTTTGGGAGGCAAATTATTTTGGGAGGCAAATTATTTTGGCAAATTATTTTGGGAGGCAAATTATTTTGGCAAATTATTTTGGGAGGCAAATTATTTTGGGAGGCAAATTATTTTGGCAAATTATTTTGGGAGGCAAATTATTTTGGGATGCAAATTATTTTGGGAGGCAAATTATTTTGGGAGGATAATTATTTTGGGAGGCAAATTATTTTGGGAGGCAAATTATTTTGGGAGGCAAATTATTTTGGCAAATTATTTTGGGAGGCAAATTATTTTGGCAAATTATTTTGGGAGGCAAATTATTTTGGCAAATTATTTTGGGAGGCAAATTATTTTGGGAGGCAAATTATTTTGAGAGGCAAATTATTTTGGGAGGCAAATTATTTTGGCAAATTATTTTGGGAGGCAAATTATTTTGGGAGGCAAATTATTTTGGGAGGCAAATTATTTTGGGAGGCAAATTATTTTGGGAGGCAAATTATTTTGAGAGGCAAATTATTTTGGCAAATTTTGGGAGGCAAATTATTTTGGCAAATTATTTTGGGAGGCAAATTATTTTGGCAAATTATTTTGGGAGGCAAATTATTTTGGGAGGCAAATTATTTTGGGAGGCAAATTATTTTGGCAAATTATTTTGGGAGGCAAATTATTTTGGGATGCAAATTATTTTGGGAGGCAAATTATTTTGGGAGGATAATTATTTTGGGAGGCAAATTATTTTGGGAGGCAAATTATTTTGGGAGGCAAATTATTTTGGGAGGCAAATTATTTTGGCAAATTATTTTGGGAGGCAAATTATTTTGGGAGGCAAATTATTTTGGGAGGCAAATTATTTTGGCAAATTATTTTGGGAGGCAAATTATTTTGGCAAATTATTTTGGGAGGCAAATTATTTTGGGAGGCAAATTATTTTGAGAGGCAAATTATTTTTGGAGGCAAATTATTTTGGCAAATTATTTTGGGAGGCAAATTATTTTGGCAAATTATTTTGGGAGGCAAATTATTTTGGGAGGCAAATTATTTTGGCAAATTATTTTGGGAGGCAAATTATTTTGGGAGGCAAATTATTTTGAGAGGCAAATTATTTTGGGAGGCAAATTATTTTGGCAAATTATTTTGAGAGGCAAATTATTTTGGGAGGCAAATTATTTTGGGAGGCAAATTATTTTGGGAGGCAAATTATTTTGAGAGGCAAATTATTTTGGCAAATTTTGGGAGGCAAATTATTTTGGCAAATTATTTTGGGAGGCAAATTATTTTGGCAAATTATTTTGGGAGGCAAATTATTTTGGGAGGCAAATTATTTTGGCAAATTATTTTGGGAGGCAAATTATTTTGGGATGCAAATTATTTTGGGAGGCAAATTATTTTGGGAGGATAATTATTTTGGGAGGCAAATTATTTTGGGAGGCAAATTATTTTGGGAGGCAAATTATTTTGGCAAATTATTTTGGGAGGCAAATTATTTTGGGAGGCAAATTATTTTGGGAGGCAAATTATTTTGGGAGGCAAATTATTTTGGCAAATTATTTTGGGAGGCAAATTATTTTGGGAGGCAAATTATTTTGAGAGGCAAATTATTTTTGGAGGCAAATTATTTTGGCAAATTATTTTGGGAGGCAAATTATTTTGGCAAATTATTTTGGGAGGCAAATTATTTTGGGAGGCAAATTATTTTGGCAAATTATTTTGGGAGGCAAATTATTTTGGGAGGCAAATTATTTTGAGAGGCAAATTATTTTGGGAGGCAAATTATTTTGGCAAATTATTTTGGGAGGCAAATTATTTTGGGAGGCAAATTATTTTGGCAAATTATTTTGGGAGGCAAATTATTTTGGCAAATTATTTTGGGAGGATAATTATTTTGGGAGGCAAATTATTTTGGCAAATTATTTTGGGAGGCAAATTATTTTGGGAGGCAAATTATTTTGAGAGGCAAATTATTTTGGGAGGCAAATTATTTTGGGAGGCAAATTATTTTGGGAGGCAAATTATTTTGAGAGGCAAATTATTTTGGGAGGCAAATTATTTTGGGAGGCAAATTATTTTGGCAAATTATTTTGGGAGGCAAATTATTTTGGGAGGCAAATTATTTTGGGAGGCAAATTATTTTGGGAGGCAAATTATTTTGGGAGGCAAATTATTTTGGGAGGCAAATTATTTTGGCAAATTATTTTGGGAGGAAAATTATTTTGGGAGGATAATTATTTTGGGAGGCAAATTATTTTGGCAAATTATTTTGGGAGGCAAATTATTTTGGCAAATTATTTTGGGAGGCAAATTATTTTGGGAGGCAAATTATTTTGGCAAATTATTTTGGGAGGATAATTATTTTGGGAGGCAAATTATTTTGGCAAATTATTTTGGGAGGCAAATTATTTTGGGAGGCAAATTATTTTGAGAGGCAAATTATTTTGGGAGGCAAATTATTTTGGGAGGCAAATTATTTTGAGAGGCAAATTATTTTGGGAGGCAAATTATTTTGGGAGGCAAATTATTTTGGCAAATTATTTTGGGAGGCAAATTATTTTGGCAAATTATTTTGGGAGGCAAATTATTTTGGGAGGCAAATTATTTTGGGAGGCAAATTATTTTGGGAGGCAAATTATTTTGGGAGGCAAATTATTTTGGCAAATTATTTTGGGAGGAAAATTATTTTGGGAGGATAATTATTTTGGGAGGCAAATTATTTTGGCAAATTATTTTGGGAGGCAAATTATTTTGGCAAATTATTTTGGGAGGCAAATTATTTTGAGAGGCAAATTATTTTTGGAGGCAAATTATTTTGGCAAATTATTTTGGGAGGCAAATTATTTTGGCAAATTATTTTGGGAGGCAAATTATTTTGGGAGGCAAATTATTTTGGCAAATTATTTTGGGAGGCAAATTATTTTGGGAGGCAAATTATTTTGGGATGCAAATTATTTTGGGAGGCAAATTATTTTGGGAGGATAATTATTTTGGGAGGCAAATTATTTTGGGAGGCAAATTATTTTGGGAGGCAAATTATTTTGGGAGGCAAATTATTTTGGGAGGCAAATTATTTTGGGAGGCAAATTATTTTGGGAGGCAAATTATTTTGGCAAATTATTTTGGGAGGCAAATTATTTTGGGAGGCAAATTATTTTGGGAGGCAAATTATTTTGGCAAATTATTTTGGGAGGCAAATTATTTTGAGAGGCAAATTATTTTTGGAGGCAAATTATTTTGGCAAATTATTTTGGGAGGCAAATTATTTTGGCAAATTATTTTGGGAGGCAAATTATTTTGGGAGGCAAATTATTTTGGCAAATTATTTTGGGAGGCAAATTATTTTGAGAGGCAAATTATTTTGAGAGGCAAATTATTTTGGGAGGCAAATTATTTTGGCAAATTATTTTGGGAGGCAAATTATTTTGGGAGGCAAATTATTTTGGCAAATTATTTTGGGAGGCAAATTATTTTGGCAAATTATTTTGGGAGGATAATTATTTTGGGAGGCAAATTATTTTGGCAAATTATTTTGGGAGGCAAATTATTTTGGGAGGCAAATTATTTTGAGAGGCAAATTATTTTGGGAGGCAAATTATTTTGGGAGGCAAATTATTTTGGGAGGCAAATTATTTTGAGAGGCAAATTATTTTGGGAGGCAAATTATTTTGGGAGGCAAATTATTTTGGCAAATTATTTTGGGAGGCAAATTATTTTGGCAAATTATTTTGGGAGGCAAATTATTTTGGGAGGCAAATTATTTTGGGAGGCAAATTATTTTGGGAGGCAAATTATTTTGGCAAATTATTTTGGGAGGAAAATTATTTTGGGAGGATAATTATTTTGGGAGGCAAATTATTTTGGGAGGCAAATTATTTTGGGAGGCAAATTATTTTGAGAGGCAAATTATTTTGGGAGGCAAATTATTTTGAGAGGCAAATTATTTTGGGAGGCAAATTATTTTGGCAAATTATTTTGGGAGGCAAATTATTTTGGCAAATTATTTTGGGAGGCAAATTATTTTGGGAGGCAAATTATTTTGGGAGGCAAATTATTTTGGCAAATTATTTTGGGAGGCAAATTATTTTGGGAGGATAATTATTTTGGGAGGCAAATTATTTTGGCAAAGTAAATTAAAACATTATTTTAAACTTTTGGTTATTGAGAAACAGCTCATAAAACATTATTTGACACTTTTGGTTGTTGAAAAACAGCTTCTAACCATTATTTGACACTTTGGTTGTTGAGAAACAGCTCCTAAAACATTATTTTACACTTTTGGTTGTTGAGAAACAGCTCCTAAAACATTATTTGACACTTTTGGTTGTTGAAAAACAGCTTCTAACCATTATTTGACACTTTGGTTGTTGAGAAACAGCTCCTAAAACATTATTTTACACTTTTGGTTATTGAGAAACAGCTCCTAAAACATTATTTTACACTTTTGGTTGAGAAACAGCTCCTAAAACATTATTTGACACTTTTGGTTGTTGAAAAACAGCTTCTAACCATTATTTGACACTTTGGTTGTTGAGAAACAGCTCCTAAAACATTATTTTACACTTTTGGTTATTGAGAAACAGCTCCTAAAACATTATTTGACACTTTTGGTTGTTGAAAAACAGCTTCTAACCATTATTTGACACTTTGATTGTTGAGAAACAGCTCCTAAAACATTATTTTACACTTTTGGTTGTTGAGAAACAGTTCCTAAAACATTATTTGACACTTTTGGTTGTTGAAAAACAGCTTCTAACCATTATTTGACACTTTGGTTGTTGAGAAACAGCTCCTAAAACATTATTTTACACTTTTGGTTATTGAGAAACAGCTCCTAAAACATTATTTGACACTTTTGGTTGTTGAAAAACAGCTTCTAACCATTATTTGACACTTTGGTTGTTGAGAAACAGCTCCTAAAACATTATTTTACACTTTTGGTTATTGAGAAACAGCTCCTAAAACATTATTTGACACTTTTGGTTGTTGAAAAACAGCTTCTAACCATTATTTGACACTTTGGTTGTTGAGAAACAGCTCCTAAAACATTATTTTACACTTTTGGTTATTGAGAAACAGCTCCTAAAACATTATTTGACACTTTTGGTTGTTGAAAAACAGCTTCTAACCATTATTTGACACTTTGGTTTTTGAGAAACAGCTCCTAAAACATTATTTTACACTTTTGGTTATTGAGAAACAGCTCCTAAAACATTATTTGACACTTTTGGTTATTGAGAAACAGCTCCTAAAACATTATTTGACACTTTTTGTTGTTGAAAAACAGCTTCTAACCATTATTTGACACTTTGATTGTTGAGAAACAGCTCCTAAAACATTATTTGACACTTTTGGTTGTTGAGAAACAGTTCCTAAAACATTATTTGACACTTTTGGTTGTTGAAAAACAGCTTCTAACCATTATTTGACACTTTGGTTTTTGAGAAACAGCTCCTAAAACATTATTTTACACTTTTGGTTATTGAGAAACAGCTCCTAAAACATTATTTTACACTTTTGGTTATTGAGAAACAGCTCCTAAAACATTATTTGACACTTTTTGTTGTTGAAAAACAGCTTCTAACCATTATTTGACACTTTGATTGTTGAGAAACAGCTCCTAAAACATTATTTGACACTTTTGGTTGTTGAGAAACAGTTCCTAAAACATTATTTGACACTTTTGGTTGTTGAAAAACAGCTTCTAACCATTATTTGACACTTTGGTTGTTGAGAAACAGCTCCTAAAACATTATTTTACACTTTTGGTTATTGAGAAACAGCTCCTAAAACATTATTTGACACTTTTGGTTGTTGAGAAACAGTTCCTAAAACATTATTTGACACTTTTGGTTGTTGAAAAACAGCTTCTAACCATTATTTGACACTTTGGTTGTTGAGAAACAGCTCCTAAAACATTATTTTACACTTTTGGTTATTGAGAAACAGCTCCTAAAACATTATTTGACACTTTTGGTTGTTGAAAAACAGCTTCTAACCATTATTTGACACTTTGGTTGTTGAGAAACAGCTCCTAAAACATTATTTTACACTTTTGGTTATTGAGAAACAGCTCCTAAAACATTATTTGACACTTTTGGTTGTTGAAAAACAGCTTTTAACCATTTTTTGACACTTTGATTGTTGAGAAACAGCTCCTAAAACATTATTTTACACTTTTGGTTGTTGAGAAACAGTTCCTAAAACATTATTTGACACTTTTGGTTGTTGAAAAACAGCTTCTAACCATTATTTGACACTTTGGTTGTTGAGAAACAGCTCCTAAAACATTATTTTACACTTTTGCTTATTGAGAAACAGCTCCTAAAACATTATTTGACACTTTTGGTTGTTGAAAAACAGCTTCTAACCATTATTTGACACTTTGGTTGTTGAGAAACAGCTCCTAAAACATTATTTTACACTTTTGGTTATTGAGAAACAGCTCCTAAAACATTATTTGACACTTTTGGTTGTTAAAAAACAGCTTCTAACCATTATTTGACACTTTGGTTGTTGAGAAACAGCTCCTAAAACATTATTTTACACTTTTGGTTATTGAGAAACAGCTCCTAAAACATTATTTTACACTTTTGGTTATTATTATTGGTGATTATTATTATTTTGGGAGGCAAATTATTTTGGGAGGCAAATTATTTTGGCAAATTATTTTGGCAAATTATTTTGGGAGGCAAATTATTTTGGCAAATTATTTTGGGAGGCAAATTATTTTGGCAAATTATTTTGGGAGGCAAATTATTTTGGGAGGCAAATTATTTTGGGAGGCAAATTATTTTGGGAGGCAAATTATTTTGGCAAATTATTTTGGGAGGCAAATTATTTTGGCAAATTATTTTGGGAGGCAAATTATTTTGGCAAATTATTTTGGGAGGCAAATTATTTTGGCAAATTATTTTGGGAGGCAAATTATTTTGGGAGGCAAATTATTTTGGGAGGCAAATTATTTTGGCAAATTATTTTGGGAGGCAAATTATTTTGGCAAATTATTTTGGGAGGCAAATTATTTTGGCAAATTATTTTGGGAGGCAAATTATTTTGGCAAATTATTTTGGCAAATTATTTTGGGAGGCAAATTATTTTGAGAGGCAAATTATTTTGGGAGGCAAATTATTTTGGCAAATTATTTTGGGAGGCAAATTATTTTGGGAGGCAAATTATTTTGAGAGGCAAATTATTTTGAGAGGCAAATTATTTTGGGAGGCAAATTATTTTGAGAGGCAAATTATTTTGGGAGGCAAATTATTTTGGGAGGCAAATTATTTTGGGAGGCAAATTATTTTGGCAAATTATTTTGGGAGGCAAATTATTTTGGGAGGCAAATTATTTTGGGATGCAAATTATTTTGGGAGGCAAATTATTTTGGGAGGATAATTATTTTGGGAGGCAAATTATTTTGGGAGGCAAATTATTTTGGGAGGCAAATTATTTTGGGAGGCAAATTATTTTGGGAGGCAAATTATTTTGGGAGGCAAATTATTTTGGCAAATTATTTTGGGAGGCAAATTATTTTGGGAGGCAAATTATTTTGGCAAATTATTTTGGGAGGCAAATTATTTTGAGAGGCAAATTATTTTTGGAGGCAAATTATTTTGGCAAATTATTTTGGGAGGCAAATTATTTTGGCAAATTATTTTGGGAGGCAAATTATTTTGGGAGGCAAATTATTTTGGCAAATTATTTTGGGAGGCAAATTATTTTGGGAGGCAAATTATTTTGAGAGGCAAATTATTTTGGGAGGCAAATTATTTTGGGAGGCAAATTATTTTGGGAGGCAAATTATTTTGGCAAATTATTTTGGGAGGCAAATTATTTTGGCAAATTATTTTGGGAGGATAATTATTTTGGGAGGCAAATTATTTTGGCAAATTATTTTGGGAGGCAAATTATTTTGGGAGGCAAATTATTTTGAGAGGCAAATTATTTTGGGAGGCAAATTATTTTGGGAGGCAAATTATTTTGAGAGGCAAATTATTTTGGGAGGCAAATTATTTTGGGAGGCAAATTATTTTGGCAAATTATTTTGGGAGGCAAATTATTTTGGGAGGCAAATTATTTTGGGAGGCAAATTATTTTGGGAGGCAAATTATTTTGGGAGGCAAATTATTTTGGGAGGCAAATTATTTTGGCAAATTATTTTGGGAGGAAAATTATTTTGGGAGGATAATTATTTTGGGAGGCAAATTATTTTGGGAGGCAAATTATTTTGGGAGGCAAATTATTTTGAGAGGCAAATTATTTTGGGAGGCAAATTATTTTGAGAGGCAAATTATTTTGGGAGGCAAATTATTTTGGCAAATTATTTTGGGAGGCAAATTATTTTGGCAAATTATTTTGGGAGGCAAATTATTTTGGGAGGCAAATTATTTTGGGAGGCAAATTATTTTGGCAAATTATTTTGGGAGGCAAATTATTTTGGGAGGATAATTATTTTGGGAGGCAAATTATTTTGGCAAAGTAAATTAAAACATTATTTTAAACTTTTGGTTATTGAGAAACAGCTCATAAAACATTATTTGACACTTTTGGTTGTTGAAAAACAGCTTCTAACCATTATTTGACACTTTGGTTGTTGAGAAACAGCTCCTAAAACATTATTTTACACTTTTGGTTGTTGAGAAACAGCTCCTAAAACATTATTTGACACTTTTGGTTGTTGAAAAACAGCTTCTAACCATTATTTGACACTTTGGTTGTTGAGAAACAGCTCCTAAAACATTATTTTACACTTTTGGTTATTGAGAAACAGCTCCTAAAACATTATTTTACACTTTTGGTTGAGAAACAGCTCCTAAAACATTATTTGACACTTTTGGTTGTTGAAAAACAGCTTCTAACCATTATTTGACACTTTGGTTGTTGAGAAACAGCTCCTAAAACATTATTTTACACTTTTGGTTATTGAGAAACAGCTCCTAAAACATTATTTGACACTTTTGGTTGTTGAAAAACAGCTTCTAACCATTATTTGACACTTTGATTGTTGAGAAACAGCTCCTAAAACATTATTTTACACTTTTGGTTGTTGAGAAACAGTTCCTAAAACATTATTTGACACTTTTGGTTGTTGAAAAACAGCTTCTAACCATTATTTGACACTTTGGTTGTTGAGAAACAGCTCCTAAAACATTATTTTACACTTTTGGTTATTGAGAAACAGCTCCTAAAACATTATTTGACACTTTTGGTTGTTGAAAAACAGCTTCTAACCATTATTTGACACTTTGGTTGTTGAGAAACAGCTCCTAAAACATTATTTTACACTTTTGGTTATTGAGAAACAGCTCCTAAAACATTATTTGACACTTTTGGTTGTTGAAAAACAGCTTCTAACCATTATTTGACACTTTGGTTGTTGAGAAACAGCTCCTAAAACATTATTTTACACTTTTGGTTATTGAGAAACAGCTCCTAAAACATTATTTGACACTTTTGGTTGTTGAAAAACAGCTTCTAACCATTATTTGACACTTTGGTTTTTGAGAAACAGCTCCTAAAACATTATTTTACACTTTTGGTTATTGAGAAACAGCTCCTAAAACATTATTTGACACTTTTGGTTATTGAGAAACAGCTCCTAAAACATTATTTGACACTTTTTGTTGTTGAAAAACAGCTTCTAACCATTATTTGACACTTTGATTGTTGAGAAACAGCTCCTAAAACATTATTTGACACTTTTGGTTGTTGAGAAACAGTTCCTAAAACATTATTTGACACTTTTGGTTGTTGAAAAACAGCTTCTAACCATTATTTGACACTTTGGTTTTTGAGAAACAGCTCCTAAAACATTATTTTACACTTTTGGTTATTGAGAAACAGCTCCTAAAACATTATTTTACACTTTTGGTTATTGAGAAACAGCTCCTAAAACATTATTTGACACTTTTTGTTGTTGAAAAACAGCTTCTAACCATTATTTGACACTTTGATTGTTGAGAAACAGCTCCTAAAACATTATTTGACACTTTTGGTTGTTGAGAAACAGTTCCTAAAACATTATTTGACACTTTTGGTTGTTGAAAAACAGCTTCTAACCATTATTTGACACTTTGGTTTTTGAGAAACAGCTCCTAAAACATTATTTTACACTTTTGGTTATTGAGAAACAGCTCCTAAAACATTATTTTACACTTTTGGTTATTGAGAAACAGCTCCTAAAACATTATTTGACACTTTTTGTTGTTGAAAAACAGCTTCTAACCATTATTTGACACTTTGATTGTTGAGAAACAGCTCCTAAAACATTATTTGACACTTTTGGTTGTTGAGAAACAGTTCCTAAAACATTATTTGACACTTTTGGTTGTTGAAAAACAGCTTCTAACCATTATTTGACACTTTGGTTGTTGAGAAACAGCTCCTAAAACATTATTTTACACTTTTGGTTATTGAGAAACAGCTCCTAAAACATTATTTTACACTTTTGGTTGAGAAACAGCTCCTAAAACATTATTTGACACTTTTGGTTGTTGAAAAACAGCTTCTAACCATTATTTGACACTTTGGTTGTTGAGAAACAGCTCCTAAAACATTATTTTACACTTTTGGTTATTGAGAAACAGCTCCTAAAACATTATTTGACACTTTTGGTTGTTGAAAAACAGCTTCTAACCATTATTTGACACTTTGATTGTTGAGAAACAGCTCCTAAAACATTATTTTACACTTTTGGTTGTTGAGAAACAGTTCCTAAAACATTATTTGACACTTTTGGTTGTTGAAAAACAGCTTCTAACCATTATTTGACACTTTGGTTGTTGAGAAACAGCTCCTAAAACATTATTTTACACTTTTGGTTATTGAGAAACAGCTCCTAAAACATTATTTGACACTTTTGGTTGTTGAAAAACAGCTTCTAACCATTATTTGACACTTTGGTTGTTGAGAAACAGCTCCTAAAACATTATTTTACACTTTTGGTTATTGAGAAACAGCTCCTAAAACATTATTTGACACTTTTGGTTGTTGAAAAACAGCTTCTAACCATTATTTGACACTTTGGTTGTTGAGAAACAGCTCCTAAAACATTATTTTACACTTTTGGTTATTGAGAAACAGCTCCTAAAACATTATTTGACACTTTTGGTTGTTGAAAAACAGCTTCTAACCATTATTTGACACTTTGGTTTTTGAGAAACAGCTCCTAAAACATTATTTTACACTTTTGGTTATTGAGAAACAGCTCCTAAAACATTATTTGACACTTTTGGTTATTGAGAAACAGCTCCTAAAACATTATTTGACACTTTTTGTTGTTGAAAAACAGCTTCTAACCATTATTTGACACTTTGATTGTTGAGAAACAGCTCCTAAAACATTATTTGACACTTTTGGTTGTTGAGAAACAGTTCCTAAAACATTATTTGACACTTTTGGTTGTTGAAAAACAGCTTCTAACCATTATTTGACACTTTGGTTTTTGAGAAACAGCTCCTAAAACATTATTTTACACTTTTGGTTATTGAGAAACAGCTCCTAAAACATTATTTTACACTTTTGGTTATTGAGAAACAGCTCCTAAAACATTATTTGACACTTTTTGTTGTTGAAAAACAGCTTCTAACCATTATTTGACACTTTGATTGTTGAGAAACAGCTCCTAAAACATTATTTGACACTTTTGGTTGTTGAGAAACAGTTCCTAAAACATTATTTGACACTTTTGGTTGTTGAAAAACAGCTTCTAACCATTATTTGACACTTTGGTTGTTGAGAAACAGCTCCTAAAACATTATTTTACACTTTTGGTTATTGAGAAACAGCTCCTAAAACATTATTTGACACTTTTGGTTGTTGAGAAACAGTTCCTAAAACATTATTTGACACTTTTGGTTGTTGAAAAACAGCTTCTAACCATTATTTGACACTTTGGTTGTTGAGAAACAGCTCCTAAAACATTATTTTACACTTTTGGTTATTGAGAAACAGCTCCTAAAACATTATTTGACACTTTTGGTTGTTGAAAAACAGCTTCTAACCATTATTTGACACTTTGGTTGTTGAGAAACAGCTCCTAAAACATTATTTTACACTTTTGGTTATTGAGAAACAGCTCCTAAAACATTATTTGACACTTTTGGTTGTTGAAAAACAGCTTCTAACCATTTTTTGACACTTTGATTGTTGAGAAACAGCTCCTAAAACATTATTTTACACTTTTGGTTGTTGAGAAACAGTTCCTAAAACATTATTTGACACTTTTGGTTGTTGAAAAACAGCTTCTAACCATTATTTGACACTTTGGTTGTTGAGAAACAGCTCCTAAAACATTATTTTACACTTTTGCTTATTGAGAAACAGCTCCTAAAACATTATTTGACACTTTTGGTTGTTGAAAAACAGCTTCTAACCATTATTTGACACTTTGGTTGTTGAGAAACAGCTCCTAAAACATTATTTTACACTTTTGGTTATTGAGAAACAGCTCCTAAAACATTATTTGACACTTTTGGTTGTTAAAAAACAGCTTCTAACCATTATTTGACACTTTGGTTGTTGAGAAACAGCTCCTAAAACATTATTTTACACTTTTGGTTATTGAGAAACAGCTCCTAAAACATTATTTTACACTTTTGGTTATTATTATTGGTGATTATTATTATTTTGGGAGGCAAATTATTTTGGGAGGCAAATTATTTTGGCAAATTATTTTGGCAAATTATTTTGGGAGGCAAATTATTTTGGCAAATTATTTTGGGAGGCAAATTATTTTGGCAAATTATTTTGGGAGGCAAATTATTTTGGGAGGCAAATTATTTTGGGAGGCAAATTATTTTGGCAAATTATTTTGGGAGGCAAATTATTTTGGCAAATTATTTTGGGAGGCAAATTATTTTGGCAAATTATTTTGGGAGGCAAATTATTTTGGCAAATGATTTTGGGAGGCAAATTATTTTGGGAGGCAAATTATTTTGGCAAATTATTTTGGGAGGCAAATTATTTTGGCAAATTATTTTGGGAGGCAAATTATTTTGGCAAATTATTTTGGGAGGCAAATTATTTTGGCAAATTATTTTGGGAGGCAAATTATTTTGAGAGGCAAATTATTTTGGGAGGCAAATTATTTTGGCAAATTATTTTGGGAGGCAAATTATTTTGGGAGGCAAATTATTTTGAGAGGCAAATTATTTTGAGAGGCAAATTATTTTGGGAGGCAAATTATTTTGAGAGGCAAATTATTTTGGGAGGCAAATTATTTTGGGAGGCAAATTATTTTGGCAAATTATTTTGGGAGGCAAATTATTTTGGCAAATTATTTTGGGAGGCAAATTATTTTGGGAGGCAAATTATTTTGGGAGGCAAATTATTTTGGGAGGCAAATTATTTTGGCAAATTATTTTGGGAGGCAAATTATTTTGGCAAATTATTTTGGCAAATTATTTTGGGATGCAAATTTTTTTGGGAGGCAAATTATTTTGGGAGGATAATTATTTTGGGAGGCAAATTATTTTGAGAGGCAAATTATTTTGGGAGGCAAATTATTTTGGGAGGCAAATTATTTTGGGAGGCAAATTATTTTGGGAGGCAAATTATTTTGGGAGGCAAATTATTTTGGGAGGCAAATTATTTTGGCAAATTATTTTGGGAGGCAAATTATTTTGGGAGGATAATTATTTTGGGAGGCAAATTATTTTGGCAAAGTAAATTAAAACATTATTTTACACTTTTGGTTATTGAGAAACAGCTCATAAAACATTATTTGACACTTTTGGTTGTTGAAAAACAGCTTCTAACCATTATTTGACACTTTGGTTGTTGAGAAACAGCTCCTAAAACATTATTTTACACTTTTGGTTGTTGAGAAACAGCTCCTAAAACATTATTTGACACTTTTGGTTGTTGAAAAACAGCTTCTAACCATTATTTGACACTTTGGTTGTTGAGAAACAGCTCCTAAAACATTATTTTACACTTTTGGTTATTGAGAAACAGCTCCTAAAACATTATTTTACACTTTTGGTTGAGAAACAGCTCCTAAAACATTATTTGACACTTTTGGTTGTTGAAAAACAGCTTCTAACCATTATTTGACACTTTGGTTGTTGAGAAACAGCTCCTAAAACATTATTTTACACTTTTGGTTATTGAGAAACAGCTCCTAAAACATTATTTGACACTTTTGGTTGTTGAAAAACAGCTTCTAACCATTATTTGACACTTTGATTGTTGAGAAACAGCTCCTAAAACATTATTTTACACTTTTGGTTGTTGAGAAACAGTTCCTAAAACATTATTTGACACTTTTGGTTGTTGAAAAACAGCTTCTAACCATTATTTGACACTTTGGTTGTTGAGAAACAGCTCCTAAAACATTATTTTACACTTTTGGTTATTGAGAAACAGCTCCTAAAACATTATTTGACACTTTTGGTTGTTGAAAAACAGCTTCTAACCATTATTTGACACTTTGGTTGTTGAGAAACAGCTCCTAAAACATTATTTTACACTTTTGGTTATTGAGAAACAGCTCCTAAAACATTATTTGACACTTTTGGTTGTTGAAAAACAGCTTCTAACCATTATTTGACACTTTGGTTGTTGAGAAACAGCTCCTAAAACATTATTTTACACTTTTGGTTATTGAGAAACAGCTCCTAAAACATTATTTGACACTTTTGGTTGTTGAAAAACAGCTTCTAACCATTATTTGACACTTTGGTTGTTGAGAAACAGCTCCTAAAACATTATTTTACACTTTTGGTTATTGAGAAACAGCTCCTAAAACATTTTTTGACACTTTTGGTTGTTGAAAAACAGCTTCTAACCATTATTTGACACTTTGGTTGTTGAGAAACAGCTCCTAAAACATTATTTTACACTTTTGGTTATTGAGAAACAGCTCCTAAAACATTATTTGACACTTTTGGTTGTTGAAAAACAGCTTCTAACCATTATTTGACACTTTGGTTGTTGAGAAACAGCTCCTAAAACATTATTTTACACTTTTGGTTATTGAGAAACAGCTCCTAAAACATTATTTGACACTTTTGGTTGTTGAAAAACAGCTTCTAACCATTATTTGACACTTTGGTTGTTGAGAAACAGCTCCTAAAACATTATTTTACACTTTTGGTTATTGAGAAACAGCTCCTAAAACATTATTTGACACTTTTGGTTGTTGAAAAACAGCTTCTAACCATTATTTGACACTTTGGTTGTTGAGAAACAGCTCCTAAAACATTATTTGACACTTTTGGTTGTTGAGAAACAGCTCCTAAAACATTATTTTACACTTTTGGTTGTTGAGAAACAGCTCCTAAAACATTATTTGACACTTTTGGTTGTTGAAAAACAGCTTCTAACCATTATTTGACACTTTGGTTGTTGAGAAACAGCTCCTAAAACATTATTTTACACTTTTGGTTGTTGAGAAACAGCTCCTAAAACATTATTTGACACTTTTGGTTGTTGAAAAACAGCTTCTAACCATTATTTGACACTTTGGTTGTTGAGAAACAGCTCCTAAAACATTATTTTACACTTTTGGTTATTGAGAAACAGCTCCTAAAACATTATTTGACACTTTTGGTTGTTGAAAAACAGCTTCTAACCATTATTTGACACTTTGGTTGTTGAGAAACAGCTCCTAAAACATTATTTTACACTTTTGGTTGTTGAGAAACAGCTCCTAAAACATTATTTGACACTTTTGGTGGTTGAAAAACAGCTTCTAACCATTATTTGACACTTTGGTTGTTGAGAAACAGCTTTTAACCATTATTTGACACTTTGGTTGTTGAGAAACAGCTCCTAAAACATTATTTTACACTTTTGGTTATTATTATTGGTGATTATTATTATTTTGGGAGGCAAATTATTTTGGGAGGCAAATTATTTTGGCAAATTATTTTGGGAGGCAAATTATTTTGGCAAATTATTTTGGGAGGCAAATTATTTTGGCAAATTATTTTGGGAGGCAAATTATTTTGGCAAATTATTTTGGGAGGCAAATTATTTTGGGAGGCAAATTATTTTGGGAGGCAAATTATTTTGGCAAATTATTTTGGGAGGCAAATTATTTTGGGAGGCAAATTATTTTGGCAAATTATTTTGGCAAATTATTTTGGGAGGCAAATTATTTTGGGAGGCAAATTATTTTGGGAGGCAAATTATTTTGGCAAATTATTTTGGGAGGCAAATTATTTTGGGAGGATAATTATTTTGGGAGGCAAATTATTTTGGCAAAGTAAATTAAAACATTATTTTACACTTTTGGTTATTGAGAAACAGCTCATAAAACATTATTTGACACTTTTGGTTGTTGAAAAACAGCTTCTAACCATTATTTGACACTTTGGTTGTTGAGAAACAGCTCCTAAAACATTATTTTACACTTTTGGTTGTTGAGAAACAGCTCCTAAAACATTATTTGACACTTTTGGTTGTTGAAAAACAGCTTCTAACCATTATTTGACACTTTGGTTGTTGAGAAACAGCTCCTAAAACATTATTTTACACTTTTGGTTATTGAGAAACAGCTCCTAAAACATTATTTTACACTTTTGGTTGAGAAACAGCTCCTAAAACATTATTTGACACTTTTGGTTGTTGAAAAACAGCTTCTAACCATTATTTGACACTTTGGTTGTTGAGAAACAGCTCCTAAAACATTATTTTACACTTTTGGTTATTGAGAAACAGCTCCTAAAACATTATTTGACACTTTTGGTTGTTGAAAAACAGCTTCTAACCATTATTTGACACTTTGATTGTTGAGAAACAGCTCCTAAAACATTATTTTACACTTTTGGTTGTTGAGAAACAGTTCCTAAAACATTATTTGACACTTTTGGTTGTTGAAAAACAGCTTCTAACCATTATTTGACACTTTGGTTGTTGAGAAACAGCTCCTAAAACATTATTTTACACTTTTGGTTATTGAGAAACAGCTCCTAAAACATTATTTGACACTTTTGGTTGTTGAAAAACAGCTTCTAACCATTATTTGACACTTTGGTTGTTGAGAAACAGCTCCTAAAACATTATTTTACACTTTTGGTTATTGAGAAACAGCTCCTAAAACATTATTTGACACTTTTGGTTGTTGAAAAACAGCTTCTAACCATTATTTGACACTTTGGTTGTTGAGAAACAGCTCCTAAAACATTATTTTACACTTTTGGTTATTGAGAAACAGCTCCTAAAACATTTTTTGACACTTTTGGTTGTTGAAAAACAGCTTCTAACCATTATTTGACACTTTGGTTGTTGAGAAACAGCTCCTAAAACATTATTTTACACTTTTGGTTATTGAGAAACAGCTCCTAAAACATTTTTTGACACTTTTGGTTGTTGAAAAACAGCTTCTAACCATTATTTGACACTTTGGTTGTTGAGAAACAGCTCCTAAAACATTATTTTACACTTTTGGTTATTGAGAAACAGCTCCTAAAACATTATTTGACACTTTTGGTTGTTGAAAAACAGCTTCTAACCATTATTTGACACTTTGGTTGTTGAGAAACAGCTCCTAAAACATTATTTTACACTTTTGGTTATTGAGAAACAGCTCCTAAAACATTATTTGACACTTTTGGTTGTTGAAAAACAGCTTCTAACCATTATTTGACACTTTGGTTGTTGAGAAACAGCTCCTAAAACATTATTTGACACTTTTGGTTGTTGAGAAACAGCTCCTAAAACATTATTTTACACTTTTGGTTGTTGAGAAACAGCTCCTAAAACATTATTTGACACTTTTGGTTGTTGAAAAACAGCTTCTAACCATTATTTGACACTTTGGTTGTTGAGAAACAGCTCCTAAAACATTATTTTACACTTTTGGTTGTTGAGAAACAGCTCCTAAAACATTATTTGACACTTTTGGTTGTTGAAAAACAGCTTCTAACCATTATTTGACACTTTGGTTGTTGAGAAACAGCTCCTAAAACATTATTTTACACTTTTGGTTATTGAGAAACAGCTCCTAAAACATTATTTGACACTTTTGGTTGTTGAAAAACAGCTTCTAACCATTATTTGACACTTTGGTTGTTGAGAAACAGCTCCTAAAACATTATTTTACACTTTTGGTTGTTGAGAAACAGCTCCTAAAACATTATTTGACACTTTTGGTGGTTGAAAAACAGCTTCTAACCATTATTTGACACTTTGGTTGTTGAGAAACAGCTTTTAACCATTATTTGACACTTTGGTTGTTGAGAAACAGCTCCTAAAACATTATTTTACACTTTTGGTTATTATTATTGGTGATTATTATTATTTTGGGAGGCAAATTATTTTGGGAGGCAAATTATTTTGGCAAATTATTTTGGGAGGCAAATTATTTTGGCAAATTATTTTGGGAGGCAAATTATTTTGGCAAATTATTTTGGGAGGCAAATTATTTTGGCAAATTATTTTGGGAGGCAAATTATTTTGGGAGGCAAATTATTTTGGGAGGCAAATTATTTTGGCAAATTATTTTGGGAGGCAAATTATTTTGGGAGGCAAATTATTTTGGCAAATTATTTTGGCAAATTATTTTGGGAGGCAAATTATTTTGGGAGGCAAATTATTTTGGGAGGCAAATTATTTTGGCAAATTATTTTGGGAGGCAAATTATTTTGGGAGGATAATTATTTTGGGAGGCAAATTATTTTGGCAAAGTAAATTAAAACATTATTTTACACTTTTGGTTATTGAGAAACAGCTCATAAAACATTATTTGACACTTTTGGTTGTTGAAAAACAGCTTCTAACCATTATTTGACACTTTGGTTGTTGAGAAACAGCTCCTAAAACATTATTTTACACTTTTGGTTGTTGAGAAACAGCTCCTAAAACATTATTTGACACTTTTGGTTGTTGAAAAACAGCTTCTAACCATTATTTGACACTTTGGTTGTTGAGAAACAGCTCCTAAAACATTATTTTACACTTTTGGTTATTGAGAAACAGCTCCTAAAACATTATTTTACACTTTTGGTTGAGAAACAGCTCCTAAAACATTATTTGACACTTTTGGTTGTTGAAAAACAGCTTCTAACCATTATTTGACACTTTGGTTGTTGAGAAACAGCTCCTAAAACATTATTTTACACTTTTGGTTATTGAGAAACAGCTCCTAAAACATTATTTGACACTTTTGGTTGTTGAAAAACAGCTTCTAACCATTATTTGACACTTTGATTGTTGAGAAACAGCTCCTAAAACATTATTTTACACTTTTGGTTGTTGAGAAACAGTTCCTAAAACATTATTTGACACTTTTGGTTGTTGAAAAACAGCTTCTAACCATTATTTGACACTTTGGTTGTTGAGAAACAGCTCCTAAAACATTATTTTACACTTTTGGTTATTGAGAAACAGCTCCTAAAACATTATTTGACACTTTTGGTTGTTGAAAAACAGCTTCTAACCATTATTTGACACTTTGGTTGTTGAGAAACAGCTCCTAAAACATTATTTTACACTTTTGGTTATTGAGAAACAGCTCCTAAAACATTATTTGACACTTTTGGTTGTTGAAAAACAGCTTCTAACCATTATTTGACACTTTGGTTGTTGAGAAACAGCTCCTAAAACATTATTTTACACTTTTGGTTATTGAGAAACAGCTCCTAAAACATTATTTGACACTTTTGGTTGTTGAAAAACAGCTTCTAACCATTATTTGACACTTTGGTTGTTGAGAAACAGCTCCTAAAACATTATTTTACACTTTTGGTTATTGAGAAACAGCTCCTAAAACATTTTTTGACACTTTTGGTTGTTGAAAAACAGCTTCTAACCATTATTTGACACTTTGGTTGTTGAGAAACAGCTCCTAAAACATTATTTTACACTTTTGGTTATTGAGAAACAGCTCCTAAAACATTATTTGACACTTTTGGTTGTTGAAAAACAGCTTCTAACCATTATTTGACACTTTGGTTGTTGAGAAACAGCTCCTAAAACATTATTTTACACTTTTGGTTATTGAGAAACAGCTCCTAAAACATTATTTGACACTTTTGGTTGTTGAAAAACAGCTTCTAACCATTATTTGACACTTTGGTTGTTGAGAAACAGCTCCTAAAACATTATTTTACACTTTTGGTTATTGAGAAACAGCTCCTAAAACATTATTTGACACTTTTGGTTGTTGAAAAACAGCTTCTAACCATTATTTGACACTTTGGTTGTTGAGAAACAGCTCCTAAAACATTATTTGACACTTTTGGTTGTTGAGAAACAGCTCCTAAAACATTATTTTACACTTTTGGTTGTTGAGAAACAGCTCCTAAAACATTATTTGACACTTTTGGTTGTTGAAAAACAGCTTCTAACCATTATTTGACACTTTGGTTGTTGAGAAACAGCTCCTAAAACATTATTTTACACTTTTGGTTGTTGAGAAACAGCTCCTAAAACATTATTTGACACTTTTGGTTGTTGAAAAACAGCTTCTAACCATTATTTGACACTTTGGTTGTTGAGAAACAGCTCCTAAAACATTATTTTACACTTTTGGTTATTGAGAAACAGCTCCTAAAACATTATTTGACACTTTTGGTTGTTGAAAAACAGCTTCTAACCATTATTTGACACTTTGGTTGTTGAGAAACAGCTCCTAAAACATTATTTTACACTTTTGGTTGTTGAGAAACAGCTCCTAAAACATTATTTGACACTTTTGGTGGTTGAAAAACAGCTTCTAACCATTATTTGACACTTTGGTTGTTGAGAAACAGCTTTTAACCATTATTTGACACTTTGGTTGTTGAGAAACAGCTCCTAAAACATTATTTTACACTTTTGGTTATTATTATTGGTGATTATTATTATTTTGGGAGGCAAATTATTTTGGGAGGCAAATTATTTTGGCAAATTATTTTGGGAGGCAAATTATTTTGGCAAATTATTTTGGGAGGCAAATTATTTTGGCAAATTATTTTGGGAGGCAAATTATTTTGGCAAATTATTTTGGGAGGCAAATTATTTTGGGAGGCAAATTATTTTGGCAAATTATTTTGGGAGGCAAATTATTTTGGGAGGCAAATTATTTTGGCAAATTATTTTGGCAAATTATTTTGGGAGGCAAATTATTTTGGGGGCAAATTATTTTGGGAGGCAAATTATTTTGGGAGGCAAATTATTTTGGCAAATTATTTTGGGAGGCAAATTATTTTGGCAAATTATTTTGGGAGGCAAATTATTTTGGGAGGCAAATTATTTTGGCAAAGTAAATTAAAACATTATTTTAAACTTTTGGTTATTGAGAAACAGCTCATAAAACATTATTTGACACTTTTGGTTGTTGAAAAACAGCTTCTAACCATTATTTGACACTTTGGTTGTTGAGAAACAGCTCCTAAAACATTATTTTACACTTTTGGTTGTTGAGAAACAGCTCCTAAAACATTATTTGACACTTTTGGTTGTTGAAAAACAGCTTCTAACCATTATTTGACACTTTGGTTGTTGAGAAACAGCTCCTAAAACATTATTTTACACTTTTGGTTATTGAGAAACAGCTCCTAAAACATTATTTTACACTTTTGGTTGAGAAACAGCTCCTAAAACATTATTTGACACTTTTGGTTGTTGAAAAACAGCTTCTAACCATTATTTGACACTTTGGTTGTTGAGAAACAGCTCCTAAAACATTATTTTACACTTTTGGTTATTGAGAAACAGCTCCTAAAACATTATTTGACACTTTTGGTTGTTGAAAAACAGCTTCTAACCATTATTTGACACTTTGATTGTTGAGAAACAGCTCCTAAAACATTATTTTACACTTTTGGTTGTTGAGAAACAGTTCCTAAAACATTATTTGACACTTTTGGTTGTTGAAAAACAGCTTCTAACCATTATTTGACACTTTGGTTGTTGAGAAACAGCTCCTAAAACATTATTTTACACTTTTGGTTATTGAGAAACAGCTCCTAAAACATTATTTGACACTTTTGGTTGTTGAAAAACAGCTTCTAACCATTATTTGACACTTTGGTTGTTGAGAAACAGCTCCTAAAACATTATTTTACACTTTTGGTTATTGAGAAACAGCTCCTAAAACATTATTTGACACTTTTGGTTGTTGAAAAACAGCTTCTAACCATTATTTGACACTTTGGTTGTTGAGAAACAGCTCCTAAAACATTATTTTACACTTTTGGTTATTGAGAAACAGCTCCTAAAACATTATTTGACACTTTTGGTTGTTGAAAAACAGCTTCTAACCATTATTTGACACTTTGGTTGTTGAGAAACAGCTCCTAAAACATTATTTTACACTTTTGGTTGTTGAGAAACAGCTCCTAAAACATTATTTGACACTTTTGGTGGTTGAAAAACAGCTTCTAACCATTATTTGACACTTTGGTTGTTGAGAAACAGCTTTTAACCATTATTTGACACTTTGGTTGTTGAGAAACAGCTCCTAAAACATTATTTTACACTTTTGGTTATTATTATTGGTGATTATTATTATTTTGGGAGGCAAATTATTTTGGGAGGCAAATTATTTTGGCAAATTATTTTGGGAGGCAAATTATTTTGGCAAATTATTTTGGGAGGCAAATTATTTTGGCAAATTATTTTGGGAGGCAAATTATTTTGGCAAATTATTTTGGGAGGCAAATTATTTTGGGAGGCAAATTATTTTGGCAAATTATTTTGGGAGGCAAATTATTTTGGGAGGCAAATTATTTTGGCAAATTATTTTGGCAAATTATTTTGGGAGGCAAATTATTTTGGGGGCAAATTATTTTGGGAGGCAAATTATTTTGGGAGGCAAATTATTTTGGCAAATTATTTTGGGAGGCAAATTATTTTGGCAAATTATTTTGGGAGGCAAATTATTTTGGGAGGCAAATTATTTTGGCAAAGTAAATTAAAACATTATTTTAAACTTTTGGTTATTGAGAAACAGCTCATAAAACATTATTTGACACTTTTGGTTGTTGAAAAACAGCTTCTAACCATTATTTGACACTTTGGTTGTTGAGAAACAGCTCCTAAAACATTATTTTACACTTTTGGTTGTTGAGAAACAGCTCCTAAAACATTATTTGACACTTTTGGTTGTTGAAAAACAGCTTCTAACCATTATTTGACACTTTGGTTGTTGAGAAACAGCTCCTAAAACATTATTTTACACTTTTGGTTATTGAGAAACAGCTCCTAAAACATTATTTTACACTTTTGGTTGAGAAACAGCTCCTAAAACATTATTTGACACTTTTGGTTGTTGAAAAACAGCTTCTAACCATTATTTGACACTTTGGTTGTTGAGAAACAGCTCCTAAAACATTATTTTACACTTTTGGTTATTGAGAAACAGCTCCTAAAACATTATTTGACACTTTTGGTTGTTGAAAAACAGCTTCTAACCATTATTTGACACTTTGATTGTTGAGAAACAGCTCCTAAAACATTATTTTACACTTTTGGTTGTTGAGAAACAGTTCCTAAAACATTATTTGACACTTTTGGTTGTTGAAAAACAGCTTCTAACCATTATTTGACACTTTGGTTGTTGAGAAACAGCTCCTAAAACATTATTTTACACTTTTGGTTATTGAGAAACAGCTCCTAAAACATTATTTGACACTTTTGGTTGTTGAAAAACAGCTTCTAACCATTATTTGACACTTTGGTTGTTGAGAAACAGCTCCTAAAACATTATTTTACACTTTTGGTTATTGAGAAACAGCTCCTAAAACATTATTTGACACTTTTGGTTGTTGAAAAACAGCTTCTAACCATTATTTGACACTTTGGTTGTTGAGAAACAGCTCCTAAAACATTATTTTACACTTTTGGTTATTGAGAAACAGCTCCTAAAACATTATTTGACACTTTTGGTTGTTGAAAAACAGCTTCTAACCATTATTTGACACTTTGGTTTTTGAGAAACAGCTCCTAAAACATTATTTTACACTTTTGGTTATTGAGAAACAGCTCCTAAAACATTATTTGACACTTTTGGTTATTGAGAAACAGCTCCTAAAACATTATTTGACACTTTTTGTTGTTGAAAAACAGCTTCTAACCATTATTTGACACTTTGATTGTTGAGAAACAGCTCCTAAAACATTATTTGACACTTTTGGTTGTTGAGAAACAGTTCCTAAAACATTATTTGACACTTTTGGTTGTTGAAAAACAGCTTCTAACCATTATTTGACACTTTGGTTGTTGAGAAACAGCTCCTAAAACATTATTTTACACTTTTGGTTATTGAGAAACAGCTCCTAAAACATTATTTTACACTTTTGGTTATTGAGAAACAGCTCCTAAAACATTATTTTACACTTTTGGTTGAGAAACAGCTCCTAAAACATTATTTGACACTTTTGGTTGTTGAAAAACAGCTTCTAACCATTATTTGACACTTTGGTTGTTGAGAAACAGCTCCTAAAACATTATTTTACACTTTTGGTTGTTGAGAAACAGCTCCTAAAACATTATTTGACACTTTTGGTTGTTGAAAAACAGCTTCTAACCATTATTTGACACTTTGGTTGTTGAGAAACAGCTCCTAAAACATTATTTTACACTTTTGGTTATTGAGAAACAGCTCCTAAAACATTATTTGACACTTTTGGTTGTTGAAAAACAGCTTCTAACCATTATTTGACACTTTGGTTGTTGAGAAACAGCTCCTAAAACATTATTTTACACTTTTGGTTATTGAGAAACAGCTCCTAAAACATTATTTTACACTTTTGGTTGAGAAACAGCTCCTAAAACATTATTTGACACTTTTGGTTGTTGAAAAACAGCTTCTAACCATTATTTGACACTTTGGTTGTTGAGAAACAGCTCCTAAAACATTATTTTACACTTTTGGTTATTGAGAAACAGCTCCTAAAACATTTTTTGACACTTTTGGTTGTTGAAAAACAGCTTCTAACCATTATTTGACACTTTGGTTGTTGAGAAACAGCTCCTAAAACATTATTTTACACTTTTGGTTATTGAGAAACAGCTCCTAAAACATTATTTGACACTTTTGGTTGTTGAAAAACAGCTTCTAACCATTATTTGACACTTTGGTTGTTGAGAAACAGCTCCTAAAACATTATTTTACACTTTTGGTTATTGAGAAACAGCTCCTAAAACATTATTTGACACTTTTGGTTGTTGAAAAACAGCTTCTAACCATTATTTGACACTTTGGTTGTTGAGAAACAGCTCCTAAAACATTATTTTACACTTTTGGTTATTGAGAAACAGCTCCTAAAACATTATTTGACACTTTTGGTTGTTGAAAAACAGCTTCTAACCATTATTTGACACTTTGGTTGTTGAGAAACAGCTCCTAAAACATTATTTGACACTTTTGGTTGTTGAGAAACAGCTCCTAAAACATTATTTTACACTTTTGGTTGTTGAGAAACAGCTCCTAAAACATTATTTGACACTTTTGGTTGTTGAAAAACAGCTTCTAACCATTATTTGACACTTTGGTTGTTGAGAAACAGCTCCTAAAACATTATTTTACACTTTTGGTTGTTGAGAAACAGCTCCTAAAACATTATTTGACACTTTTGGTTGTTGAAAAACAGCTTCTAACCATTATTTGACACTTTGGTTGTTGAGAAACAGCTCCTAAAACATTATTTTACACTTTTGGTTATTGAGAAACAGCTCCTAAAACATTATTTGACACTTTTGGTTGTTGAAAAACAGCTTCTAACCATTATTTGACACTTTGGTTGTTGAGAAACAGCTCCTAAAACATTATTTTACACTTTTGGTTGTTGAGAAACAGCTCCTAAAACATTATTTGACACTTTTGGTGGTTGAAAAACAGCTTCTAACCATTATTTGACACTTTGGTTGTTGAGAAACAGCTTTTAACCATTATTTGACACTTTGGTTGTTGAGAAACAGCTCCTAAAACATTATTTTACACTTTTGGTTATTATTATTGGTGATTATTATTATTTTGGGAGGCAAATTATTTTGGGAGGCAAATTATTTTGGCAAATTATTTTGGGAGGCAAATTATTTTGGCAAATTATTTTGGGAGGCAAATTATTTTGGGAGGCAAATTATTTTGGGAGGCAAATTATTTTGGCAAATTATTTTGGGAGGCAAATTATTTTGGGAGGCAAATTATTTTGGCAAATTATTTTGGCAAATTATTTTGGGAGGCAAATTATTTTGGGGGCAAATTATTTTGGGAGGCAAATTATTTTGGGAGGCAAATTATTTTGGCAAATTATTTTGGGAGGCAAATTATTTTGGCAAATTATTTTGGGAGGCAAATTATTTTGGGAGGCAAATTATTTTGGCAAAGTAAATTAAAACATTATTTTAAACTTTTGGTTATTGAGAAACAGCTCATAAAACATTATTTGACACTTTTGGTTGTTGAAAAACAGCTTCTAACCATTATTTGACACTTTGGTTGTTGAGAAACAGCTCCTAAAACATTATTTTACACTTTTGGTTGTTGAGAAACAGCTCCTAAAACATTATTTGACACTTTTGGTTGTTGAAAAACAGCTTCTAACCATTATTTGACACTTTGGTTGTTGAGAAACAGCTCCTAAAACATTATTTTACACTTTTGGTTATTGAGAAACAGCTCCTAAAACATTATTTTACACTTTTGGTTGAGAAACAGCTCCTAAAACATTATTTGACACTTTTGGTTGTTGAAAAACAGCTTCTAACCATTATTTGACACTTTGGTTGTTGAGAAACAGCTCCTAAAACATTATTTTACACTTTTGGTTATTGAGAAACAGCTCCTAAAACATTATTTGACACTTTTGGTTGTTGAAAAACAGCTTCTAACCATTATTTGACACTTTGATTGTTGAGAAACAGCTCCTAAAACATTATTTTACACTTTTGGTTGTTGAGAAACAGTTCCTAAAACATTATTTGACACTTTTGGTTGTTGAAAAACAGCTTCTAACCATTATTTGACACTTTGGTTGTTGAGAAACAGCTCCTAAAACATTATTTTACACTTTTGGTTATTGAGAAACAGCTCCTAAAACATTATTTTACACTTTTGGTTATTGAGAAACAGCTCCTAAAACATTATTTGACACTTTTGGTTGAGAAACAGCTCCTAAAACATTATTTGACACTTTTGGTTGTTGAAAAACAGCTTCTAACCATTATTTGACACTTTGGTTGTTGAGAAACAGCTCCTAAAACATTATTTTACACTTTTGGTTGTTGAGAAACAGCTCCTAAAACATTATTTGACACTTTTGGTTGTTGAAAAACAGCTTCTAACCATTATTTGACACTTTGGTTGTTGAGAAACAGCTCCTAAAACATTATTTTACACTTTTGGTTATTGAGAAACAGCTCCTAAAACATTATTTGACACTTTTGGTTGTTGAAAAACAGCTTCTAACCATTATTTGACACTTTGGTTGTTGAGAAACAGCTCCTAAAACATTATTTTACACTTTTGGTTATTGAGAAACAGCTCCTAAAACATTATTTTACACTTTTGGTTGAGAAACAGCTCCTAAAACATTATTTGACACTTTTGGTTGTTGAAAAACAGCTTCTAACCATTATTTGACACTTTGGTTGTTGAGAAACAGCTCCTAAAACATTATTTTACACTTTTGGTTATTGAGAAACAGCTCCTAAAACATTTTTTGACACTTTTGGTTGTTGAAAAACAGCTTCTAACCATTATTTGACACTTTGGTTATTGAGAAACAGCTCCTAAAACATTATTTGACACTTTTGGTTGTTGAAAAACAGCTTCTAACCATTATTTGACACTTTGGTTGTTGAGAAACAGCTCCTAAAACATTATTTTACACTTTTGGTTATTGAGAAACAGCTCCTAAAACATTATTTGACACTTTTGGTTGTTGAAAAACAGCTTCTAACCATTATTTGACACTTTGGTTGTTGAGAAACAGCTCCTAAAACATTATTTTACACTTTTGGTTATTGAGAAACAGCTCCTAAAACATTATTTGACACTTTTGGTTGTTGAAAAACAGCTTCTAACCATTATTTGACACTTTGGTTGTTGAGAAACAGCTCCTAAAACATTATTTGACACTTTTGGTTGTTGAGAAACAGCTCCTAAAACATTATTTTACACTTTTGGTTGTTGAGAAACAGCTCCTAAAACATTATTTGACACTTTTGGTTGTTGAAAAACAGCTTCTAACCATTATTTGACACTTTGGTTGTTGAGAAACAGCTCCTAAAACATTATTTTACACTTTTGGTTGTTGAGAAACAGCTCCTAAAACATTATTTGACACTTTTGGTTGTTGAAAAACAGCTTCTAACCATTATTTGACACTTTGGTTGTTGAGAAACAGCTCCTAAAACATTATTTTACACTTTTGGTTATTGAGAAACAGCTCCTAAAACATTATTTGACACTTTTGGTTGTTGAAAAACAGCTTCTAACCATTATTTGACACTTTGGTTGTTGAGAAACAGCTCCTAAAACATTATTTTACACTTTTGGTTGTTGAGAAACAGCTCCTAAAACATTATTTGACACTTTTGGTGGTTGAAAAACAGCTTCTAACCATTATTTGACACTTTGGTTGTTGAGAAACAGCTTTTAACCATTATTTGACACTTTGGTTGTTGAGAAACAGCTCCTAAAACATTATTTTACACTTTTGGTTATTATTATTGGTGATTATTATTATTTTGGGAGGCAAATTATTTTGGGAGGCAAATTATTTTGGCAAATTATTTTGGGAGGCAAATTATTTTGGCAAATTATTTTGGGAGGCAAATTATTTTGGCAAATTATTTTGGGAGGCAAATTATTTTGGCAAATTATTTTGGGAGGCAAATTATTTTGGGAGGCAAATTATTTTGGGAGGCAAATTATTTTGGCAAATTATTTTGGGAGGCAAATTATTTTGGCAAATTATTTTGGCAAATTATTTTGGGAGGCAAATTATTTTGGGGGCAAATTATTTTGGGAGGCAAATTATTTTGGGAGGCAAATTATTTTGGCAAATTATTTTGGGAGGCAAATTATTTTGGCAAATTATTTTGGGAGGCAAATTATTTTGGGAGGCAAATTATTTTGGCAAAGTAAATTAAAACATTATTTTAAACTTTTGGTTATTGAGAAACAGCTCATAAAACATTATTTGACACTTTTGGTTGTTGAAAAACAGCTTCTAACCATTATTTGACACTTTGGTTGTTGAGAAACAGCTCCTAAAACATTATTTTACACTTTTGGTTGTTGAGAAACAGCTCCTAAAACATTATTTGACACTTTTGGTTGTTGAAAAACAGCTTCTAACCATTATTTGACACTTTGGTTGTTGAGAAACAGCTCCTAAAACATTATTTTACACTTTTGGTTATTGAGAAACAGCTCCTAAAACATTATTTTACACTTTTGGTTGAGAAACAGCTCCTAAAACATTATTTGACACTTTTGGTTGTTGAAAAACAGCTTCTAACCATTATTTGACACTTTGGTTGTTGAGAAACAGCTCCTAAAACATTATTTTACACTTTTGGTTATTGAGAAACAGCTCCTAAAACATTATTTGACACTTTTGGTTGTTGAAAAACAGCTTCTAACCATTATTTGACACTTTGATTGTTGAGAAACAGCTCCTAAAACATTATTTTACACTTTTGGTTGTTGAGAAACAGTTCCTAAAACATTATTTGACACTTTTGGTTGTTGAAAAACAGCTTCTAACCATTATTTGACACTTTGGTTGTTGAGAAACAGCTCCTAAAACATTATTTTACACTTTTGGTTATTGAGAAACAGCTCCTAAAACATTATTTGACACTTTTGGTTGTTGAAAAACAGCTTCTAACCATTATTTGACACTTTGGTTGTTGAGAAACAGCTCCTAAAACATTATTTTACACTTTTGGTTATTGAGAAACAGCTCCTAAAACATTATTTGACACTTTTGGTTGTTGAAAAACAGCTTCTAACCATTATTTGACACTTTGGTTGTTGAGAAACAGCTCCTAAAACATTATTTTACACTTTTGGTTATTGAGAAACAGCTCCTAAAACATTATTTGACACTTTTGGTTGTTGAAAAACAGCTTCTAACCATTATTTGACACTTTGGTTTTTGAGAAACAGCTCCTAAAACATTATTTTACACTTTTGGTTATTGAGAAACAGCTCCTAAAACATTATTTGACACTTTTGGTTATTGAGAAACAGCTCCTAAAACATTATTTGACACTTTTTGTTGTTGAAAAACAGCTTCTAACCATTATTTGACACTTTGATTGTTGAGAAACAGCTCCTAAAACATTATTTGACACTTTTGGTTGTTGAGAAACAGTTCCTAAAACATTATTTGACACTTTTGGTTGTTGAAAAACAGCTTCTAACCATTATTTGACACTTTGGTTTTTGAGAAACAGCTCCTAAAACATTATTTTACACTTTTGGTTATTGAGAAACAGCTCCTAAAACATTATTTTACACTTTTGGTTATTGAGAAACAGCTCCTAAAACATTATTTGACACTTTTTGTTGTTGAAAAACAGCTTCTAACCATTATTTGACACTTTGATTGTTGAGAAACAGCTCCTAAAACATTATTTGACACTTTTGGTTGTTGAGAAACAGTTCCTAAAACATTATTTGACACTTTTGGTTGTTGAAAAACAGCTTCTAACCATTATTTGACACTTTGGTTGTTGAGAAACAGCTCCTAAAACATTATTTTACACTTTTGGTTATTGAGAAACAGCTCCTAAAACATTATTTGACACTTTTGGTTGTTGAGAAACAGTTCCTAAAACATTATTTGACACTTTTGGTTGTTGAAAAACAGCTTCTAACCATTATTTGACACTTTGGTTGTTGAGAAACAGCTCCTAAAACATTATTTTACACTTTTGGTTATTGAGAAACAGCTCCTAAAACATTATTTGACACTTTTGGTTGTTGAAAAACAGCTTCTAACCATTATTTGACACTTTGGTTGTTGAGAAACAGCTCCTAAAACATTATTTTACACTTTTGGTTATTGAGAAACAGCTCCTAAAACATTATTTGACACTTTTGGTTGTTGAAAAACAGCTTCTAACCATTTTTTGACACTTTGATTGTTGAGAAACAGCTCCTAAAACATTATTTTACACTTTTGGTTGTTGAGAAACAGTTCCTAAAACATTATTTGACACTTTTGGTTGTTGAAAAACAGCTTCTAACCATTATTTGACACTTTGGTTGTTGAGAAACAGCTCCTAAAACATTATTTTACACTTTTGCTTATTGAGAAACAGCTCCTAAAACATTATTTGACACTTTTGGTTGTTGAAAAACAGCTTCTAACCATTATTTGACACTTTGGTTGTTGAGAAACAGCTCCTAAAACATTATTTTACACTTTTGGTTATTGAGAAACAGCTCCTAAAACATTATTTGACACTTTTGGTTGTTAAAAAACAGCTTCTAACCATTATTTGACACTTTGGTTGTTGAGAAACAGCTCCTAAAACATTATTTTACACTTTTGGTTATTGAGAAACAGCTCCTAAAACATTATTTTACACTTTTGGTTATTATTATTGGTGATTATTATTATTTTGGGAGGCAAATTATTTTGGGAGGCAAATTATTTTGGCAAATTATTTTGGGAGGCAAATTATTTTGGCAAATTATTTTGGGAGGCAAATTATTTTGGGAGGCAAATTATTTTGGGAGGCAAATTATTTTGGGAGGCAAATTATTTTGGCAAATTATTTTGGGAGGCAAATTATTTTGGCAAATTATTTTGGGAGGCAAATTATTTTGGCAAATTATTTTGGGAGGCAAATTATTTTGGGAGGCAAATTATTTTGGGAGGCAAATTATTTTGGGAGGCAAATTATTTTGGGAGGCAAATTATTTTGGCAAATTATTTTGGGAGGCAAATTATTTTGGCAAATTATTTTGGGAGGCAAATTATTTTGGCAAATTATTTTGGGAGGCAAATTATTTTGGCAAATTATTTTGGCAAATTATTTTGGGAGGCAAATTATTTTGAGAGGCAAATTATTTTGGGAGGCAAATTATTTTGGCAAATTATTTTGGGAGGCAAATTATTTTGGGAGGCAAATTATTTTGAGAGGCAAATTATTTTGAGAGGCAAATTATTTTGGGAGGCAAATTATTTTGAGAGGCAAATTATTTTGGGAGGCAAATTATTTTGGGAGGCAAATTATTTTGGGAGGCAAATTATTTTGGCAAATTATTTTGGGAGGCAAATTATTTTGGGAGGCAAATTATTTTGGGATGCAAATTATTTTGGGAGGCAAATTATTTTGGGAGGATAATTATTTTGGGAGGCAAATTATTTTGGGAGGCAAATTATTTTGGGAGGCAAATTATTTTGGGAGGCAAATTATTTTGGGAGGCAAATTATTTTGGGAGGCAAATTATTTTGGCAAATTATTTTGGGAGGCAAATTATTTTGGGAGGCAAATTATTTTGGGAGGCAAATTATTTTGGCAAATTATTTTGGGAGGCAAATTATTTTGAGAGGCAAATTATTTTTGGAGGCAAATTATTTTGGCAAATTATTTTGGGAGGCAAATTATTTTGGCAAATTATTTTGGGAGGCAAATTATTTTGGGAGGCAAATTATTTTGGCAAATTATTTTGGGAGGCAAATTATTTTGGGAGGCAAATTATTTTGAGAGGCAAATTATTTTGGGAGGCAAATTATTTTGGCAAATTATTTTGGGAGGCAAATTATTTTGGGAGGCAAATTATTTTGGCAAATTATTTTGGGAGGCAAATTATTTTGGCAAATTATTTTGGGAGGATAATTATTTTGGGAGGCAAATTATTTTGGCAAATTATTTTGGGAGGCAAATTATTTTGGGAGGCAAATTATTTTGGGAGGCAAATTATTTTGGGAGGCAAATTATTTTGGGAGGCAAATTATTTTGAGAGGCAAATTATTTTGGGAGGCAAATTATTTTGGGAGGCAAATTATTTTGGCAAATTATTTTGGGAGGCAAATTATTTTGGCAAATTATTTTGGGAGGCAAATTATTTTGGGAGGCAAATTATTTTGGGAGGCAAATTATTTTGGGAGGCAAATTATTTTGGCAAATTATTTTGGGAGGAAAATTATTTTGGGAGGATAATTATTTTGGGAGGCAAATTATTTTGGGAGGCAAATTATTTTGGGAGGCAAATTATTTTGAGAGGCAAATTATTTTGGGAGGCAAATTATTTTGGGAGGCAAATTATTTTGGGAGGCAAATTATTTTGGGAGGCAAATTATTTTGGGAGGCAAATTATTTTGAGAGGCAAATTATTTTGGGAGGCAAATTATTTTGGGAGGCAAATTATTTTGGGAGGCAAATTATTTTGGGAGGATAATTATTTTGGGAGGATAATTATTTTGGGAGGCAAATTATTTTGGGAGGCAAATTATTTTGGGAGGCAAATTATTTTGGCAAATTATTTTGGGAGGCAAATTATTTTGGGAGGCAAATTATTTTGGCAAATTATTTTGGGAGGCAAATTATTTTGGGAGGCAAATTATTTTGGCAAATTATTTTGGGAGGCAAATTATTTTGGGAGGCAAATTATTTTGGCAAATTATTTTGGGAGGCAAATTATTTTGGCAAATTATTTTGGGAGGATAATTATTTTGGGAGGCAAATTATTTTGGCAAATTATTTTGGGAGGCAAATTATTTTGGGAGGCAAATTATTTTGGGAGGCAAATTATTTTGGGAGGCAAATTATTTTGGGAGGCAAATTATTTTGAGAGGCAAATTATTTTGGGAGGCAAATTATTTTGGGAGGCAAATTATTTTGGCAAATTATTTTGGGAGGCAAATTATTTTGGCAAATTATTTTGGGAGGCAAATTATTTTGGGAGGCAAATTATTTTGGGAGGCAAATTATTTTGGGAGGCAAATTATTTTGGCAAATTATTTTGGGAGGAAAATTATTTTGGGAGGATAATTATTTTGGGAGGCAAATTATTTTGGGAGGCAAATTATTTTGGGAGGCAAATTATTTTGAGAGGCAAATTATTTTGGGAGGCAAATTATTTTGGGAGGCAAATTATTTTGGGAGGCAAATTATTTTGGGAGGCAAATTATTTTGGGAGGCAAATTATTTTGGGAGGCAAATTATTTTGAGAGGCAAATTATTTTGGGAGGCAAATTATTTTGGGAGGCAAATTATTTTGGGAGGCAAATTATTTTGGGAGGCAAATTATTTTGGGAGGATAATTATTTTGGGAGGCAAATTATTTTGGGAGGCAAATTATTTTGGGAGGCAAATTATTTTGGCAAATTATTTTGGGAGGCAAATTATTTTGGGAGGCAAATTATTTTGGCAAATTATTTTGGGAGGCAAATTATTTTGGGAGGCAAATTATTTTGGGAGGCAAATTATTTTGAGAGGCAAATTATTTTGGGAGGCAAATTATTTTGGGAGGCAAATTATTTTGAGAGGCAAATTATTTTGGGAGGCAAATTATTTTGGGAGGCAAATTATTTTGGGAGGCAAATTATTTTGAGAGGCAAATTATTTTGGCAAATTATTTTGGGAGGCAAATTATTTTGGGAGGCAAATTATTTTGGGAGTCAAATTATTTTGGGAGGCAAATTATTTTGAGAGGCAAATTATTTTGGGAGGCAAATTATTTTGGGAGGCAAATTATTTTGGGAGGCAAATTATTTTGAGAGGCAAATTATTTTGGCAAATTATTTTGGGAGGCAAATTATTTTGGGAGGCAAATTATTTTGGCAAATTATTTTGGGAGGCAAATTATTTTGGCAAATTATTTTGGGAGGCAAATTATTTTGGCAAATTATTTTGGGAGGCAAATTATTTTGGGAGGCAAATTTTTTTGGCAAATGATTTTGGGAGGCAAATTATTTTGGGAGGCAAATTATTTTGGCAAATTATTTTGGGAGGCAAATTATTTTGGCAAATTATTTTGGGAGGCAAATTATTTTGGGAGGCAAATTATTTTGGGAGGCAAATTATTTTGGCAAATTATTTTGGGAGGCAAATTATTTTGGCAAATTATTTTGGGATGCAAATTATTTTGGGAGGCAAATTATTTTGGGAGGCAAATTATTTTGGGAGGCAAATTATTTTGGGAGGCAAATTATTTTGGCAAATTATTTTGGGAGGCAAATTATTTTGGCAAATTATTTTGGGAGGCAAATTATTTTGGCAAATTATTTTGGGAGGCAAATTATTTTGGGAGGCAAATTATTTTGAGAGGCAAATTATTTTGGGAGGCAAATTATTTTGGCAAATTATTTTGGGAGGCAAATTATTTTGGGAGGCAAATTATTTTGAGAGGAAAATTATTTTGGGAGGCAAATTATTTTGGGAGGCAAATTATTTTGGGAGGCAAATTATTTTGAGAGGCAAATTATTTTGGCAAATTATTTTGGGAGGCAAATTATTTTGGGAGGCAAATTATTTTGGCAAATTATTTTGGGAGGCAAATTATTTTGGGAGGCAAATTATTTTGGGAGGCAAATTATTTTGGCAAATTATTTTGGGAGGCAAATTATTTTGGGATGCAAATTATTTTGGGAGGCAAATTATTTTGGGAGGATAATTATTTTGGGAGGCAAATTATTTTGGGAGGCAAATTATTTTGGGAGGCAAATTATTTTGGGAGGCAAATTATTTTGGCAAATTATTTTGGGAGGCAAATTATTTTGGCAAATTATTTTGGCAAATTATTTTGGGAGGCAAATTATTTTGGCAAATTATTTTGGGAGGCAAATTATTTTGGGAGGCAAATTATTTTGGGAGGCAAATTATTTTGGGAGGCAAATTATTTTGGCAAATTATTTTGGGAGGCAAATTATTTTGGGAGGCAAATTATTTTGGGATGCAAATTATTTTGGGAGGCAAATTATTTTGGGAGGATAATTATTTTGGGAGGCAAATTATTTTGGGAGGCAAATTATTTTGGGAGGCAAATTATTTTGGGAGGCAAATTATTTTGGGAGGCAAATTATTTTGGGAGGCAAATTATTTTGGCAAATTATTTTGGGAGGCAAATTATTTTGGGAGGCAAATTATTTTGGGAGGCAAATTATTTTGGCAAATTATTTTGGGAGGCAAATTATTTTGAGAGGCAAATTATTTTTGGAGGCAAATTATTTTGGCAAATTATTTTGGGAGGCAAATTATTTTGGCAAATTATTTTGGGAGGCAAATTATTTTGGGAGGCAAATTATTTTGGCAAATTATTTTGGGAGGCAAATTATTTTGGGAGGCAAATTATTTTGAGAGGCAAATTATTTTGGGAGGCAAATTATTTTGGCAAATTATTTTGGGAGGCAAATTATTTTGGGAGGCAAATTATTTTGGCAAATTATTTTGGGAGGCAAATTATTTTGGCAAATTATTTTGGGAGGATAATTATTTTGGGAGGCAAATTATTTTGGCAAATTATTTTGGGAGGCAAATTATTTTGGGAGGCAAATTATTTTGGGAGGCAAATTATTTTGGGAGGCAAATTATTTTGGGAGGCAAATTATTTTGAGAGGCAAATTATTTTGGGAGGCAAATTATTTTGGGAGGCAAATTATTTTGGCAAATTATTTTGGGAGGCAAATTATTTTGGCAAATTATTTTGGGAGGCAAATTATTTTGGGAGGCAAATTATTTTGGGAGGCAAATTATTTTGGGAGGCAAATTATTTTGGCAAATTATTTTGGGAGGAAAATTATTTTGGGAGGATAATTATTTTGGGAGGCAAATTATTTTGGGAGGCAAATTATTTTGGGAGGCAAATTATTTTGAGAGGCAAATTATTTTGGGAGGCAAATTATTTTGGGAGGCAAATTATTTTGGGAGGCAAATTATTTTGGGAGGCAAATTATTTTGGGAGGCAAATTATTTTGGGAGGCAAATTATTTTGAGAGGCAAATTATTTTGGGAGGCAAATTATTTTGGGAGGCAAATTATTTTGGGAGGCAAATTATTTTGGGAGGATAATTATTTTGGGAGGATAATTATTTTGGGAGGCAAATTATTTTGGGAGGCAAATTATTTTGGGAGGCAAATTATTTTGGCAAATTATTTTGGGAGGCAAATTATTTTGGGAGGCAAATTATTTTGGCAAATTATTTTGGGAGGCAAATTATTTTGGGAGGCAAATTATTTTGGCAAATTATTTTGGGAGGCAAATTATTTTGGGAGGCAAATTATTTTGGCAAATTATTTTGGGAGGCAAATTATTTTGGCAAATTATTTTGGGAGGATAATTATTTTGGGAGGCAAATTATTTTGGCAAATTATTTTGGGAGGCAAATTATTTTGGGAGGCAAATTATTTTGGGAGGCAAATTATTTTGGGAGGCAAATTATTTTGGGAGGCAAATTATTTTGAGAGGCAAATTATTTTGGGAGGCAAATTATTTTGGGAGGCAAATTATTTTGGCAAATTATTTTGGGAGGCAAATTATTTTGGCAAATTATTTTGGGAGGCAAATTATTTTGGGAGGCAAATTATTTTGGGAGGCAAATTATTTTGGGAGGCAAATTATTTTGGCAAATTATTTTGGGAGGAAAATTATTTTGGGAGGATAATTATTTTGGGAGGCAAATTATTTTGGGAGGCAAATTATTTTGGGAGGCAAATTATTTTGAGAGGCAAATTATTTTGGGAGGCAAATTATTTTGGGAGGCAAATTATTTTGGGAGGCAAATTATTTTGGGAGGCAAATTATTTTGGGAGGCAAATTATTTTGGGAGGCAAATTATTTTGAGAGGCAAATTATTTTGGGAGGCAAATTATTTTGGGAGGCAAATTATTTTGGGAGGCAAATTATTTTGGGAGGCAAATTATTTTGGGAGGATAATTATTTTGGGAGGCAAATTATTTTGGGAGGCAAATTATTTTGGGAGGCAAATTATTTTGGCAAATTATTTTGGGAGGCAAATTATTTTGGGAGGCAAATTATTTTGGCAAATTATTTTGGGAGGCAAATTATTTTGGGAGGCAAATTATTTTGGGAGGCAAATTATTTTGAGAGGCAAATTATTTTGGGAGGCAAATTATTTTGGGAGGCAAATTATTTTGAGAGGCAAATTATTTTGGGAGGCAAATTATTTTGGGAGGCAAATTATTTTGGGAGGCAAATTATTTTGAGAGGCAAATTATTTTGGCAAATTATTTTGGGAGGCAAATTATTTTGGGAGGCAAATTATTTTGGGAGTCAAATTATTTTGGGAGGCAAATTATTTTGAGAGGCAAATTATTTTGGGAGGCAAATTATTTTGGGAGGCAAATTATTTTGGGAGGCAAATTATTTTGAGAGGCAAATTATTTTGGCAAATTATTTTGGGAGGCAAATTATTTTGGGAGGCAAATTATTTTGGCAAATTATTTTGGGAGGCAAATTATTTTGGCAAATTATTTTGGGAGGCAAATTATTTTGGCAAATTATTTTGGGAGGCAAATTATTTTGGGAGGCAAATTTTTTTGGCAAATGATTTTGGGAGGCAAATTATTTTGGGAGGCAAATTATTTTGGCAAATTATTTTGGGAGGCAAATTATTTTGGCAAATTATTTTGGGAGGCAAATTATTTTGGGAGGCAAATTATTTTGGGAGGCAAATTATTTTGGCAAATTATTTTGGGAGGCAAATTATTTTGGCAAATTATTTTGGGATGCAAATTATTTTGGGAGGCAAATTATTTTGGGAGGCAAATTATTTTGGGAGGCAAATTATTTTGGGAGGCAAATTATTTTGGCAAATTATTTTGGGAGGCAAATTATTTTGGCAAATTATTTTGGGAGGCAAATTATTTTGGCAAATTATTTTGGGAGGCAAATTATTTTGGGAGGCAAATTATTTTGAGAGGCAAATTATTTTGGGAGGCAAATTATTTTGGCAAATTATTTTGGGAGGCAAATTATTTTGGGAGGCAAATTATTTTGAGAGGAAAATTATTTTGGGAGGCAAATTATTTTGGGAGGCAAATTATTTTGGGAGGCAAATTATTTTGAGAGGCAAATTATTTTGGCAAATTATTTTGGGAGGCAAATTATTTTGGGAGGCAAATTATTTTGGCAAATTATTTTGGGAGGCAAATTATTTTGGGAGGCAAATTATTTTGGGAGGCAAATTATTTTGGCAAATTATTTTGGGAGGCAAATTATTTTGGGATGCAAATTATTTTGGGAGGCAAATTATTTTGGGAGGATAATTATTTTGGGAGGCAAATTATTTTGGGAGGCAAATTATTTTGGGAGGCAAATTATTTTGGGAGGCAAATTATTTTGGCAAATTATTTTGGGAGGCAAATTATTTTGGCAAATTATTTTGGCAAATTATTTTGGGAGGCAAATTATTTTGGCAAATTATTTTGGGAGGCAAATTATTTTGGGAGGCAAATTATTTTGGCAAATTATTTTGGGAGGCAAATTATTTTGGCAAATTATTTTGGGAGGCAAATTATTTTGGCAAATTATTTTGGGAGGCAAATTATTTTGGGAGGCAAATTTTTTTGGCAAATGATTTTGGGAGGCAAATTATTTTGGGAGGCAAATTATTTTGGCAAATTATTTTGGGAGGCAAATTATTTTGGCAAATTATTTTGGGAGGCAAATTATTTTGGGAGGCAAATTATTTTGGCAAATTATTTTGGGAGGCAAATTATTTTGGCAAATTATTTTGGGATGCAAATTATTTTGGGAGGCAAATTATTTTGGGAGGATAATTATTTTGGGAGGCAAATTATTTTGGGAGGCAAATTATTTTGGGAGGCAAATTATTTTGGCAAATTATTTTGGGAGGCAAATTATTTTGGCAAATTATTTTGGGAGGCAAATTATTTTGGCAAATTATTTTGGGAGGCAAATTATTTTGGGAGGCAAATTATTTTGAGAGGCAAATTATTTTGGGAGGCAAATTATTTTGGCAAATTATTTTGGGAGGCAAATTATTTTGGGAGGCAAATTATTTTGAGAGGCAAATTATTTTGGGAGGCAAATTATTTTGGGAGGCAAATTATTTTGGGAGGCAAATTATTTTGAGAGGCAAATTATTTTGGCAAATTTTGGGAGGCAAATTATTTTGGCAAATTATTTTGGGAGGCAAATTATTTTGGCAAATTATTTTGGGAGGCAAATTATTTTGGGAGGCAAATTATTTTGGGAGGCAAATTATTTTGGCAAATTATTTTGGGAGGCAAATTATTTTGGGATGCAAATTATTTTGGGAGGCAAATTATTTTGGGAGGATAATTATTTTGGGAGGCAAATTATTTTGGGAGGCAAATTATTTTGGGAGGCAAATTATTTTGGCAAATTATTTTGGGAGGCAAATTATTTTGGGAGGCAAATTATTTTGGCAAATTATTTTGGGAGGCAAATTATTTTGGCAAATTATTTTGGGAGGCAAATTATTTTGGGAGGCAAATTATTTTGAGAGGCAAATTATTTTTGGAGGCAAATTATTTTGGCAAATTATTTTGGGAGGCAAATTATTTTGGCAAATTATTTTGGGAGGCAAATTATTTTGGGAGGCAAATTATTTTGGCAAATTATTTTGGGAGGCAAATTATTTTGGGAGGCAAATTATTTTGAGAGGCAAATTATTTTGGGAGGCAAATTATTTTGGCAAATTATTTTGAGAGGCAAATTATTTTGGGAGGCAAATTATTTTGGGAGGCAAATTATTTTGGGAGGCAAATTATTTTGAGAGGCAAATTATTTTGGCAAATTTTGGGAGGCAAATTATTTTGGCAAATTATTTTGGGAGGCAAATTATTTTGGCAAATTATTTTGGGAGGCAAATTATTTTGGGAGGCAAATTATTTTGGCAAATTATTTTGGGAGGCAAATTATTTTGGGATGCAAATTATTTTGGGAGGCAAATTATTTTGGGAGGATAATTATTTTGGGAGGCAAATTATTTTGGGAGGCAAATTATTTTGGGAGGCAAATTATTTTGGGAGGCAAATTATTTTGGCAAATTATTTTGGGAGGCAAATTATTTTGGGAGGCAAATTATTTTGGGAGGCAAATTATTTTGGCAAATTATTTTGGGAGGCAAATTATTTTGGCAAATTATTTTGGGAGGCAAATTATTTTGGGAGGCAAATTATTTTGAGAGGCAAATTATTTTTGGAGGCAAATTATTTTGGCAAATTATTTTGGGAGGCAAATTATTTTGGCAAATTATTTTGGGAGGCAAATTATTTTGGGAGGCAAATTATTTTGGCAAATTATTTTGGGAGGCAAATTATTTTGGGAGGCAAATTATTTTGAGAGGCAAATTATTTTGGGAGGCAAATTATTTTGGCAAATTATTTTGGGAGGCAAATTATTTTGGGAGGCAAATTATTTTGGCAAATTATTTTGGGAGGCAAATTATTTTGGCAAATTATTTTGGGAGGATAATTATTTTGGGAGGCAAATTATTTTGGCAAATTATTTTGGGAGGCAAATTATTTTGGGAGGCAAATTATTTTGAGAGGCAAATTATTTTGGGAGGCAAATTATTTTGGGAGGCAAATTATTTTGGGAGGCAAATTATTTTGAGAGGCAAATTATTTTGGGAGGCAAATTATTTTGGGAGGCAAATTATTTTGGCAAATTATTTTGGGAGGCAAATTATTTTGGCAAATTATTTTGGGAGGCAAATTATTTTGGGAGGCAAATTATTTTGGGAGGCAAATTATTTTGGGAGGCAAATTATTTTGGCAAATTATTTTGGGAGGAAAATTATTTTGGGAGGATAATTATTTTGGGAGGCAAATTATTTTGGCAAATTATTTTGGGAGGCAAATTATTTTGGCAAATTATTTTGGGAGGCAAATTATTTTGGGAGGCAAATTATTTTGAGAGGCAAATTATTTTTGGAGGCAAATTATTTTGGCAAATTATTTTGGGAGGCAAATTATTTTGGCAAATTATTTTGGGAGGCAAATTATTTTGGGAGGCAAATTATTTTGGGAGGCAAATTATTTTGGCAAATTATTTTGGGAGGCAAATTATTTTGGGAGGCAAATTATTTTGGGATGCAAATTATTTTGGGAGGCAAATTATTTTGGGAGGATAATTATTTTGGGAGGCAAATTATTTTGGGAGGCAAATTATTTTGGGAGGCAAATTATTTTGGGAGGCAAATTATTTTGGGAGGCAAATTATTTTGGCAAATTATTTTGGGAGGCAAATTATTTTGGGAGGCAAATTATTTTGGCAAATTATTTTGGGAGGCAAATTATTTTGAGAGGCAAATTATTTTTGGAGGCAAATTATTTTGGCAAATTATTTTGGGAGGCAAATTATTTTGGCAAATTATTTTGGGAGGCAAATTATTTTGGGAGGCAAATTATTTTGAGAGGCAAATTATTTTGGGAGGCAAATTATTTTGGCAAATTATTTTGGGAGGCAAATTATTTTGGGAGGCAAATTATTTTGGCAAATTATTTTGGGAGGCAAATTATTTTGGCAAATTATTTTGGGAGGATAATTATTTTGGGAGGCAAATTATTTTGGCAAATTATTTTGGGAGGCAAATTATTTTGGGAGGCAAATTATTTTGAGAGGCAAATTATTTTGGGAGGCAAATTATTTTGGGAGGCAAATTATTTTGGGAGGCAAATTATTTTGAGAGGCAAATTATTTTGGGAGGCAAATTATTTTGGGAGGCAAATTATTTTGGCAAATTATTTTGGGAGGCAAATTATTTTGGGAGGCAAATTATTTTGGGAGGCAAATTATTTTGGGAGGCAAATTATTTTGGGAGGCAAATTATTTTGGCAAATTATTTTGGGAGGAAAATTATTTTGGGAGGATAATTATTTTGGGAGGCAAATTATTTTGGGAGGCAAATTATTTTGGGAGGCAAATTATTTTGAGAGGCAAATTATTTTGGGAGGCAAATTATTTTGAGAGGCAAATTATTTTGGGAGGCAAATTATTTTGGCAAATTATTTTGGGAGGCAAATTATTTTGGCAAATTATTTTGGGAGGCAAATTATTTTGGGAGGCAAATTATTTTGGGAGGCAAATTATTTTGGCAAATTATTTTGGGAGGCAAATTATTTTGGGAGGATAATTATTTTGGGAGGCAAATTATTTTGGCAAAGTAAATTAAAACATTATTTTAAACTTTTGGTTATTGAGAAACAGCTCATAAAACATTATTTGACACTTTTGGTTGTTGAAAAACAGCTTCTAACCATTATTTGACACTTTGGTTGTTGAGAAACAGCTCCTAAAACATTATTTTACACTTTTGGTTGTTGAGAAACAGCTCCTAAAACATTATTTGACACTTTTGGTTGTTGAAAAACAGCTTCTAACCATTATTTGACACTTTGGTTGTTGAGAAACAGCTCCTAAAACATTATTTTACACTTTTGGTTATTGAGAAACAGCTCCTAAAACATTATTTTACACTTTTGGTTGAGAAACAGCTCCTAAAACATTATTTGACACTTTTGGTTGTTGAAAAACAGCTTCTAACCATTATTTGACACTTTGGTTGTTGAGAAACAGCTCCTAAAACATTATTTTACACTTTTGGTTATTGAGAAACAGCTCCTAAAACATTATTTGACACTTTTGGTTGTTGAAAAACAGCTTCTAACCATTATTTGACACTTTGATTGTTGAGAAACAGCTCCTAAAACATTATTTTACACTTTTGGTTGTTGAGAAACAGTTCCTAAAACATTATTTGACACTTTTGGTTGTTGAAAAACAGCTTCTAACCATTATTTGACACTTTGGTTGTTGAGAAACAGCTCCTAAAACATTATTTTACACTTTTGGTTATTGAGAAACAGCTCCTAAAACATTATTTGACACTTTTGGTTGTTGAAAAACAGCTTCTAACCATTATTTGACACTTTGGTTGTTGAGAAACAGCTCCTAAAACATTATTTTACACTTTTGGTTATTGAGAAACAGCTCCTAAAACATTATTTGACACTTTTGGTTGTTGAAAAACAGCTTCTAACCATTATTTGACACTTTGGTTGTTGAGAAACAGCTCCTAAAACATTATTTTACACTTTTGGTTATTGAGAAACAGCTCCTAAAACATTATTTGACACTTTTGGTTGTTGAAAAACAGCTTCTAACCATTATTTGACACTTTGGTTTTTGAGAAACAGCTCCTAAAACATTATTTTACACTTTTGGTTATTGAGAAACAGCTCCTAAAACATTATTTGACACTTTTGGTTATTGAGAAACAGCTCCTAAAACATTATTTGACACTTTGTGTTGTTGAAAAACAGCTTCTAACCATTATTTGACACTTTGATTGTTGAGAAACAGCTCCTAAAACATTATTTTACACTTTTGGTTATTATTATTGGTGATTATTATTATTTTGGGAGGCAAATTATTTTGGGAGGCAAATTATTTTGGCAAATTATTTTGGCAAATTATTTTGGGAGGCAAATTATTTTGGCAAATTATTTTGGGAGGCAAATTATTTTGGCAAATTATTTTGGGAGGCAAATTATTTTGGGAGGCAAATTATTTTGGCAAATTATTTTGGGAGGCAAATTATTTTGGCAAATTATTTTGGGAGGCAAATTATTTTGGCAAATTATTTTGGGAGGCAAATTATTTTGGCAAATTATTTTGGGAGGCAAATTATTTTGGGAGGCAAATTATTTTGGCAAATTATTTTGGGAGGCAAATTATTTTGGCAAATTATTTTGGGAGGCAAATTATTTTGGCAAATTATTTTGGGAGGCAAATTATTTTGGCAAATTATTTTGGGAGGCAAATTATTTTGGCAAATTATTTTGGGAGGAAAATTATTTTGGGAGGATAATTATTTTGGGAGGCAAATTATTTTGGGAGGCAAATTATTTTGGGAGGCAAATTATTTTGAGAGGCAAATTATTTTGGGAGGCAAATTATTTTGAGAGGCAAATTATTTTGGGAGGCAAATTATTTTGGCAAATTATTTTGGGAGGCAAATTATTTTGGCAAATTATTTTGGGAGGCAAATTATTTTGGGAGGCAAATTATTTTGGGAGGCAAATTATTTTGGCAAATTATTTTGGGAGGCAAATTATTTTGGGAGGATAATTATTTTGGGAGGCAAATTATTTTGGCAAAGTAAATTAAAACATTATTTTAAACTTTTGGTTATTGAGAAACAGCTCATAAAACATTATTTGACACTTTTGGTTGTTGAAAAACAGCTTCTAACCATTATTTGACACTTTGGTTGTTGAGAAACAGCTCCTAAAACATTATTTTACACTTTTGGTTGTTGAGAAACAGCTCCTAAAACATTATTTGACACTTTTGGTTGTTGAAAAACAGCTTCTAACCATTATTTGACACTTTGGTTGTTGAGAAACAGCTCCTAAAACATTATTTTACACTTTTGGTTATTGAGAAACAGCTCCTAAAACATTATTTTACACTTTTGGTTGAGAAACAGCTCCTAAAACATTATTTGACACTTTTGGTTGTTGAAAAACAGCTTCTAACCATTATTTGACACTTTGGTTGTTGAGAAACAGCTCCTAAAACATTATTTTACACTTTTGGTTATTGAGAAACAGCTCCTAAAACATTATTTGACACTTTTGGTTGTTGAAAAACAGCTTCTAACCATTATTTGACACTTTGATTGTTGAGAAACAGCTCCTAAAACATTATTTTACACTTTTGGTTGTTGAGAAACAGTTCCTAAAACATTATTTGACACTTTTGGTTGTTGAAAAACAGCTTCTAACCATTATTTGACACTTTGGTTGTTGAGAAACAGCTCCTAAAACATTATTTTACACTTTTGGTTATTGAGAAACAGCTCCTAAAACATTATTTGACACTTTTGGTTGTTGAAAAACAGCTTCTAACCATTATTTGACACTTTGGTTGTTGAGAAACAGCTCCTAAAACATTATTTTACACTTTTGGTTATTGAGAAACAGCTCCTAAAACATTATTTGACACTTTTGGTTGTTGAAAAACAGCTTCTAACCATTATTTGACACTTTGGTTGTTGAGAAACAGCTCCTAAAACATTATTTTACACTTTTGGTTATTGAGAAACAGCTCCTAAAACATTATTTGACACTTTTGGTTGTTGAAAAACAGCTTCTAACCATTATTTGACACTTTGGTTTTTGAGAAACAGCTCCTAAAACATTATTTTACACTTTTGGTTATTGAGAAACAGCTCCTAAAACATTATTTGACACTTTTGGTTATTGAGAAACAGCTCCTAAAACATTATTTGACACTTTGTGTTGTTGAAAAACAGCTTCTAACCATTATTTGACACTTTGATTGTTGAGAAACAGCTCCTAAAACATTATTTTACACTTTTGGTTATTATTATTGGTGATTATTATTATTTTGGGAGGCAAATTATTTTGGGAGGCAAATTATTTTGGCAAATTATTTTGGCAAATTATTTTGGGAGGCAAATTATTTTGGCAAATTATTTTGGGAGGCAAATTATTTTGGCAAATTATTTTGGGAGGCAAATTATTTTGGGAGGCAAATTATTTTGGCAAATTATTTTGGGAGGCAAATTATTTTGGCAAATTATTTTGGGAGGCAAATTATTTTGGCAAATTATTTTGGGAGGCAAATTATTTTGGCAAATTATTTTGGGAGGCAAATTATTTTGGGAGGCAAATTATTTTGGCAAATTATTTTGGGAGGCAAATTATTTTGGCAAATTATTTTGGGAGGCAAATTATTTTGGCAAATTATTTTGGGAGGCAAATTATTTTGGCAAATTATTTTGGCAAATTATTTTGGGAGGCAAATTATTTTGAGAGGCAAATTATTTTGGGAGGCAAATTATTTTGGCAAATTATTTTGGGAGGCAAATTATTTTGGGAGGCAAATTATTTTGAGAGGCAAATTATTTTGAGAGGCAAATTATTTTGGGAGGCAAATTATTTTGAGAGGCAAATTATTTTGGGAGGCAAATTATTTTGGGAGGCAAATTATTTTGGGAGGCAAATTATTTTGGGAGGCAAATTATTTTGGGATGCAAATTATTTTGGGAGGCAAATTATTTTGGGAGGATAATTATTTTGGGAGGCAAATTATTTTGGGAGGCAAATTATTTTGGGAGGCAAATTATTTTGGGAGGCAAATTATTTTGGGAGGCAAATTATTTTGGCAAATTATTTTGGGAGGCAAATTATTTTGGGAGGCAAATTATTTTGGCAAATTATTTTGGGAGGCAAATTATTTTGAGAGGCAAATTATTTTTGGAGGCAAATTATTTTGGCAAATTATTTTTGGAGGCAAATTATTTTGGCAAATTATTTTGGGAGGCAAATTATTTTGGCAAATTATTTTGGGAGGCAAATTATTTTGGGAGGCAAATTATTTTGGCAAATTATTTTGGGAGGCAAATTATTTTGGGAGGCAAATTATTTTGAGAGGCAAATTATTTTGGGAGGCAAATTATTTTGGCAAATTATTTTGGGAGGCAAATTATTTTGGGAGGCAAATTATTTTGGCAAATTATTTTGGGAGGCAAATTATTTTGGCAAATTATTTTGGGAGGATAATTATTTTGGGAGGCAAATTATTTTGGCAAATTATTTTGGGAGGCAAATTATTTTGGGAGGCAAATTATTTTGAGAGGCAAATTATTTTGGGAGGCAAATTATTTTGGGAGGCAAATTATTTTGGGAGGCAAATTATTTTGAGAGGCAAATTATTTTGGGAGGCAAATTATTTTGGGAGGCAAATTATTTTGGCAAATTATTTTGGGAGGCAAATTATTTTGGCAAATTATTTTGGGAGGCAAATTATTTTGGGAGGCAAATTATTTTGGGAGGCAAATTATTTTGGGAGGCAAATTATTTTGGGAGGCAAATTATTTTGGCAAATTATTTTGGGAGGAAAATTATTTTGGGAGGATAATTATTTTGGGAGGCAAATTATTTTGGGAGGCAAATTATTTTGGGAGGCAAATTATTTTGAGAGGCAAATTATTTTGGGAGGCAAATTATTTTGAGAGGCAAATTATTTTGGGAGGCAAATTATTTTGGCAAATTATTTTGGGAGGCAAATTATTTTGGCAAATTATTTTGGGAGGCAAATTATTTTGGGAGGCAAATTATTTTGGGAGGCAAATTATTTTGGCAAATTATTTTGGGAGGCAAATTATTTTGGGAGGATAATTATTTTGGGAGGCAAATTATTTTGGCAAAGTAAATTAAAACATTATTTTAAACTTTTGGTTATTGAGAAACAGCTCATAAAACATTATTTGACACTTTTGGTTGTTGAAAAACAGCTTCTAACCATTATTTGACACTTTGGTTGTTGAGAAACAGCTCCTAAAACATTATTTTACACTTTTGGTTGTTGAGAAACAGCTCCTAAAACATTATTTGACACTTTTGGTTGTTGAAAAACAGCTTCTAACCATTATTTGACACTTTGGTTGTTGAGAAACAGCTCCTAAAACATTATTTTACACTTTTGGTTATTGAGAAACAGCTCCTAAAACATTATTTTACACTTTTGGTTGAGAAACAGCTCCTAAAACATTATTTGACACTTTTGGTTGTTGAAAAACAGCTTCTAACCATTATTTGACACTTTGGTTGTTGAGAAACAGCTCCTAAAACATTATTTTACACTTTTGGTTATTGAGAAACAGCTCCTAAAACATTATTTGACACTTTTGGTTGTTGAAAAACAGCTTCTAACCATTATTTGACACTTTGATTGTTGAGAAACAGCTCCTAAAACATTATTTTACACTTTTGGTTGTTGAGAAACAGTTCCTAAAACATTATTTGACACTTTTGGTTGTTGAAAAACAGCTTCTAACCATTATTTGACACTTTGGTTGTTGAGAAACAGCTCCTAAAACATTATTTTACACTTTTGGTTATTGAGAAACAGCTCCTAAAACATTATTTGACACTTTTGGTTGTTGAAAAACAGCTTCTAACCATTATTTGACACTTTGGTTGTTGAGAAACAGCTCCTAAAACATTATTTTACACTTTTGGTTATTGAGAAACAGCTCCTAAAACATTATTTGACACTTTTGGTTGTTGAAAAACAGCTTCTAACCATTATTTGACACTTTGGTTGTTGAGAAACAGCTCCTAAAACATTATTTTACACTTTTGGTTATTGAGAAACAGCTCCTAAAACATTATTTGACACTTTTGGTTGTTGAAAAACAGCTTCTAACCATTATTTGACACTTTGGTTTTTGAGAAACAGCTCCTAAAACATTATTTTACACTTTTGGTTATTGAGAAACAGCTCCTAAAACATTATTTGACACTTTTGGTTATTGAGAAACAGCTCCTAAAACATTATTTGACACTTTTTGTTGTTGAAAAACAGCTTCTAACCATTATTTGACACTTTGATTGTTGAGAAACAGCTCCTAAAACATTATTTGACACTTTTGGTTGTTGAGAAACAGTTCCTAAAACATTATTTGACACTTTTGGTTGTTGAAAAACAGCTTCTAACCATTATTTGACACTTTGGTTTTTGAGAAACAGCTCCTAAAACATTATTTTACACTTTTGGTTATTGAGAAACAGCTCCTAAAACATTATTTTACACTTTTGGTTATTGAGAAACAGCTCCTAAAACATTATTTGACACTTTTTGTTGTTGAAAAACAGCTTCTAACCATTATTTGACACTTTGATTGTTGAGAAACAGCTCCTAAAACATTATTTGACACTTTTGGTTGTTGAGAAACAGTTCCTAAAACATTATTTGACACTTTTGGTTGTTGAAAAACAGCTTCTAACCATTATTTGACACTTTGGTTGTTGAGAAACAGCTCCTAAAACATTATTTTACACTTTTGGTTATTGAGAAACAGCTCCTAAAACATTATTTGACACTTTTGGTTGTTGAGAAACAGTTCCTAAAACATTATTTGACACTTTTGGTTGTTGAAAAACAGCTTCTAACCATTATTTGACACTTTGGTTGTTGAGAAACAGCTCCTAAAACATTATTTTACACTTTTGGTTATTGAGAAACAGCTCCTAAAACATTATTTGACACTTTTGGTTGTTGAAAAACAGCTTCTAACCATTATTTGACACTTTGGTTGTTGAGAAACAGCTCCTAAAACATTATTTTACACTTTTGGTTATTGAGAAACAGCTCCTAAAACATTATTTGACACTTTTGGTTGTTGAAAAACAGCTTCTAACCATTTTTTGACACTTTGATTGTTGAGAAACAGCTCCTAAAACATTATTTTACACTTTTGGTTGTTGAGAAACAGTTCCTAAAACATTATTTGACACTTTTGGTTGTTGAAAAACAGCTTCTAACCATTATTTGACACTTTGGTTGTTGAGAAACAGCTCCTAAAACATTATTTTACACTTTTGCTTATTGAGAAACAGCTCCTAAAACATTATTTGACACTTTTGGTTGTTGAAAAACAGCTTCTAACCATTATTTGACACTTTGGTTGTTGAGAAACAGCTCCTAAAACATTATTTTACACTTTTGGTTATTGAGAAACAGCTCCTAAAACATTATTTGACACTTTTGGTTGTTAAAAAACAGCTTCTAACCATTATTTGACACTTTGGTTGTTGAGAAACAGCTCCTAAAACATTATTTTACACTTTTGGTTATTGAGAAACAGCTCCTAAAACATTATTTGACACTTTTGGTTGTTGAAAAACAGCTTCTAACCATTATTTGACACTTTGGTTGTTGAGAAACAGCTCCTAAAACATTATTTTACACTTTTGGTTATTGAGAAACAGCTCCTAAAACATTTTTTGACACTTTTGGTTGTTGAAAAACAGCTTCTAACCATTATTTGACACTTTGGTTGTTGAGAAACAGCTCCTAAAACATTATTTTACACTTTTGGTTATTGAGAAACAGCTCCTAAAACATTATTTGACACTTTTGGTTGTTGAAAAACAGCTTCTAACCATTATTTGACACTTTGGTTGTTGAGAAACAGCTCCTAAAACATTATTTTACACTTTTGGTTATTGAGAAACAGCTCCTAAAACATTATTTGACACTTTTGGTTGTTGAAAAACAGCTTCTAACCATTATTTGACACTTTGGTTGTTGAGAAACAGCTCCTAAAACATTATTTTACACTTTTGGTTATTGAGAAACAGCTCCTAAAACATTATTTGACACTTTTGGTTGTTGAAAAACAGCTTCTAACCATTATTTGACACTTTGGTTGTTGAGAAACAGCTCCTAAAACATTATTTGACACTTTTGGTTGTTGAGAAACAGCTCCTAAAACATTATTTTACACTTTTGGTTGTTGAGAAACAGCTCCTAAAACATTATTTGACACTTTTGGTTGTTGAAAAACAGCTTCTAACCATTATTTGACACTTTGGTTGTTGAGAAACAGCTCCTAAAACATTATTTTACACTTTTGGTTGTTGAGAAACAGCTCCTAAAACATTATTTGACACTTTTGGTTGTTGAAAAACAGCTTCTAACCATTATTTGACACTTTGGTTGTTGAGAAACAGCTCCTAAAACATTATTTTACACTTTTGGTTATTGAGAAACAGCTCCTAAAACATTATTTGACACTTTTGGTTGTTGAAAAACAGCTTCTAACCATTATTTGACACTTTGGTTGTTGAGAAACAGCTCCTAAAACATTATTTTACACTTTTGGTTGTTGAGAAACAGCTCCTAAAACATTATTTGACACTTTTGGTGGTTGAAAAACAGCTTCTAACCATTATTTGACACTTTGGTTGTTGAGAAACAGCTTTTAACCATTATTTGACACTTTGGTTGTTGAGAAACAGCTCCTAAAACATTATTTTACACTTTTGGTTATTATTATTGGTGATTATTATTATTTTGGGAGGCAAATTATTTTGGGAGGCAAATTATTTTGGCAAATTATTTTGGGAGGCAAATTATTTTGGCAAATTATTTTGGGAGGCAAATTATTTTGGCAAATTATTTTGGGAGGCAAATTATTTTGGCAAATTATTTTGGGAGGCAAATTATTTTGGGAGGCAAATTATTTTGGGAGGCAAATTATTTTGGCAAATTATTTTGGGAGGCAAATTATTTTGGGAGGCAAATTATTTTGGCAAATTATTTTGGCAAATTATTTTGGGAGGCAAATTATTTTGGGGGCAAATTATTTTGGGAGGCAAATTATTTTGGGAGGCAAATTATTTTGGCAAATTATTTTGGGAGGCAAATTATTTTGGCAAATTATTTTGGGAGGCAAATTATTTTGGGAGGCAAATTATTTTGGCAAATTATTTTGGGAGGCAAATTATTTTGGGAGGCAAATTATTTTGGCAAATTATTTTGGGAGGCAAATTATTTTGGCAAATTATTTTGGGAGGATAATTATTTTGGGAGGCAAATTATTTTGGCAAATTATTTTGGGAGGCAAATTATTTTGGGAGGCAAATTATTTTGAGAGGCAAATTATTTTGGGAGGCAAATTATTTTGGGAGGCAAATTATTTTGGGAGGCAAATTATTTTGAGAGGCAAATTATTTTGGGAGGCAAATTATTTTGGGAGGCAAATTATTTTGGCAAATTATTTTGGGAGGCAAATTATTTTGGCAAATTATTTTGGGAGGCAAATTATTTTGGGAGGCAAATTATTTTGGGAGGCAAATTATTTTGGGAGGCAAATTATTTTGGGAGGCAAATTATTTTGGCAAATTATTTTGGGAGGAAAATTATTTTGGGAGGATAATTATTTTGGGAGGCAAATTATTTTGGGAGGCAAATTATTTTGGGAGGCAAATTATTTTGAGAGGCAAATTATTTTGGGAGGCAAATTATTTTGAGAGGCAAATTATTTTGGGAGGCAAATTATTTTGGCAAATTATTTTGGGAGGCAAATTATTTTGGCAAATTATTTTGGGAGGCAAATTATTTTGGGAGGCAAATTATTTTGGCAAATTATTTTGGGAGGCAAATTATTTTGGGAGGATAATTATTTTGGGAGGCAAATTATTTTGGCAAAGTAAATTAAAACATTATTTTAAACTTTTGGTTATTGAGAAACAGCTCATAAAACATTATTTGACACTTTTGGTTGTTGAAAAACAGCTTCTAACCATTATTTGACACTTTGGTTGTTGAGAAACAGCTCCTAAAACATTATTTTACACTTTTGGTTGTTGAGAAACAGCTCCTAAAACATTATTTGACACTTTTGGTTGTTGAAAAACAGCTTCTAACCATTATTTGACACTTTGGTTGTTGAGAAACAGCTCCTAAAACATTATTTTACACTTTTGGTTATTGAGAAACAGCTCCTAAAACATTATTTTACACTTTTGGTTGAGAAACAGCTCCTAAAACATTATTTGACACTTTTGGTTGTTGAAAAACAGCTTCTAACCATTATTTGACACTTTGGTTGTTGAGAAACAGCTCCTAAAACATTATTTTACACTTTTGGTTATTGAGAAACAGCTCCTAAAACATTATTTGACACTTTTGGTTGTTGAAAAACAGCTTCTAACCATTATTTGACACTTTGATTGTTGAGAAACAGCTCCTAAAACATTATTTTACACTTTTGGTTGTTGAGAAACAGTTCCTAAAACATTATTTGACACTTTTGGTTGTTGAAAAACAGCTTCTAACCATTATTTGACACTTTGGTTGTTGAGAAACAGCTCCTAAAACATTATTTTACACTTTTGGTTATTGAGAAACAGCTCCTAAAACATTATTTGACACTTTTGGTTGTTGAAAAACAGCTTCTAACCATTATTTGACACTTTGGTTGTTGAGAAACAGCTCCTAAAACATTATTTTACACTTTTGGTTATTGAGAAACAGCTCCTAAAACATTATTTGACACTTTTGGTTGTTGAAAAACAGCTTCTAACCATTATTTGACACTTTGGTTGTTGAGAAACAGCTCCTAAAACATTATTTTACACTTTTGGTTATTGAGAAACAGCTCCTAAAACATTATTTGACACTTTTGGTTGTTGAAAAACAGCTTCTAACCATTATTTGACACTTTGGTTTTTGAGAAACAGCTCCTAAAACATTATTTTACACTTTTGGTTATTGAGAAACAGCTCCTAAAACATTATTTGACACTTTTGGTTATTGAGAAACAGCTCCTAAAACATTATTTGACACTTTTTGTTGTTGAAAAACAGCTTCTAACCATTATTTGACACTTTGATTGTTGAGAAACAGCTCCTAAAACATTATTTTACACTTTTGGTTATTATTATTGGTGATTATTATTATTTTGGGAGGCAAATTATTTTGGGAGGCAAATTATTTTGGCAAATTATTTTGGCAAATTATTTTGGGAGGCAAATTATTTTGGCAAATTATTTTGGGAGGCAAATTATTTTGGCAAATTATTTTGGGAGGCAAATTATTTTGGGAGGCAAATTATTTTGGCAAATTATTTTGGGAGGCAAATTATTTTGGCAAATTATTTTGGGAGGCAAATTATTTTGGCAAATTATTTTGGGAGGCAAATTATTTTGGCAAATTATTTTGGGAGGCAAATTATTTTGGCAAATTATTTTGGGAGGCAAATTATTTTGGCAAATTATTTTGGGAGGCAAATTATTTTGGCAAATTATTTTGGGAGGCAAATTATTTTGGCAAATTATTTTGGCAAATTATTTTGGGAGGCAAATTATTTTGAGAGGCAAATTATTTTGGGAGGCAAATTATTTTGGCAAATTATTTTGGGAGGCAAATTATTTTGGGAGGCAAATTATTTTGAGAGGCAAATTATTTTGAGAGGCAAATTATTTTGGGAGGCAAATTATTTTGAGAGGCAAATTATTTTGGGAGGCAAATTATTTTGGGAGGCAAATTATTTTGGGAGGCAAATTATTTTGGGAGGCAAATTATTTTGGGATGCAAATTATTTTGGGAGGCAAATTATTTTGGGAGGATAATTATTTTGGGAGGCAAATTATTTTGGGAGGCAAATTATTTTGGGAGGCAAATTATTTTGGGAGGCAAATTATTTTGGGAGGCAAATTATTTTGGGAGGCAAATTATTTTGGCAAATTATTTTGGGAGGCAAATTATTTTGGGAGGCAAATTATTTTGGCAAATTATTTTGGGAGGCAAATTATTTTGAGAGGCAAATTATTTTTGGAGGCAAATTATTTTGGCAAATTATTTTGGGAGGCAAATTATTTTGGGAGGCAAATTATTTTGGCAAATTATTTTGGGAGGCAAATTATTTTGGGAGGCAAATTATTTTGAGAGGCAAATTATTTTGGGAGGCAAATTATTTTGGCAAATTATTTTGGGAGGCAAATTATTTTGGGAGGCAAATTATTTTGGCAAATTATTTTGGGAGGCAAATTATTTTGGCAAATTATTTTGGGAGGATAATTATTTTGGGAGGCAAATTATTTTGGCAAATTATTTTGGGAGGCAAATTATTTTGGGAGGCAAATTATTTTGAGAGGCAAATTATTTTGGGAGGCAAATTATTTTGGGAGGCAAATTATTTTGGGAGGCAAATTATTTTGAGAGGCAAATTATTTTGGGAGGCAAATTATTTTGGGAGGCAAATTATTTTGGCAAATTATTTTGGGAGGCAAATTATTTTGGCAAATTATTTTGGGAGGCAAATTATTTTGGGAGGCAAATTATTTTGGGAGGCAAATTATTTTGGGAGGCAAATTATTTTGGCAAATTATTTTGGGAGGAAAATTATTTTGGGAGGATAATTATTTTGGGAGGCAAATTATTTTGGGAGGCAAATTATTTTGGGAGGCAAATTATTTTGAGAGGCAAATTATTTTGGGAGGCAAATTATTTTGAGAGGCAAATTATTTTGGGAGGCAAATTATTTTGGCAAATTATTTTGGGAGGCAAATTATTTTGGCAAATTATTTTGGGAGGCAAATTATTTTGGGAGGCAAATTATTTTGGGAGGCAAATTATTTTGGCAAATTATTTTGGGAGGCAAATTATTTTGGGAGGATAATTATTTTGGGAGGCAAATTATTTTGGCAAAGTAAATTAAAACATTATTTTAAACTTTTGGTTATTGAGAAACAGCTCATAAAACATTATTTGACACTTTTGGTTGTTGAAAAACAGCTTCTAACCATTATTTGACACTTTGGTTGTTGAGAAACAGCTCCTAAAACATTATTTTACACTTTTGGTTGTTGAGAAACAGCTCCTAAAACATTATTTGACACTTTTGGTTGTTGAAAAACAGCTTCTAACCATTATTTGACACTTTGGTTGTTGAGAAACAGCTCCTAAAACATTATTTTACACTTTTGGTTATTGAGAAACAGCTCCTAAAACATTATTTTACACTTTTGGTTGAGAAACAGCTCCTAAAACATTATTTGACACTTTTGGTTGTTGAAAAACAGCTTCTAACCATTATTTGACACTTTGGTTGTTGAGAAACAGCTCCTAAAACATTATTTTACACTTTTGGTTATTGAGAAACAGCTCCTAAAACATTATTTGACACTTTTGGTTGTTGAAAAACAGCTTCTAACCATTATTTGACACTTTGATTGTTGAGAAACAGCTCCTAAAACATTATTTTACACTTTTGGTTGTTGAGAAACAGTTCCTAAAACATTATTTGACACTTTTGGTTGTTGAAAAACAGCTTCTAACCATTATTTGACACTTTGGTTGTTGAGAAACAGCTCCTAAAACATTATTTTACACTTTTGGTTATTGAGAAACAGCTCCTAAAACATTATTTGACACTTTTGGTTGTTGAAAAACAGCTTCTAACCATTATTTGACACTTTGGTTGTTGAGAAACAGCTCCTAAAACATTATTTTACACTTTTGGTTATTGAGAAACAGCTCCTAAAACATTATTTGACACTTTTGGTTGTTGAAAAACAGCTTCTAACCATTATTTGACACTTTGGTTGTTGAGAAACAGCTCCTAAAACATTATTTTACACTTTTGGTTATTGAGAAACAGCTCCTAAAACATTATTTGACACTTTTGGTTGTTGAAAAACAGCTTCTAACCATTATTTGACACTTTGGTTTTTGAGAAACAGCTCCTAAAACATTATTTTACACTTTTGGTTATTGAGAAACAGCTCCTAAAACATTATTTGACACTTTTGGTTATTGAGAAACAGCTCCTAAAACATTATTTGACACTTTTTGTTGTTGAAAAACAGCTTCTAACCATTATTTGACACTTTGATTGTTGAGAAACAGCTCCTAAAACATTATTTGACACTTTTGGTTGTTGAGAAACAGTTCCTAAAACATTATTTGACACTTTTGGTTGTTGAAAAACAGCTTCTAACCATTATTTGACACTTTGGTTTTTGAGAAACAGCTCCTAAAACATTATTTTACACTTTTGGTTATTGAGAAACAGCTCCTAAAACATTATTTTACACTTTTGGTTATTGAGAAACAGCTCCTAAAACATTATTTGACACTTTTTGTTGTTGAAAAACAGCTTCTAACCATTATTTGACACTTTGATTGTTGAGAAACAGCTCCTAAAACATTATTTGACACTTTTGGTTGTTGAGAAACAGTTCCTAAAACATTATTTGACACTTTTGGTTGTTGAAAAACAGCTTCTAACCATTATTTGACACTTTGGTTGTTGAGAAACAGCTCCTAAAACATTATTTTACACTTTTGGTTATTGAGAAACAGCTCCTAAAACATTATTTGACACTTTTGGTTGTTGAGAAACAGTTCCTAAAACATTATTTGACACTTTTGGTTGTTGAAAAACAGCTTCTAACCATTATTTGACACTTTGGTTGTTGAGAAACAGCTCCTAAAACATTATTTTACACTTTTGGTTATTGAGAAACAGCTCCTAAAACATTATTTGACACTTTTGGTTGTTGAAAAACAGCTTCTAACCATTATTTGACACTTTGGTTGTTGAGAAACAGCTCCTAAAACATTATTTTACACTTTTGGTTATTGAGAAACAGCTCCTAAAACATTATTTGACACTTTTGGTTGTTGAAAAACAGCTTCTAACCATTTTTTGACACTTTGATTGTTGAGAAACAGCTCCTAAAACATTATTTTACACTTTTGGTTGTTGAGAAACAGTTCCTAAAACATTATTTGACACTTTTGGTTGTTGAAAAACAGCTTCTAACCATTATTTGACACTTTGGTTGTTGAGAAACAGCTCCTAAAACATTATTTTACACTTTTGCTTATTGAGAAACAGCTCCTAAAACATTATTTGACACTTTTGGTTGTTGAAAAACAGCTTCTAACCATTATTTGACACTTTGGTTGTTGAGAAACAGCTCCTAAAACATTATTTTACACTTTTGGTTATTGAGAAACAGCTCCTAAAACATTATTTGACACTTTTGGTTGTTAAAAAACAGCTTCTAACCATTATTTGACACTTTGGTTGTTGAGAAACAGCTCCTAAAACATTATTTTACACTTTTGGTTATTGAGAAACAGCTCCTAAAACATTATTTTACACTTTTGGTTATTATTATTGGTGATTATTATTATTTTGGGAGGCAAATTATTTTGGGAGGCAAATTATTTTGGCAAATTATTTTGGGAGGCAAATTATTTTGGCAAATTATTTTGGGAGGCAAATTATTTTGGGAGGCAAATTATTTTGGGAGGCAAATTATTTTGGGAGGCAAATTATTTTGGCAAATTATTTTGGGAGGCAAATTATTTTGGCAAATTATTTTGGGAGGCAAATTATTTTGGCAAATTATTTTGGGAGGCAAATTATTTTGGCAAATTATTTTGGGAGGCAAATTATTTTGGGAGGCAAATTATTTTGGGAGGCAAATTATTTTGGCAAATTATTTTGGGAGGCAAATTATTTTGGCAAATTATTTTGGGAGGCAAATTATTTTGGCAAATTATTTTGGGAGGCAAATTATTTTGGCAAATTATTTTGGCAAATTATTTTGGGAGGCAAATTATTTTGAGAGGCAAATTATTTTGGGAGGCAAATTATTTTGGCAAATTATTTTGGGAGGCAAATTATTTTGGGAGGCAAATTATTTTGAGAGGCAAATTATTTTGAGAGGCAAATTATTTTGGGAGGCAAATTATTTTGAGAGGCAAATTATTTTGGGAGGCAAATTATTTTGGGAGGCAAATTATTTTGGGAGGCAAATTATTTTGGCAAATTATTTTGGGAGGCAAATTATTTTGGGAGGCAAATTATTTTGGGATGCAAATTATTTTGGGAGGCAAATTATTTTGGGAGGATAATTATTTTGGGAGGCAAATTATTTTGGGAGGCAAATTATTTTGGGAGGCAAATTATTTTGGGAGGCAAATTATTTTGGGAGGCAAATTATTTTGGGAGGCAAATTATTTTGGGAGGCAAATTATTTTGGGAGGCAAATTATTTTGGCAAATTATTTTGGGAGGCAAATTATTTTGGGAGGCAAATTATTTTGGGAGGCAAATTATTTTGGCAAATTATTTTGGGAGGCAAATTATTTTGAGAGGCAAATTATTTTTGGAGGCAAATTATTTTGGCAAATTATTTTGGGAGGCAAATTATTTTGGCAAATTATTTTGGGAGGCAAATTATTTTGGGAGGCAAATTATTTTGGCAAATTATTTTGGGAGGCAAATTATTTTGGGAGGCAAATTATTTTGAGAGGCAAATTATTTTGGGAGGCAAATTATTTTGGCAAATTATTTTGGGAGGCAAATTATTTTGGGAGGCAAATTATTTTGGCAAATTATTTTGGGAGGCAAATTATTTTGGCAAATTATTTTGGGAGGATAATTATTTTGGGAGGCAAATTATTTTGGCAAATTATTTTGGGAGGCAAATTATTTTGGGAGGCAAATTATTTTGAGAGGCAAATTATTTTGGGAGGCAAATTATTTTGGGAGGCAAATTATTTTGGGAGGCAAATTATTTTGGGAGGCAAATTATTTTGGCAAATTATTTTGGGAGGCAAATTATTTTGGCAAATTATTTTGGGAGGCAAATTATTTTGGGAGGCAAATTATTTTGGGAGGCAAATTATTTTGGGAGGCAAATTATTTTGGGAGGCAAATTATTTTGGCAAATTATTTTGGGAGGAAAATTATTTTGGGAGGATAATTATTTTGGGAGGCAAATTATTTTGGGAGGCAAATTATTTTGGGAGGCAAATTATTTTGAGAGGCAAATTATTTTGGGAGGCAAATTATTTTGAGAGGCAAATTATTTTGGGAGGCAAATTATTTTGGCAAATTATTTTGGGAGGCAAATTATTTTGGCAAATTATTTTGGGAGGCAAATTATTTTGGGAGGCAAATTATTTTGGCAAATTATTTTGGGAGGCAAATTATTTTGGGAGGATAATTATTTTGGGAGGCAAATTATTTTGGCAAAGTAAATTAAAACATTATTTTAAACTTTTGGTTATTGAGAAACAGCTCATAAAACATTATTTGACACTTTTGGTTGTTGAAAAACAGCTTCTAACCATTATTTGACACTTTGGTTGTTGAGAAACAGCTCCTAAAACATTATTTTACACTTTTGGTTGTTGAGAAACAGCTCCTAAAACATTATTTGACACTTTTGGTTGTTGAAAAACAGCTTCTAACCATTATTTGACACTTTGGTTGTTGAGAAACAGCTCCTAAAACATTATTTTACACTTTTGGTTATTGAGAAACAGCTCCTAAAACATTATTTTACACTTTTGGTTGAGAAACAGCTCCTAAAACATTATTTGACACTTTTGGTTGTTGAAAAACAGCTTCTAACCATTATTTGACACTTTGGTTGTTGAGAAACAGCTCCTAAAACATTATTTTACACTTTTGGTTATTGAGAAACAGCTCCTAAAACATTATTTGACACTTTTGGTTGTTGAAAAACAGCTTCTAACCATTATTTGACACTTTGATTGTTGAGAAACAGCTCCTAAAACATTATTTTACACTTTTGGTTGTTGAGAAACAGTTCCTAAAACATTATTTGACACTTTTGGTTGTTGAAAAACAGCTTCTAACCATTATTTGACACTTTGGTTGTTGAGAAACAGCTCCTAAAACATTATTTTACACTTTTGGTTATTGAGAAACAGCTCCTAAAACATTATTTGACACTTTTGGTTGTTGAAAAACAGCTTCTAACCATTATTTGACACTTTGGTTGTTGAGAAACAGCTCCTAAAACATTATTTTACACTTTTGGTTATTGAGAAACAGCTCCTAAAACATTATTTGACACTTTTGGTTGTTGAAAAACAGCTTCTAACCATTATTTGACACTTTGGTTGTTGAGAAACAGCTCCTAAAACATTATTTTACACTTTTGGTTATTGAGAAACAGCTCCTAAAACATTATTTGACACTTTTGGTTGTTGAAAAACAGCTTCTAACCATTATTTGACACTTTGGTTTTTGAGAAACAGCTCCTAAAACATTATTTTACACTTTTGGTTATTGAGAAACAGCTCCTAAAACATTATTTGACACTTTTGGTTATTGAGAAACAGCTCCTAAAACATTATTTGACACTTTTTGTTGTTGAAAAACAGCTTCTAACCATTATTTGACACTTTGATTGTTGAGAAACAGCTCCTAAAACATTATTTGACACTTTTGGTTGTTGAGAAACAGTTCCTAAAACATTATTTGACACTTTTGGTTGTTGAAAAACAGCTTCTAACCATTATTTGACACTTTGGTTTTTGAGAAACAGCTCCTAAAACATTATTTTACACTTTTGGTTATTGAGAAACAGCTCCTAAAACATTATTTTACACTTTTGGTTATTGAGAAACAGCTCCTAAAACATTATTTGACACTTTTTGTTGTTGAAAAACAGCTTCTAACCATTATTTGACACTTTGATTGTTGAGAAACAGCTCCTAAAACATTATTTGACACTTTTGGTTGTTGAGAAACAGTTCCTAAAACATTATTTGACACTTTTGGTTGTTGAAAAACAGCTTCTAACCATTATTTGACACTTTGGTTGTTGAGAAACAGCTCCTAAAACATTATTTGACACTTTTGGTTGTTGAGAAACAGTTCCTAAAACATTATTTGACACTTTTGGTTGTTGAAAAACAGCTTCTAACCATTATTTGACACTTTGGTTGTTGAGAAACAGCTCCTAAAACATTATTTTACACTTTTGGTTATTGAGAAACAGCTCCTAAAACATTATTTGACACTTTTGGTTGTTGAAAAACAGCTTCTAACCATTATTTGACACTTTGGTTGTTGAGAAACAGCTCCTAAAACATTATTTTACACTTTTGGTTATTGAGAAACAGCTCCTAAAACATTATTTGACACTTTTGGTTGTTGAAAAACAGCTTCTAACCATTTTTTGACACTTTGATTGTTGAGAAACAGCTCCTAAAACATTATTTTACACTTTTGGTTGTTGAGAAACAGTTCCTAAAACATTATTTGACACTTTTGGTTGTTGAAAAACAGCTTCTAACCATTATTTGACACTTTGGTTGTTGAGAAACAGCTCCTAAAACATTATTTTACACTTTTGCTTATTGAGAAACAGCTCCTAAAACATTATTTGACACTTTTGGTTGTTGAAAAACAGCTTCTAACCATTATTTGACACTTTGGTTGTTGAGAAACAGCTCCTAAAACATTATTTTACACTTTTGGTTATTGAGAAACAGCTCCTAAAACATTATTTGACACTTTTGGTTGTTAAAAAACAGCTTCTAACCATTATTTGACACTTTGGTTGTTGAGAAACAGCTCCTAAAACATTATTTTACACTTTTGGTTATTGAGAAACAGCTCCTAAAACATTATTTTACACTTTTGGTTATTATTATTGGTGATTATTATTATTTTGGGAGGCAAATTATTTTGGGAGGCAAATTATTTTGGCAAATTATTTTGGCAAATTATTTTGGGAGGCAAATTATTTTGGCAAATTATTTTGGGAGGCAAATTATTTTGGCAAATTATTTTGGGAGGCAAATTATTTTGGGAGGCAAATTATTTTGGGAGGCAAATTATTTTGGCAAATTATTTTGGGAGGCAAATTATTTTGGCAAATTATTTTGGGAGGCAAATTATTTTGGCAAATTATTTTGGGAGGCAAATTATTTTGGCAAATTATTTTGGGAGGCAAATTATTTTGGGAGGCAAATTATTTTGGGAGGCAAATTATTTTGGCAAATTATTTTGGGAGGCAAATTATTTTGGCAAATTATTTTGGGAGGCAAATTATTTTGGCAAATTATTTTGGGAGGCAAATTATTTTGGCAAATTATTTTGGGAGGCAAATTATTTTGAGAGGCAAATTATTTTGGGAGGCAAATTATTTTGGCAAATTATTTTGGGAGGCAAATTATTTTGGGAGGCAAATTATTTTGAGAGGCAAATTATTTTGAGAGGCAAATTATTTTGGGAGGCAAATTATTTTGAGAGGCAAATTATTTTGGGAGGCAAATTATTTTGGGAGGCAAATTATTTTGGCAAATTATTTTGGGAGGCAAATTATTTTGGCAAATTATTTTGGGAGGCAAATTATTTTGGGAGGCAAATTATTTTGGGAGGCAAATTATTTTGGGAGGCAAATTATTTTGGCAAATTATTTTGGGAGGCAAATTATTTTGGCAAATTATTTTGGCAAATTATTTTGGGATGCAAATTATTTTGGCAAAGTAAATTAAAACATTATTTTACACTTTTGGTTATTGAGAAACAGCTCATAAAACATTATTTGACACTTTTGGTTGTTGAAAAACAGCTTCTAACCATTATTTGACACTTTGGTTGTTGAGAAACAGCTCCTAAAACATTATTTTACACTTTTGGTTGTTGAGAAACAGCTCCTAAAACATTATTTGACACTTTTGGTGGTTGAAAAACAGCTTCTAACCATTATTTGACACTTTGGTTGTTGAGAAACAGCTCCTAAAACATTATTTTACACTTTTGGTTATTGAGAAACAGCTCCTAAAACATTATTTGACACTTTTGGTTGTTGAAAAACAGCTTCTAACCATTATTTGACACTTTGGTTGTTGAGAAACAGCTCCTAAAACATTATTTTACACTTTTGGTTATTGAGAAACAGCTCCTAAAACATTATTTGACACTTTTGGTTGCTGAAAAACAGCTTCTAACCATTATTTGACACTTTGGTTGTTGAGAAACAGCTCCTAAAACATTATTTTACACTTTTGGTTATTGAGAAACAGCTCCTAAAACATTATTTGACACTTTTGGTTGTTGAAAAACAGCTTCTAACCATTATTTTACACTTTGGTTGTTGAGAAACAGCTCCTAAAACATTATTTTACACTTTTGGTTATTGAGAAACAGCTCCTAAAACATTTTTTGACACTTTTGGTTGTTGAAAAACAGCTTCTAACCATTATTTGACACTTTGGTTGTTGAGAAACAGCTCCTAAAACATTATTTTACACTTTTGGTTATTGAGAAACAGCTCCTAAAACATTATTTGACACTTTTGGTTGTTGAAAAACAGCTTCTAACCATTATTTGACACTTTGATTGTTGAGAAACAGCTCCTAAAACATTATTTTACACTTTTGGTTATTGAGAAACAGCTCCTAAAACATTATTTGACACTTTTGGTTGTTGAAAAACAGCTTCTAACCATTATTTGACACTTTGGTTGTTGAGAAACAGCTCCTAAAACATTATTTTACACTTTTGGTTATTGAGAAACAGCTCCTAAAACATTATTTGACACTTTTGGTTGTTGAAAAACAGCTTCTAACCATTATTTGACACTTTGGTTGTTGAGAAACAGCTCCTAAAACATTATTTGACACTTTTGGTTGTTGAGAAACAGCTCCTAAAACATTATTTTACACTTTTGGTTGTTGAGAAACAGCTCCTAAAACATTATTTGACACTTTTGGTTGTTGAAAAACAGCTTCTAACCATTATTTGACACTTTGGTTGTTGAGAAACAGCTCCTAAAACATTATTTTACACTTTTGGTTGTTGAGAAACAGCTCCTAAAACATTATTTGACACTTTTGGTTGTTGAAAAACAGCTTCTAACCATTATTTGACACTTTGGTTGTTGAGAAACAGCTCCTAAAACATTATTTTACACTTTTGGTTATTATTATTGGTGATTATTATTATTTTGGGAGGCAAATTATTTTGGGAGGCAAATTATTTTGGCAAATTATTTTGGGAGGCAAATTATTTTGGCAAATTATTTTGGGAGGCAAATTATTTTGGCAAATTATTTTGGGAGGCAAATTATTTTGGGAGGCAAATTATTTTGGGAGGCAAATTATTTTGGCAAATTATTTTGGGAGGCAAATTATTTTGGGAGGCAAATTATTTTGGCAAATTATTTTGGGAGGCAAATTATTTTGGGAGGCAAATTATTTTGGGAGGCAAATTATTTTGGCAAATTATTTTGGGAGGCAAATTATTTTGGCAAATTATTTTGGGAGGCAAATTATTTTGGGAGGCAAATTATTTTGGCAAATTATTTTGGGAGGCAAATTATTTTGGGAGGCAAATTATTTTGAGAGGCAAATTATTTTGGCAAATTATTTTGGGAGGCAAATTATTTTGGCAAATTATTTTGGGAGGCAAATTATTTTGGGAGGCCAATTATTTTGAGAGGCAAATTATTTTGGCAAATTATTTTGGGAGGCAAATTATTTTGGCAAATTATTTTGGGAGGCAAATTATTTTGAGAGGCAAATTATTTTGAGAGGCAAAATATTTTGGGAGGCAAATTATTTTGGCAAATTATTTTGGGAGGCAAATTATTTTGGGAGGCAAATTATTTTGAGAGGCAAATTATTTTGGGAGGCAAATTATTTTGGGAGGCAAATTATTTTGGGAGGCAAATTATTTTGGCAAATTATTTTGGGAGGCAAATTATTTTGGGAAATTATTTTGGGAGGCAAATTATTTTGGGAGGCAAATTATTTTGGGAGGCAAATTATTTTGGGAGGCAAATTATTTTGGGAGGCAAATTATTTTGGGAGGCAAATTATTTTGGGAGGCAAATTATTTTGGCAAATTATTTTGGCAAATTATTTTGGGAGGCAAATTATTTTGGCAAATTATTTTGGGATGCAAATTATTTTGGGAGGCAAATTATTTTGGGAGGCAAATTATTTTGGGAGGCAAATTATTTTGGGAGGCAAATTATTTTGGCAAATTATTTTGGGAGGCAAATTATTTTGGGAGGCAAATTATTTTGGGAGGCAAATTATTTTGGGAGGCAAATTATTTTGAGAGGCAAATTATTTTGGGAGGCAAATTATTTTGGCAAATTATTTTGGGAGGCAAATTATTTTGGGAGGCAAATTATTTTGGGAGGCAAATTATTTTGGGAGGCAAATTATTTTGAGAGGCAAATTATTTTGGGAGGCAAATTATTTTGAGAGGCAAATTATTTTGGGAGGCAAATTATTTTGGCAAATTATTTTGGGAGGCAAATTATTTTGGCAAATTATTTTGGGAGGCAAATTATTTTGGGAGGCAAATTATTTTGGGAGGCAAATTATTTTGGCTAATTATTTTGGGAGGCAAATTATTTTGGCAAAGTAAATTAAAACATTATTTTACACTTTTGGTTATTGAGAAACAGCTCATAAAACATTATTTGACACTTTTGGTTGTTGAAAAACAGCTTCTAACCATTATTTGACACTTTGGTTGTTGAGAAACAGCTCCTAAAACATTATTTTACACTTTTGGTTGTTGAGAAACAGCTCCTAAAACATTATTTGACACTTTTGGTTGTTGAAAAACAGCTTCTAACCATTATTTGACACTTTGGTTGTTGAGAAACAGCTCCTAAAACATTATTTTACACTTTTGGTTATTGAGAAACAGCTCCTAAAACATTATTTGACACTTTTGGTTGTTGAAAAACAGCTTCTAACCATTATTTGACACTTTGGTTGTTGAGAAACAGCTCCTAAAACATTATTTTACACTTTTGGTTATTGAAAAACAGCTCCTAAAACATTATTTGACACATTTGGTTGTTGAAAAACAGCTTCTAACCATTATTTGACACTTTGGTTGTTGAGAAACAGCTCCTAAAACATTATTTTACACTTTTGGTTATTGAGAAACAGCTCCTAAAACATTATTTGACACTTTTGGTTGTTGAAAAACAGCTTCTAACCATTATTTGACACTTTGGTTGTTGAGAAACAGCTCCTAAAACATTATTTTACACTTTTGGTTATTGAGAAACAGCTCCTAAAACATTATTTGACACTTTTGGTTGTTGAAAAACAGCTTCTAACCATTATTTGACACTTTGGTTGTTGAGAAACAGCTCCTAAAACATTATTTTACACTTTTGGTTATTGAGAAACAGCTCCTAAAACATTATTTGACACTTTTGGTTGTTGAAAAACAGCTTCTAACCATTATTTGACACTTTGGTTTTTGAGAAACAGCTCCTAAAACATTATTTTACACTTTTGGTTATTGAGAAACAGCTCCTAAAACATTATTTGACACTTTTGGTTGTTGAAAAACAGCTTCTAACCATTATTTGACACTTTGGTTGTTGAGAAACAGCTCCTAAAACATTATTTTACACTTTTGGTTGTTGAGAAACAGCTCCTAAAACATTATTTGACACTTTTGGTGGTTGAAAAACAGCTTCTAACCATTATTTGACACTTTGGTTGTTGAGAAACAGCTCCTAAAACATTATTTTACACTTTTGGTTATTGAGAAACAGCTCCTAAAACATTATTTGACACTTTTGGTTGTTGAAAAACAGCTTCTAACCATTATTTGACACTTTGGCTGTTGAGAAACAGCTCCTAAAACATTATTTTACACTTTTGGTTGTTGAAAAACCGCTTCTAACCATTATTTGACACTTTGGTTGTTGAGAAACAGCTCCTAAAACATTATTTTACACTTTTGGTTATTATTATTGGTGATTATTATTATTTTGGGAGGCAAATTATTTTGGGAGGCAAATTATTTTGGGAGGCAAATTATTTTGGCAAATTATTTTGGGAGGCAAATTATTTTGGCAAATTATTTTGGGAGGCAAATTATTTTGGCAAATTATTTTGGGAGGCAAATTATTTTGAGAGGCAAATTATTTTGGCAAATTATTTTGGGAGGCAAATTATTTTGGGAGGCAAATTATTTTGGGAGGCAAATTATTTTGAGAGGCAAATTATTTTGGGAGGCAAATTATTTTGGGAGGCAAATTATTTTGGGAGGCAAATTATTTTGAGAGGCAAATTATTTTGGCAAATTATTTTGGGAGGCAAATTATTTTGGGAGGCAAATTATTTTGGCAAATTATTTTGGGAGGCAAATTATTTTGGCAAATTATTTTGGGAGGCAAATTATTTTGGCAAATTATTTTGGGAGGCAAATTATTTTGGCAAATGATTTTGGGAGGCAAATTATTTTGGGAGGCAAATTATTTTGGCAAATTATTTTGGGAGGCAAATTATTTTGGCAAATTATTTTGGGAGGCAAATTATTTTGGGAGGCAAATTATTTTGGCAAATTATTTTGAGAGGCAAATTATTTTGGCAAATTATTTTGGCAAATTATTTTGGGAGGCAAATTATTTTGGGAGGATAATTATTTTGGGAGGCAAATTATTTTGGGAGGCAAATTATTTTGGGAGGCAAATTATTTTGGCAAATTATTTTGGGAGGCAAATTATTTTGGGAGGCAAATTATTTTGGCAAATTATTTTGGGAGGCAAATTATTTTGGCAAATTATTTTGGGAGGCAAATTATTTTGAGAGGCAAATTATTTTGGGAGGCAAATTATTTTGGGAGGATAATTATTTTGGGAGGCAAATTATTTTGGGAGGCAAATTATTTTGGGAGGCAAATTATTTTGGCAAATTATTTTGGGAGGCAAATTATTTTGGGAGGCAAATTATTTTGGCAAATTATTTTGGGAGGCAAATTATTTTGGCAAATTATTTTGGGAGGCAAATTATTTTGAGAGGCAAATTATTTTGGGAGGCAAATTATTTTGGGAGGCAAATTATTTTGGGAGGCAAATTATTTTGGGAGGCAAATTATTTTGGGAGGCAAATTATTTTGAGAGGCAAATTATTTTGGGAGGCAAATTATTTTGGCAAATTATTTTGGGAGGCAAATTATTTTGGGAGGATAATTATTTTGGGAGGCAAATTATTTTGGGAGGCAAATTATTTTGGCAAATTATTTTGGGAGGCAAATTATTTTGGGAGGCAAATTATTTTGGGAGGCAAATTATTTTGGCAAATTATTTTGGGAGGCAAATTATTTTGAGAGGCAAATTATTTTGGGAGGCAAATTATTTTGGGAGGCAAATTATTTTGGCAAATTATTTTGGGAGGCAAATTATTTTGAGAGGCAAATTATTTTGGGAGGCAAATTATTTTGGCAAATTATTTTGGGAGGCAAATTATTTTGGGAGGCAAATTATTTTGAGAGGCAAATTATTTTGGGAGGCAAATTATTTTGAGAGGCAAATTATTTTGGCAAATTATTTTGGGAGGCAAATTATTTTGGGAGGCAAATTATTTTGGGAGGCAAATTATTTTGAGAGGCAAATTATTTTGGGAGGCAAATTATTTTGGGAGGCAAATTATTTTGGGAGGCAAATTATTTTGAGAGGCAAATTATTTTGGCAAATTATTTTGGGAGGCAAATTATTTTGGGAGGCAAATTATTTTGGGAGGCAAATTATTTTGGGAGGCAAATTATTTTGGCAAATTATTTTGGGAGGCAAATTATTTTGGCAAATTATTTTGGGAGGCAAATTATTTTGGCAAATTATTTTGGGAGGCAAATTATTTTGGGAGGCAAATTTTTTTGGCAAATGATTTTGGGAGGCAAATTATTTTGGGAGGCAAATTATTTTGGCAAATTATTTTGGGAGGCAAATTATTTTGGGAGGCAAATTATTTTGGCAAATTATTTTGGGAGGCAAATTATTTTGGCAAATTATTTTGGGAGGCAAATTATTTTGGGAGGATAATTATTTTGGGAGGCAAATTATTTTGGGAGGCAAATTATTTTGGGAGGCAAATTATTTTGGGAGGCAAATTATTTTGGGAGGCAAATTATTTTGGCAAATTATTTTGGGAGGCAAATTATTTTGGGAGGCAAATTATTTTGAGAGGCAAATTATTTTGGGAGGCAAATTATTTTGGCAAATTATTTTGGCAAATTATTTTGGGAGGCAAATTATTTTGGCAAATTATTTTGGGAGGCAAATTATTTTGGGAGGCAAATTATTTTGGCAAATTATTTTGGGAGGCAAATTATTTTGGCAAATTATTTTGGGAGGCAAATTATTTTGGCAAATTATTTTGGGAGGCAAATTATTTTGGGAGGCAAATTATTTTGGCAAATTATTTTGGGAGGATAATTATTTTGGGAGGCAAATTATTTTGGCAAATTATTTTGGGAGGCAAATTATTTTGGCAAATTATTTTGGGAGGCAAATTATTTTGGCAAATTATTTTGGGAGGCAAATTATTTTGGCAAATTATTTTGGGAGGCAAATTATTTTGGCAAATTATTTTGGGAGGCAAATTATTTTGGGAGGCAAATTATTTTGGGAGGCAAATTATTTTGGCAAATTATTTTGGGAGGCAAATTATTTTGGCAAATTATTTTGGGAGGCAAATTATTTTGGCAAATTATTTTGGCAGGCAAATTATTTTGGCAAATTATTTTGGGAGGCAAATTATTTTGGCAAATTATTTTGGGAGGCAAATTATTTTGGGAGGCAAATTATTTTGGGAGGCAAATTAGTTTGGGTGGCAAATTATTTTGGCAAATTATTTTGGGAGGAAAATTATTTTGGGAGGCAAATTATTTTGGCAAATTATTTTGGGAGGCAAATTATTTTGGCAAATTATTTTACACTTTTGGTTATTGAGAAACAGCTCCTAAAACATTATTTGACACTTTTGGTTGTTGAAAAACAGCTTCTAACCATTATTTGACACTTTGGTTGTTGAGAAACAGCTCCTAAAACATTATTTTACACTTTTGGTTATTGAGAAACAGCTCCTAAAACATTATTTGACACTTTTGGTTGTTGAAAAACAGCTTCTAACCATTATTTGACACTTTGGTTGTTGAGAAACAGCTCCTAAAACATTATTTTACACTTTTGGTTATTGAGAAACAGCTCCTAAAACATTATTTGACACTTTTGGTTGCTGAAAAACAGCTTCTAACCATTATTTGACACTTTGGTTGTTGAGAAACAGCTCCTAAAACATTATTTTACACTTTTGGTTATTGAGAAACAGCTCCTAAAACATTATTTGACACTTTTGGTTGTTGAAAAACAGCTTCTAACCATTATTTTACACTTTGGTTGTTGAGAAACAGCTCCTAAAACATTATTTTACACTTTTGGTTATTGAGAAACAGCTCCTAAAACATTTTTTGACACTTTTGGTTGTTGAAAAACAGCTTCTAACCATTATTTGACACTTTGGTTGTTGAGAAACAGCTCCTAAAACATTATTTTACACTTTTGGTTATTGAGAAACAGCTCCTAAAACATTATTTGACACTTTTGGTTGTTGAAAAACAGCTTCTAACCATTATTTGACACTTTGGTTGTTGAGAAACAGCTCCTAAAACATTATTTTACACTTTTGGTTATTGAGAAACAGCTCCTAAAACATTATTTGACACTTTTGGTTGTTGAAAAACAGCTTCTAACCATTATTTGACACTTTGGTTGTTGAGAAACAGCTCCTAAAACATTATTTTACACTTTTGGTTATTGAGAAACAGCTCCTAAAACATTATTTGACACTTTTGGTTGTTGAAAAACAGCTTCTAACCATTATTTGACACTTTGGTTGTTGAGAAACAGCTCCTAAAACATTATTTGACACTTTTGGTTGTTGAGAAACAGCTCCTAAAACATTATTTTACACTTTTGGTTGTTGAGAAACAGCTCCTAAAACATTATTTGACACTTTTGGTTGTTGAAAAACAGCTTCTAACCATTATTTGACACTTTGGTTGTTGAGAAACAGCTCCTAAAACATTATTTTACACTTTTGGTTATTGAGAAACAGCTTCTAAAACATTATTTGACACTTTTGGTTGTTGAAAAACAGCTTCTAATCATTATTTGACACTTTGGTTGTTGAGAAACAGCTCCTAAAACATTATTTTACACTTTTGGTTATTGAGAAAATTATTTGCCCCCCAAAATTATTTGCCCCCCAAAATTATTTGCCAAAATTATTTGCCCCCCAAAATTATTTGCCCCTCAAGATTATTTGCCCCCCAAAATTATTTGCCCCCCAAAATGATTTGCCCCCCAAAATTATTTGCCCGCCAAAATTATTTGCAAAAATGATTTGCCAAATGATTTGCCCCCCAAAATGATTTGCCCCCCAAAATTTTTTGCCAAAATTATTTGCCCCCCAAAATGATTTGCCCCCCAAAATTATTTGCCCCCAAAAATTATTTGCCAAAATTATTTGCCCCCCAAAATTATTTGCCCCCCAAAATTATTTGCCAAAATTATTTGCCCCCAAAATTATTTGCCCCCATAAAGTATTTGCCAAAATTATTTGCCAAAATTATTTGCCAAAATTATTTGCCCCCCAAAATGATTTGCCCCCCAAAATTATTTGCCAAATTTGCCCCCCAAAATGATTTGCCCCCCAAAATTATTTGCCAAAATTATTTGCAAAAATTATTTGCCAAAATGATTTGCCCCCCAAATTGATTTGCCAAAATTATTTAACCCCCCCAAAATGATTTGCCCCCAAAAATTATTTGCCCCCCAAAATTATTTGCCCCCCAAGATTATTTGCCCCCCAAGATTATTTGCCCCCCAAAATTATTTTCCCCCCAAAATTATTTTCCCCCCAAAATTATTTGCCCCCAAAAATTATTTGCCCCCAAAATTATTTGCCAAAACTATTTGCCCCCAAAATTATTTGCCAAAATTATTTGCCCCCAAAATTATTTGCCAAAATGATTTGCCCCCCAAAATGATTTGCCAAAATTATTTGCCCCCCAAAATGATTTGCCCCCCAAAATTATTTGCCCCCCAAAATTATTGGGAACCACACACCACCCAGCCGGCACACACTACCCGTCTGTCAGAACCACACACTACCTGTCTGTCAGAACCACACACCACCCAGCCGGCACACACTACCTGTCTGTCAGAACCACACACCACCCAGCCGGGTCGATACACAATACAACACAAGCAGCAGCAACAGAAAAAGGTTCCTACCTCTATTTCAACCCCGGAGGATGAGCCATACAGCGGCGTCCACTCCTCATCATGGCTCTATCAGGACTGGAAGGTACTGGTCGTCACAGGGATGGGCTTCAGGCAACCGTGGTTTCCTCCACGCCAGGCTGGGGCACTGCAGTGTTCGGCTACAGCTTGGCGAGGCCATGCAGGGCTGGCGGGGTGGTTTCATAGTACTGGTGGCTTCTATGGTCCGGAGTAGGTTGGGAGGAAGACCATAAGCCTATAAGAAAGAAAGAGAAAATTGATGTGATTAAGAGTCACATGTATAATGTGACAACAACTTGTTACCTCCAACAGTATTTTCACACATTTCACATTTTCACACATTTCACATTTTCACATTTTCACATATTTCGCATTTTCACACATTTCGCATTTTCACACATTTCGCATTTTCACACATTTCACATTTTCACACATTTCACATTTTCACACATTTCACATTTTCACACATTTCACATTTTCACACATTTTCTCACATTTTCTCACATTTTCACATAGTACTGGTGGCTTCTATGGTCCGGAGTAGGTTGGGAGGAAGACCATAAGCCTATAAGAAAGAAAGAAAAAGAAAATTGATGTGATTAAGAGTCACATGTATAATGTGACAACAACTTGTTACCTCCAACAGTATAGCCAGCACAGAACATACACAGCATATGCATATCCTGTACATGTACAGTAGCTTAATTTTTGGGGTGAGAACCCCTTTTGGTGTTTGGAAAATGCGAAAATGCCAAAAATTTGAAAATGCGAAATCTTGTGAAAAGCTTTTGCGAAAGCTTTTCAAAATGCGAAATGCGAAATTGCGAAAATGCGAAAATGTGAAATGCGAAAATTTCTAAATGTGAAAAGCGAAAATGTGAAAAGCGAAAATGTGATATGCGAAAATGTGAAATGCGAAAATGTGAAATGCGAAAATGCGAAAATGTGAAATGCGAAAATTTAAAAATGCAAAATGCGAAAATGCAAAAATGCGAAATGCGAATATGCGAAAAATGCGAAATTAAAAAATGCGAAATTAAAAAATGCGAAATTAAAAAATGCGAAATGCGAAAATGTGAAAATGTGAAATGCGAAAATTTCAAATTGCGAAAATGCGAAATTCGATTTTGCATTATTATTTTGCATGGCTGTGTGTTGTGGAACATATAATACACCAGTACTGTACATGCATGGCTTAACGTTGGGAAAGTTACACGATTGACCCACCCAGGTGATGGCAATAATGCATAATACTAATGACCGTCTTATTCCGTGCAACATGAACACTCCTGTCAGGCGGTCGTTATAAAAGTTGATTTCTCCCTCTGTCATGTCCTCGTATTTCTAGTTTATTTAAATAATTTTAAATAATTTGCCCAGTGCATATACTGCAGGCCTGGTTGACTAGAAATGGAGGACATTTTGAAGGTTTTGCCTCTGAAATGATCCATTATTTATATGGAGAAATCCCATAATTTACTGTAGCATGCATGGGTGAGAAGGACAGCTTGTCCTGTCTCTTTGCTGCTAACATGATGTCTATTGGACAAGGACGGGTTGCCGGGTTGGGGAGGGACTTAGCGAAGAGCTAATTAATATCCGTAGCATTTAGCATATCATGTACAGTGTAGGAGCCAAAATGCTTTTTGTTTATTTTGTTTTGTTTATTTACACTAATTAATGATGTAATTCTGTACGATGACGTCATGATAATTGGTTGTCATGGAAACGCTCATATACCTGTCACTGTGACGGCACTCAGGGGCGACAGGGGAAGACAAGACAGTTTTCGACCGTGCATGGTCATTATAGGTTCAGTTGTTTTGTTTGTTTAATAGTTTCAGTTTATTTACGTTTGTTACTATTGCTGAGCATCAATAAATGGAATGACACATCGAACATAAGACAAATCTCTGGACATTTGAATTAATCACACTGCACGCGTCAAACACGTACAATAATAATAATAATAATAAAATTTATTTATAACGCACTTTATATTTGAAGCAAATCTCAAAGTGCTACAGATTAAAAAAGTAAAATAAAAAAAGAATAAAACAGTTAAAAACAGGGCAGCTTACGAGTCCGACTGGGCAAATGCCTTACTAAAAAGGAAAGTCTTTAGTCCCTTTTTAAAAACGTCCACGGACTGTGGTGCTCTCAGGTGGTCGGGGAGGGCGTTCCACAGCCGAGGGGCAGCTGAGCAGAAGGCCCGGTCCCCCATGGTGCGGAGTTTGGTTCTTGGCTGTTTGAGAGTGTTTGATGTACCGGAGCGGAGGGAGCGGGTGGAGGCTGGGGGTTCAAGGAGTTCCTTTAAGTAGGGGGGGGCGTTGCTGTGGATGCATTGGTGGGTGAGGAGGCAGACCTTGTATTCTATCCTGGAGGATACGGGGAGCCAGTGAAGGGAGTGGAGTATGGGTGTGATGTGGTCGTATTTTCGCACTCTCACCAGGATCCTAGCAGCACTGTTCTGAATGTACTGGAGCCTCTGGATGCTCTTGCTAGGGATCCCGGTGAGAAGTGCATTGCAGTAGTCGAGCCTTGAGGAGACAAAGGCGTGGACAAGTTTTTCAGCATCAGGGAGGGTGAGTGTGGGGCGGAGTCTGGCAATGTTTCGGAGGTGGAAGAAGGAGGTTTTGCAGAGGTGTTTGATATGGGGGTCGAAGGTCAGGTGGGGGTCCATTTTTACACCCAGGTTGGTGACTACAGGTGAGAGGGGGATGTCTTGGCTGGAGAAGGTGATGCTGGTTATTGGGGAGGATTTGACCTGGTGTGGGGTGCCGATGATAATGGCCTCTGTCTTGGAGCTGTTGAGTTGAAGGAAATTGTCGGTCATCCACGCCTTTATCTCCTCAAGGCAGGTGGTTAGAGTGGATGATGGTGAAGATGGTGACGACAGGGGGGCAGAGGGGAGTGGGATAGTCCTGAGGTAGAGTTGAGTGTCATCAGCGTAACAATGGTAGGATATGCCATGCTGGCTGATGACACGACCAAGGGGGAGCATATAGAGGGTGAAAAGGGTGGGGCCAAGGACGGAACCTTGGGGAACGCCACAGGTGACAGGGTGTGACCGTGAGTGGGCACTGCCCAGGGAGACACGCTCAGTTCTGTCAGTGAGGTATGAGGTGAACCAGTTGAGTGCAGTGTCGGTGAGTCCTATGGTGGAGTGGAGACGGTTGAGGAGGATGGTGTGGTCGACTGTGTCAAAGGCTGCGGAAAGGTCCAGGAGGATGAGGAGGGAGGGGGAACCATTGTCAGCTGCCATCAGGAGATCATTTGTGACTCTGACCAGTGCTGTTTCTGTGCTGTGGGCTGTGCGGAATCCTGACTGAAATTTCTCGAAGAGGTTATTGTGTTTGAGGTGTTGTTGGAGTTGAGCGGCAACCACTTTTTCCAGCACCTTGGAGAGGAAGGGCAGGTTGGAGATGGGCCTGTAGTTGGAGAGTATGTCCGGGTCAAGGGTGGGTTTTTTCAGGAGAGGTGTGATGATGGCTGTCTTTAGGGAAGGTACAACCCAGTTGCCCTGCTGTAAAGCCTAGTTTTAGGCTGTACATACAGTATATTGTTGTAGATCTGCTGCAGTGAGGGCCACTCTTAACATCATACATCGTCATACATCGGCAGTGGTTCAGGGGTAGAGTGACCGGATGGGAACCTCAAGGTTCCCTGTTCGAACTTGGGCTCCCCCAAAGTTACAGTATACGTTTTAACAGCGGGCGACAGCGAGACCAATTTTCCGGAAGTGCATTAATTGTCAACGGGACCCGGCAACTACTGGAGATAGAGGCGATCGATAGCAGGCGAACAGGCGATGGTCGAAAAGTGGTTTTCATAAACACTGCTCTAAAATAGGAGTTTAGGAGGTCGTGGGAGAACAGCACTGTGGGGGGGGGAACAGATAAGTCAAGTGGCAGCTTAATTTCTATTGGCTTTTATTGATGTGTATCTCTCTACACGTCATCACGCAGCACGTTTTCATTTTGAGGAAGTAATTTAAAAAATTGACATCCATTGTTAGATATGCCCTATATGATGACCACGGATATGGTCGAAAAGTGTGAAACGTATATTTTTCATTTCACTACACCTTTAATTCATTTCATTGCCAACACCTGTGCATAGTGCATAGCCTACCCTACTATTTCATATCAAAACAAAATTGTCATTTTGTCACTTTTGACACCTTGCTGACCGCAGTTGTGTGAAATGACATCTTTGACTTTGCCCTTTCAATCTACTGATTGGACTCGACCACGCAAGGGGACAGAGTATAAAGACACGGTTACCAAAACACATGGTTCTGTGAAGCCTCTGTTATTTCCGCTCCTTACGCGTTTTGGAATGAAGTGATTACCACCATTGTGTTGTCACCAAAGCAAAGTCCTTGTACTGTATGACTGTACTGACGCTTGGCAGTGAAGTCTCTTCTATGTAACCGTTCAGATTAATTCACCTCTATTTACGCACATGTACAGAACCCACTGGAACACAGCGCTGCTTGCACAAACCAATTTACCATCCAAGCTAAACTAGCGTGAGAAATGTCTGGATAACAATCAGATGGTCTCTAGATAATAAACAGATTATGTAAATGTGCCATTTCCATCAGTTTTACCTGGCATGCATACAACAATACCTGGAAGTGTCAATCCTTTAGCCTTTAGCAAACCCTCAACCCCTCTGGGTGTGTTTCGGAAATATGCTCAGGGAATCATCTCCAATTTCAAAGCCCACGGCACATTGACACATTGTGTAATTGGCCAGCCAAATGGATCGTATAAGTCACATTGCACTAATTATTTGTGTATCCATGCGGTGTGTTTATACCCCAAGTAGCTGATTTGACTTTGACACAAATGAACTAGAAAAGTGTGACAGTATTTCTTCCTCCGCCTATAGTGGGAATGTGCACGCACAGTTTCAGGTCAATCGGAAAGCCGTGTTCATGATTTGAGCCATTTTGTTCAAAACAATTAAAGCAGACGCTCTTAATCCATGAGCGACTTAAGAAATTAACGCATTGGTAATATGTATTATGCAAAGAAATTATCACATTGAAATAGTGATCTACTGTAGAGACTGTATGTAGAGAGTGAGAGAGCCAAGTTATGCGTGGAATATCACTGCCCTCTACTGGCAAGATTGATCTCAGCCTAGTCTACAAAGTTGATTATGTTATTGTTCGTATAATGATTATTTCATTGTTTGTTTATATTATTATTACTAATGCTGCTGCAATATCTGCTTAAATGATTGATCATTTCATACAATAATTGATTCATAATCGATCCCTATAATTATGTTGAGCATGTCATAAAAAAGTGAAAATAGTCAATCAACACGTTCAGATTTTGAGGTTGTAGATTGGCTATTTTCACAATTGTTCCATGACACTGTTGTACAACGAAGTATAAAGTAGATACTTAATGGATTAGTTATTTAAAATAAATAGATCTATGAATGTATTTGTCAGGGCACTTCTCGATTATTCTGTCGTAAACTGTTTTCTGATATTATTAGGCTCTATACATCCCCTACAGCAGGGGTTCTGCAACGTTTGTGGCTTGGCCATGTCTCGAGCCATAGAGTAAGACAGAGTTATGAAAACTGTGTTCACTTCATGGTAGTGATGTATATTTTGATAGCTTATGCCTCTCTACATATGTCATAATTGTTCACATAGCCTAACACTTCGGCCTATAGGAGTTCACATGCAGAGAAGCCTAAGTGAAGAGGTCATTTAGAATAGCAAGTCACTAAGATAGCTTAGGGACACTTTAAGATAGTCAGTTCGTAACAGCTGTGAGATCCTGCTATATAGTGGACATTGTGAGGTTTTACCACACTGAAGAATGCTTTGAAAATAAGACCACCTGTGGTAACTTGTTGACAAGAGGCAATGGAGCCTTAAGGGTCAACACACACACACAGGGACAAGGTGACACCCACAGATTGGGGATGTATAAGATGGAACGGAGAATCAGTTAGAACTGTGAGTGAGGGACAGCAGAGAGAGAGAAGGGGAACCTAGGGGCTCTGCCTGGGACGAAGGCCTCAATATGCTGTAACCATGGAACGAATGCTTGTAACCTGTAACTAATTGCTGATCAATAAATGGAAAGAAGGAAATATGCCTGCTTGGACCTCCTATTCATTTCAACAGCAACTCCAACAAAGGAATTAGGTAAATTAATCCACAGAGCCCTGTAAGAAAGACACATCAGTAGCCTGGTTAATAAACCAGACCGAATCAGCCGTTAACTTCATGGGGCTTCAGTCCAATGGCGGCTCTCCTACATAGTCTTCTATTGAGAATTGGGACAACAAATAGGGACACATCCTGGACCGGAAATTAGGCAGAAATGCATTGGACCCAGGCGGCAACAGCCCAGCTGTAATGATCTTAAGTCCTTTTATTTTAGATTGATTTGTAGTAATCATACAATAGAAACATTACAGAGACTTTAGTTGCCACTGTACAATACTTTAAAACAGTTGTCATGTTGCACACATGCCTAAATAGCTCTTGTGTGTGCCGCTTTCGTTGAAAACAATGTATTTCAAATTCCAGCTTGTCCCAGTTCAGGCTGCATGAACAGTGCTTGAGTGCTCGGTTTCTGCCCCCTCGATGTCGTAACTCTTCTATTAGATGGCCCTGCTACTAGTCTCTGGGCCTTTACTTAGCAGAGAGCTTTGGACATCTGTTAAATCACTAAATGTTTGTCATTTGTAGCCTCTGGAGTAATTGAAATGTATATACAATGAAATACAGTATGTAAAACAAACAAACTCACTGAATACACATGTACATGTACGTATATGAGTTTGTCACACCACATAATGTGTTGCAACCACGACGCCAAATTTGAATGGTTAAAACAAAACAATAATGCAAAGACGAGTGTCTATAGAAGAAGCAGCATTTTGTGAGCATGCTGACCAGGTCCTGGCACTGGAAAACCATCCTGCTATTTGCATTGAAAACATCTAAGATGAATATAGATTTAGGCCTATAAATCTTTGCAATGGGTTTACAAAATGTACGTATGTAGAGTTAGAACCAGAATACTCTGCCAAATCTGCAATAACAAGTGATTGACGAGGCAATGAATATAAGAAACAACATTTTTTTTTGTTGCAATCTTTATTGAATAAAATGAGTCATATTTTATGACTTTGCACGGTGACTTGAATTGGATAACTTATTCAGCAGCTTCTTTTCCCTGTAAAAGTAGGAATATACAATTAGATATTCAACATTCATCTTAAATTAGTTAAAGATAAGGTGCCATATAGTTTTGTACTTTTCTGTTTTGTATGTGTCTATGGAGTTAACGCTACTCTAACAATATGCAAATATGTCTTCCCTGTGTATTTTTGGTTTCTTTCTGAAAGCCTTTGAGTCAAAAGGCCCAATCGAAATACACTTATTTTAGTGACACACTAAAATCAACCCCTCCCCTTATTATCATACAACAGCTGTGAGTTCAGGTGAGTGGTGAAAACCAGGTATACTTAACTAGTGACCACTTTTCTGTTTCTGTACACTTTAAAATAAAAGAATATAATCCTAATACCTGATGATCATGTTTTAGTATGTTTCATTGAACATACCTTGGCGTCGCGGCCTTTAGCTCTCATCTTGTTGACCTGGGATTCAGCGATGTCGGCACGCTCCTCTGCCTCCTCCAGCTCATGCTGAACCTTTCTACACTTGGTCAGGTGAGAGTTGGCTGCCTCCTCCTACAATATGATAGAGATGGTTCAAAGTCTCAATATGTGAAAAGAGCATCTTGCAATTATAGTCCAAACAATACAATGTCAGGAAATTGTATAGTGTGGTTGTGGCTATAATACAGTGGCCCATCCAGCATGAGTGCCTCAGTTGGGACCACATGAATGAGCTCGGACAGGTTCTCATTGGAACGGCACGATCATGGCTGTGCCACTTCTTGTTCTTGTTTGGCACCCAGAACGAAAAATCACAGCTTAGAGGAAACAAAATCCATTGCTTTCTGTAGTCCACGTTGGACATTTGTACCAATTTGTCTGAAACACACAGCCTGCGTTTGCTGCATGTGCATGGTTGCCTTTCTTTTCAGCACCCATTGTACAGTAACAAGCTTCCCTGCGGTGCAGATTCCATACCATGCCGCAGAAGCATAGGGATCTAGAGATAACTTAATTTGGGGGCTCGTCCTAAAGCCTGTAGAAAGCAGCGAGATGGACATACTAGTATACTACATAATACCAGTATTATTATTATTGTTGTTTTTTTACATAACCAAGTCATATTATGTCTTATAGTTACACTATGCCAACAGTACTATGGCCATGGCAGCCACAAGGGAACATTCATCACCATGTAAATGTGTCTTACCGCTTCCTCAGCCGATCTCTTGTAGCCCTTCACCTTCAGCTGCAGTTTGTCCACCAGATCCTGAAGCCTGGCAACATTCTTCTTGTCCTCTTCAGTCTGAAGTCAGAGTGAATTCATAACATTAGTTGTATGCTCGTGCAATCTATTCCTTTTGTCAGAGGAATGATGGTCATTAAAGTGAACATGGTATACGGTACCTGGTATGTCAGCTCCTTCACTCTCCTCTCATACTTGCGGACACCTTTAATGGCATCTGCTCCACCTTTCCCTGCATTTTCGACCTCTGCTTCCAGCTCCTTCACCTTCACAGTTGAATGATACATTATGAGGTTATCTCTTCATATGTCATTGTCTATGACTATAAGCCATGTTGAAGTAAACTACACCTTACCCTGCCCTCCAGTTTCTGGAGCTGCTTCTTGCCTCCCTTCATGGCCAGGTTCTCAGCCTCATCTAGACGGTGCTGCAGGTCCTTCACTGTGACCTCCAGGTTCTTCTTCATTCTCTCAAGGTGAGAGCTGGTGTCCTGTTCCTTCTTCAGCTCCTCGGCCATCATAGCAGCCTGGAAAGTCATGTTGCATTGTATTGTATGTTAATATAAAGCATGACATGAGGATATCTATAACAGATGTATGTTCAGTACACTAATTGATAATGGTAGGGATTCCTAACTTACATCAGTGATGGCCTTCTTGGCCTTCTCCTCAGCATTCCTTGCTTCTTGAACAGAGTCGTCCACTTCACCTTGGACCTGGACCAGGTCAGTCTCAATCTTCTTCTTGGTGTTCAAAAGGCTTGTGTTCTGAAATAAAGATTGAGTTGAACAATATAAGTAAGCATGATGTAAATATTTGTTTAATTCTGAATATTGTTTTTTTTTAAATTAACTTGCGTACCTGAGAGTGCAACAGTCCAGCGCGCTCACTAGCATCTACCAGTTCTTGCTCAGCCACTTTGCGGCCTCTCTCTGTCTGTTCCAGAGCCACCCTCAGCTCCTCGATCTCTGCCACCATGAGGCCGTTCCTACGCTCCACCATGGCAGCTTGCTCCTTCAGGTCTTCTCCGCCTCTGAGAGCATCGTCAAGGTGCAGTTGGGCATCCTAAATGAAATCACATTTAAAGTGGTGAGGAGAAACATCAGAATGTGAAGAAAACAATTCAGAGCAGCTCCTCTGTTTGAAGACGTGTCTGTCTAACAAACTACTATGGTTTGCACCTTAAGCTGTCCCTGGACGGTCCTCAGTTGCTTCTGGGCCTCAGCAGCCTGGCGGTTGGCGTGACTCAGCTGAACCTCCATCTCGTTCAGGTCTCCCTCCATCTTCTTCTTGACCCTCAGGGCATCGTTCCTGCTCCTGACCTCACCGTCCAGAGTGCCCTGCATGGAGTCAATGACCCTCTGGCTGTTCCTCTTGATCTGCTCCGTCTCTTCATCCTTCTCTGCCAGCTTCCTGTCGACCTCACCCTTGATCTGGTTGAGCTCCAGCTGCACACGAAGAATCTTGGACTCCTCGTGCTCCAAAGTACCCTGAAATGTAATACAAGATCAAAATGTAACATCATATAGGACTACAGCAACACTGTTTTAATATAAAGCATATTCAAAATAAATAAATACAAAATCAGGAAAGTTACACGTTACAAGCACAGCTTGCCAGAACCTAAGGGTCAATTGCATTGTTCTGCAGTGTTACCTCGGCTTCCTCCAGGGCTGTCTGGATCTCTGCCTTCTCTGTCTCCACCTGCTTCTTGCCCTTCTCCAGCTCATGGATGCTCTTTCCAGTCTCACCGATCTGTTCAGTCAGGTCTGAGATCTCCTCTGCAGTGGATTGAAAATAATGAATGAGGAACTTTTCAGTATTTTGTATTTTCTTTTGAATAAAGTTGGTCTAGCCTATAATCCAATGATTTTGAACATTTAAAGAATTTCAAAGGGCAAAATTATGACCTTTTGACCCGCTTTAGGCTCAGAAGAAAAATAATAAAAAACAATATTGAAGCAAAAATAAAAAACTTCTATCAAAAGAAAGACTCACGTTGCAGGTTCTTGTTTTCACGCTTCATGGTCTCCAGTTGGTCCAGAGACTCCTCGTAGGAGTTCTTCATCTTAAACATATCAGTGCTGAGAGAACGAGCCTCTTTCTGAGCTCCTTCCAGTTCTGCCTGTCCCTCTTCAAACTTCTGCTTCCATTCTGCCAAGACCTGCACAGTAATGTAATGAAACGTGTAATTTTACCCCACTTTAAGGACCTGCACAGCATGTGTCATTAACCACACTTATTTTAAAATAATGAATGTCAAAGCACCTTATCGAAGTTCCTCTGTTTCTTGTCGAGGTTGGCGGCTAAACCGTTGGCCCTCTCCACATCAACCATGAGGTCTTCCACTTCACCCTGGAGTCTCTGTTTGGTTTTCTCCAGAGAGGCACACTTGGAATTCACAGCCTCGATTTGCTCCTCGGCTTCCTGAAGACGCTGGGCGAGCTTCTTCCTGTTGGTCAGTGTTGAATGGAATCAAATGATTGTGGGCAATATTTAGTGGTGCCTGTCAGTGTAAAACATTGGTTTTCAAAGTGATAATTTTAACCACTTGTTCATGTGTTGGCTAATAGAAGATCTACAAGCTAACACGTCTATATTTTCATCAAAAGTGTATTTGGATTTATTTCAATATAATTTGGAAAACGTAAATGTTCTCTTCTGGGAGTCCCTGGCCGGGCACGAAATCTTTGCAGAGGGTGGTCCGCGGCCAAATCAATATGGGGGTCCTTGAAACAAAAACGTTTGAGAAACCCTACTGTAGAAACACTGATGACTTACTTAGCTTCCTCCAGCTCCTCAGTGCGTTGGACAGCGTCAGTCTCATACTTGCTCCTCCACTGACACACCTCAGCGTTGGCCTTGGACATTCCACGCTGCAGCTCAGCCTTGGCTTCCTGCTCCTCTTCAAACTGTTCCCTCAGAAGGTCACAGTCATGGCGAGCTGATTGCACAGCATGGGCAAGGGCATTCTTTGCCTGTCAGACAAAAAACGACAAAATAATGTCAGTTGGATACAAATAATGTCAGTTGAAAAAAATACAAATAAAGAAACTAGGCTTAAATAGGGTGTCTGTTCCTCACCTTAACCTCCTCTTCAACGAGTCTCTTCAACTCCTCAATCTGCTGGGTGGAGGCCTGCTTGCCTCTGGTGAGCTGAGAGACGAGAGCTTCCTTCTCCTCCAGTAGACGACCAAACTCACCTAGGTAGAAATTTGAATATTTGTTCATTTCAAACAAATCATCTCCAACTTTGGTCAATTTGCTACCATGAACAAACCTTGTAGACAAAGTAAACTTCAAGATGAACATTTACCGTTCTCTGTCAACAGTCTTGCTTTCTGAGCTCCAACATCATTGAGCTGGCGGAAGTTCTCATCAGCCTTGGCCTTGATTTCACTAAGTTGGTCCTCAAGGGTGCGTGCCATCTTCTCAAGATTTCCCTGCAAATGAACATTGGACAAATTCAATCATCTTCTTTTTCTGATTGGTTCATTGCTTCGGTTTGAACAGTAAAGCCAGTCCTGTTGGAGATGTTTTTCTTATGCATCACTGGGTTGGCCATCATTAGCTATGAGAGAACAGCACTGCACTGTTTTATTTAACTATTAACCACTTAAACCCATATGGTTGATGCAGAGTCCCCCAGGGGGCTATACTAGTGTCTTTTCTGTTAATGTGGGGAAAGCTTCGTTGAAACTAGCCAAACATTATGCTATGTTTACTGTAATAAGATTTATATTATACAAAGGCATTCCATCATACCTTTGCCTTAGCAACAGCCTCCATGTTGCTGGACAGGTCATCGATCTCCATCTTGTATTCACTCTTCTCCTTCTCCAGTTTCTGCTTGACGCGCTGGAGGTTGTCGATCTGCTCGCCCAGCTCTGCGACGCTGTCCGCCTGTTTCTTACGGAGAGCAGAAGCGGTGGCCTCGTGCTGCAGGGTGGACTCTTCGAGGTCACGACGCAGCTTCTGGAACTCAGCCTCGCGCTTCTTGTTCATCTCGATCTGAGCGGCGGTGGCTCCTCCGGCCTCCTCCAGCCTCTCACTGATCTCCTCAAGTTCCCTGGAGAGATCAGCTCTCTGCTTCTCAACCTTAGCACGGGCAGCACGCTCTGCCTCGATCTCCTCCTCGAGTTCTTCAATACGAGCCTTTTCAAATGAATGGACATGTTAAAATCCTAATTCAAACTTACTTATTATCAATCATTTTAAAAAAGATGGAGAAAAATAAATACCTGGAGTTCCTTGATCTTCTTCTGCAGCTGGGCCCCCAAAGATTGTTCATCCTCAATCTTACTCAGAAGCTGGGATACTTCAAAGTCCTTCCTGTGGAATACAGTACATCATATTTTAGCCATAGTTTTTGTCCTTGTCATTTCATATTGTTATTATTATTATTAATATGAAGTATTCATATAGTTTGTCCACATTACTTCTTAAGCTTCTCATCAGACTGTTGCTTGTCGTTCTCCAGATCCATGACGGCTTCCTGGGCCAGTTTCATATCACCCTCAAGCTTCCTCTTGGTTCTCTCCAGGTCCATTCGGAGCTTCTTCTCTTGCTCCAAAGAACCTTCCAGCTGCACAATGATACATTATGTGTAAGACATAATTCAGTGAAACATATAATGTATTAAAACATGTGCTTCACTTTGGTAACACTCACATCATCAACTTGCTGCTCCAGCTTGGTCTTGGCCTTGGTCAGAGTGTTGACTTTGTCTTCCTCTGCCTGCAGGTCATCCAGGGTCTGCTGATGGGCCTCTTGGAGCGCCTTCTTCTCCTTGGTCAGCTTAGCAAGACCTTCATCTTGAGAGGCCATCTCCTCAGTCAGGTTCTTCACCTGATAGAAGCAGAACACAATGTGTTGTCATGGAATAGATCATTATTGCACTTGGTCTCTGTCGTGCGTGGAAACTTGTCAAGATTAACATCCAAAAAGAGCCAAAGTAGCAGATTGACAAGCTTGTTGATCTGATATTTTTATTTTTCTGTGTGTGACGCTGTCATATGATAAAGTAGGGCTTTAATTTACGGAAAACACAAAAGGTTTCAATATGGAGATAGGAGGTTTGTCTATCATGAACCTTGTTTTCAGTGGCGTGCTTCTCCTTCTCCACTTTGGCCAAGGTGAGCTCCAGGTCATCGATGTCCTTCTTGAGCTCAGAGCATTCATCTTCCAGCTTCCTCTTCTTGGCCGTCAGCTCTGCATTGATCTCCTCCTCGTCCTCCAGTCTCTCAGTCGTCTCTTTGAGCTTTGCCTCTAACTGGATCTTACTTTTAATAAGACCCTCACACCTCTCCTCAGCATCATTCAGAGCCTCGTCTCCCTGGTTGTCAATGAAAACACAAGGGAGGAAACATGTCAGCATTTGTTCTGGTAGAGATATACTTTTGCAGTTGCCTGTTGAGGGGTACAAACTCTTAGGGAGCATAGTGTGAAAAAGAACAGCTTTGTCATCTGAGGGAGGGACTTGTAAAATATCCAGTATACTTACTGATGACGATGCCTGCAGGAGGCCATTCCTTTCCTGTGTCAGACCCACTAGCTTCTCCTCTAGTTCCTTCTTCTTGGCCAGGGCAGTAGCCAGGTCAACCGTCATCTTCTCGTAGTTCTCCTTCATGTTGGCCAGCTCCTTCTCAGTCTCGGCGCTCTGCAGGAGAGGCTTGATCTTGTAGTAGACCTTCATCCATGGCCAGTTCTTCACATTGACGAACGAGCGGAGGTTGAACTGGATGGTGAAAACGGCCTCTCTGTGGAAAAAACGGTTGAACTGTGTCATGATTGTGGACAGAGTTGGAAGTAGTACGGTATACACTTCTATTATATTGAGTTATAACACTATAACATAATTGAATTGAATAGTAGGCTAAGTGTACTTACAAATGATATAATAAATTATGCTTTCATAGTACCTTCTGACCATCATCTTGACAAACTCCTTCCTCATGAGGAAAGCTCGTGCAAGAGCCTGAGTCATGGTGACCAGAGCAAACAGCTTTTCATCTCGCATCTCCTCCAGTGTCCCCAGCAGACCAGCTTTAAAGAACACCTGAACACAACGTTACAAAGACTGTAACTGTAAGTAAACGACTGTAAAATCAACTTTTATCCCATACATATGTTAAGCCAGATACACAGTAGTGTATTCAAATTGGTGTATCGATAATGTCAAACCAGTGTATTTACCTTGGTGTGTCCAAACTTGTACTCATCAACGGGAACGTCGATGGACCCAAGCAGCTTCTCTGAAGCTTTCTTGTTGTCCATGAAAGCGCCATCGGGACATGCGCTGGCGTTCAGTACTTTGTACCTGTTTTGCAGAAGTTCATGGTCATTTTGTGTCCCTCCCGTTAATAGGTTTGGAACTAAAAGCTTCTGGAAGAAGGAATGAATACCTCTGCTTGAAGTCAGCGTATGGGATCCTGCTGGGGAAGCCCTTTCTACAGATCCTGATGCCCTCCAGCACACCGTTACACCTCAGCTGGTGGATGACCAGGAAGTTCTCCATCAGGCCTGTAAAGATGTTAATATTATTATTACCAGTAGGACGCCTGCGGGCGAGAAGCACCATATATATATATATATATATATATATATATATATATATATGACAGAATGTTTATGACAGCATTTGTTTATTTATTTGTTTTTCCCTGTGTTTACCTGGACACTTGGACTCGTTGGGAATCAGGCAACGCACAAAGTGAGGATGAGTGCTCCTCAAGTTGGTCATCAGCAACCCCAAGTTAGCCTATTGAGATATAAAAGTCATTATTAGTTTAAAAAAAGTACTATTGAGACAAACTAATCATGTAGGCTTTTTATTATTAAAAAGTTCTCCCATTGAGACAAAAGAGCCATGTATAATATTGTCCTCCACTTGAGCACGTATTTTAATTAACACTTCAGATGCTAGTTACTACTATACCGATTCAATACATTGTATTGTATTAAAACATAGGCCTAAATTAACCACTTAAGCCCAAATTTAAACTTTAGCCATTCAAAGATAGCTGATCTACAGGCTCACAACTGGTGATAAAGAAATTGTTTAATTCCAACATGAATAGACGTGCCTATTGCTTACTGGGTTTGAACATAATAATGTTCATTCAGGAATATAATGTTGATAATAATGAATAAATGTTCTTACCCTGAAAGCACTAGACACGGTCTGCATGGAACCACCCTTCTTCTTCTTTCCTCCAGCCTTTGTGTTATCTGTTTATATTCAATAGAATCATCAAATCAAGGCTGAAGCAAAGGTCTGAACAAGAATACATCAGCTTGAAAATATTGTTTCTGAAGAAATGTGGGCTCGCTTATTAAGTTCTGTCAGGACAACTCACGAATGGATAGAATATATTTTATTGAATGTAAAATTAGCAATATATTTATTATGGTTTGGCGGTGAATTGGATCTGCTGTTGGATGAGTGTGTGATTGGATGAGTGGATGTGGAGTTCCGAATCATCAAATCAAAGCAACGTTTATTCGCACATTTTCAACAACCAAAAGGTTTGAACCATATTAGTGCCGAGGAACAAATCAATCAACAACATTCAACATACCTTCGGGCTCAGCAGGGGGATACAACACAGCCAGCAGTTTAACTGAAGACTTCTGGTACAGCTGAATGACAGAGTCGTTCAGCGGGTCCTTGTTCTTCTCCAGCCATCCTGTGATGCTGTAGTCCACGGTGCCAGCGTAGTGGACCAGGGAGAAGTGGGCCTCGCCCTTGCCCTTGCCAGGCTTGGGCTTCTCAAAGGCCTTGTTCTTCCCCAGATGCTGGTCAATCAACTTCTCTGAGAAAGACTTGTCTGAAGCCTTGGGGAACATGCACTGCTCTTCAAGGATGGAGAAGATGCCCAAGGGCTTTTGGGAGAGGAGACAAAGGAGACAAAATGACAAAAAACAATGTTAACATCATGTCTATCCAAGCGCAACATAAAGTAAGTACAATGCAGACAGCCAAGTCCATAATAATATAATTATAATACTATATTAATATAATTTCTTAACACAGCTTGGTTGAATGCTTGATTCCGATTGGTCAATCGCTGAATTCAGCAAACCGTTACACCTCAGCTGGTGGATGACCAGGAAGTTCTCCATCAGAACTTCCTTGTTGATTTGGTTGAATACCTTCTCAATGAGCTCAATGCAAACAGCCAAGTATATAATATATAATAAGGTAATATTAAGTGTATACCTTCTCAATGAGCTCAATGCAGACAGCCAAGTATATGATCATATATAATAAGGTAATATTAAGTGTATACCTTCTCAATGAGCTCAATGCAGACAGCCAAGTATATGATCATATATAATAAGGTAATATTAAGTGTATACCTTCTCAATGAGCTCAATGCAGACAGCCAAGTCCATGCCGAAGTCAACGAGATCCCAGGGAATTCCTTCTTTCATGTACTCTTCTTGTTCCAGAACAAACATGGTGTGGTTGAAAAACTGTTGCAGTTTCTCATTGGTGAAGTTGATGCACAGCTGCTCCAGGGTGTTGAACTGTGGGTGGAAACATGATTAGCCCATTAGTGTAATTGTGACAAAATATAATTGTCTCCCACTTGAAAAAAAAGTCCACACTTACATCAAAGATTTCAAAACCAGCGATGTCCAGCACACCAATGTAGAAGTTTCTCTGCTGCTTGGTGTCCAGCATCTCGTTGATCCTAATGACCATCCACAAGAACAGCTTCTCATAGATGGACTTGGCCAAGGCACCCACTGAGTTAGCGACCTAATGAAATAGGAACATTATTAGTAATGGTGTGAATTACACAATTTACTATTAACAATTTAGGCATTTAGCAGACACTCCTAATCCAAAGCGATTTACAGCAAGCAAGGAAAACAGGAGGCAATTGCATAGCAATAGTAATCTAGGATCCTAGGTAAACCAAGAATTTGTCATCAGCCTAAACAGTATAATCTAAGAGAACTCAATAATCTGTACATAATTTAAACTATACACACTACAGGACGCCAGGTCTACAAATGAACTGGCATCCGTCTCTACATACTGTATCAACATCTTGTTATGTAAGGTAAGGCTAGGGCAACTTGGGCAAAAGCGTTAACGGAAGAGTTGAGTCTTCAGACGGAATATTGGGAGTGTGCCTGCACTCTGCAGTTATAACTGAAAAGCTTGGAAGCCAGAAGGGATGTCCGTGTCCGTGTCCGTGTGTGTGTGTGTGTGTGTGTGTGTGTGTGTGTGCGTGCATTTATTAACAATGCTGTTAAAATAGCATGTCTGTGCATGGAACTGCACGTCATTTTGTTCACATAAGATGATATAAGCCGGTCTGGGCGCAACTCGGAAACAATGATATTAGAGTTCCAATGGTATGCTGTGTGTGTAAATCATGTACTACTCACCTGTGGCACAGTCTGTCCCTTCGTGACAAACTCATTTCCGACTTTCACTCTGGGGTAGCAATATGCTTTAAGCATCTCTGCTGAGTTGATACCCAACAGGTAGGCAATCTTGTCAGCCTCTGAAATGTTACATACAATTTGCAATTTACAATTTAGGCATTTCACTTAATCCAAAGCAAGGTACGCACAAGGTTACGTCAGGTGATAGAGATAGTAATCTATTGCATATTGAAAATATCTTTAGCTTAGCTTAAGTAAATACAAGTATTGTCTGTGACAAGTATTGTCACAAAGTCTGTGTCCGGCCCAGGCCGGGTAGCACAGTGGGTAGAGCTCTCGCCGTTGGACCACAGGGTCATGGGTTCGATCCCGGGCAACCGCCAACTCAGCGTATGAGTAGCACGGCTTGAGTGGGAAGTACTGGGAGCTGAAGTGTAGGTGTGGCGCTGCACCTCAGCAACCCATCTCCCAGGGGTCTGGCACGTTGTTGTTACGGGACAGGCTCCCACGTGTTTTAATAAGCCAGTCCCGACCTACTACTACTTCTACTTCTTGTCACAAAGTATACATTATTTCCATCCCTTAGTTGAAGATGCAGCTGAACCTCTGTGATGGTGATGATAAGAATAACAATAAAGCTCAGTTCTTCCTCTGTGATAATGATTAATACTACTACTACTACTACTACTAGTACTACTACTACCACTACTACTAATAATAATAATAAACTAGCCTACTACTACTACTATTATTATAAATAAAGATCAGCTCACCCTCTGTGCCGTCAGGTTCAGCCTGCTCCTCACGCTGCTTCTGCTTGAACTTCATGACTCCATGATGCATCACTGCACCGGTGAACTTGTAGATGTATTGTTTCTGCTCAGCGTCGAAGCCCAGGATGTCAATAGCTTCCTGATGTCAATAAGCAGAGATGTGTTCAGAAGATTGAGATTAACGTTACATTAACAAACGTCCTGTAAAACTGTATTAATACCCCAGTTCAAATAGGATTATTTTAGGGGGGTCACCGTCTGAAAACTTTGAGAGCGACTGCATTAGAAAATCCATTCTGCAGAGCAACTGCCTGCAGTGCACGGTGAGTATTGGAAATATTAAAATAATAATAATCACTGACGTCAGTGGCGTCCAGCTCTGCCTTGTCGTCAATGCTGGCCACAACGATCACACCCATGCTGATCAACGGGAAGTCGTAGGGGTTGCTGGAGATCAGGCACATTTCTGAAAAGGGATTAAAAAGGTGAGTGAATGGTGCATTTATATAGTGCCTTTATCCAAGGCGCTTTACATTGATTGTGCATTACATTCACCCATTCACAAACATTCATACACCGATGGCAGCGGAAACCATACAAGGCACCAACCAGCACATCGAGCAATTAGGGAATTCAGAGTCTTGCTCAAGTTCAGTTCAACACTAACTCTGGGGGATCCCGGGTTCGAACTGGCAACCTTGCGGTTGCCATCCAGCCACTCCACCCGAGCCACCACTATGAAAGGGTGAAAGTGTATTTGTATTCATTCATTTGTATTCTGGCTGCAGCATCATTAATTCCACTTACCAATAATCTCAGGTTTGTGGTTGGTCATCATCTGGAAAAAGATGTGGTACCCTCTCTCTGCAGCAAGCTGATAGGTCACTCTTGACTTCTCCAGCAGATCTATATGGGTTGTACGTTTAACTCATATTAATAATGAATAATGATGCTACTACTACTACTGCTAAAATATTAATATTCACACCAACAGTAGGAGTAGAAAGTAAAGTGAATGCTGATTGATTGCTTGTTATAGGCTAATAATTGGTTGTTGATAATTAGAGAATACTCAAAATAATGCATATATAAATTATCATCTGTGAACTTCATACTTACATGTCTCAATATCAGCACTGGCCAGTTTACCCGTTGTGCCGAAATGGATTCTGATGAATTTACCCTGTTTGATAACACCACAATTTGTTGCATCTCCTCTACATTGTGGAATTATTGCAGGTTCTCTCATAAAATGTCAAATTATTTACACTTACAAAGCGAGAGGAGTTGTCATTCCTCACAGTCTTGGCATTACCATAGGACTCCAGCAAGGGATTGGCTGCAATAATCTGATCCTCCAGTGACCCCTAGAATGTTTCAGACATCGCCCACTTTAATATTTGGTCAGAATTTTTTTTTTTTAATGAATTGATATATTGCATATACATGCTTTAAGTTGGAAAATATTATATATTTTGTATTTTTAAGTTAAAAACATGTCGTATACCTTGATTTTACCGCTATCTGCGGCAGATTTCTCTCCACCAGAACTAGCTGTTGCAAAGTACTGGATGACACGCTTGGTGTTCACAGTCTTCCCAGCACCGGATTCTCCACTGGTTATAAATGCAAACATTCAGAGAAATGCAGTTAGTGAATTTGTGTACAATGTTCTTTTTGTAATGCCTAGTCGATGATGGAAACTTACGTGATCAAGACAGACTGGTTCTCTTTATCTGTAAAATGTAAAGCAAACTTTTGGTCATGGATACATGCAGTACAAAAGCATTATAGGTTTATATTTGTTGACATTGTCCTGTCAGTACGTACCCATCAGCATGAACTGATAGGCGTTGTCAGAGACAGAGAAGATGTGGGGTGGAGCCTCAATACGCTTCTTGCCTCTGTAGGCATTCACAACCTCCTGGTCGTACACTGGGAGCCACTTGTAGGGGTTCACAGTTGCACAGAACAGGCCAGAGTAGGTCTGAAGGGGAGAAGAGAGAGAACATTAACATATCATACAACACTGAGCACTGAGCATGCCACATCAACTAATGAGCAAGTTAACGTCAGAACCATGAGTTAGTTTGAATTTGTTATTCGATTGGTTTTCACTCGATGATATAACTTGTACTCTGTAGTCTATGTTTCTTTCTTTGCTATATCGAAAGGTGCAACGCTGTACTGTTCTCAGCATGTAGAAAAGCTTACGTAGATCATCCATGCTGCATAACGCTCTTTGAGGTTATACAGGACGGTGGCTTCAGTGAGGTGGGTCATCATGGCCATGTCCTCAATCTTGTCATACTTGGGAGGGTTCATTGGGGTGACGTCAGCCTCGGGGACAGTCCTTGTCTAATACAAATAAAGAAAAGCAACAACAACTTCAGAATGTATTGTGATCATTAGTACTCTAACTATTTTAATTTTAGATCCACCTCTACCTACGTCTTTCTTGTCGAGCGTCTCCACGGTGACTTTGTCACCCTCCTTACTGATGATTTTACACTTGATGTACAGCTCGGCCTTATCCGCCACATATGCTGCAGATTTGGCATCAAAGGGAGCACTTTGAGACTCCATTCTCTCCTTCTCTGGCTTGCGGAGGTAAATGGCGGCCTTGCCGTACTGCTCCATCTCTGCGTCCGTACTCATGGTGGCGGCTTTCTGTAGACGGACACATAGACGGTGTTGATGCCTTTGCTGACTTGAGATCTGAGCGGATAAGAGGCTCTATGCACACAGAATAACTCTTCCTACATCCGGGCCCCTTCCCTACTTTCTTCACAGCCGTTACAGATGACCGACCAGACGGTTGCCTTGTGGTTAGAGTGTCCGCCCTGAAATGGCGAGGTCGGGGGTTCGATCCCCGGCCGGGTCATACCAAAGACTGTTACAAATGGGACCCAATACCTCAGCTATGGGTTGGATTGGCTGGTCAAATCAACTAATGATTCCCGAGCGTGGCGCACGCTCACCGCTCCAAGAGACGGATCAAATGCAGAGAACAAATTTCACTGCGGTAATGTGTGACCAATCGTAACAACTTTGACTTACTAATTAAGGCTCTGTTTCATTTAGTGTACAGTGGTTCTCAAACGTTTACATTTCAACTTGGACCCCCATAACTCTGAGAGTGTACAAATGGAACGGATTTACACACCCGTACGGTGGCCATGTGGATACCACTCAGGGACACTTTGAGACTCACTGGTGCAGCGGAGTGTTTCCAGTGAGCCAAACTGCACAATAAAGTGTCGCAGTCCCGCCCCCCCTTTCATGACAACGTGAGACCCAGAAGTGAATTCTCTGTTCATTTTCTCCATAGGCTTTTCAAAAAAAGTGTTTATTTAAAGTCGTTTACGTCGCGGACAAATCCAACTGGAGTTGTGACAAATCATGACAACAAAAACACAACATTTTGGGCCGAACAAATAATTACAAAGACGAAAAACAAGTGTTTTATTGTAACCTACCTTCTTTCTAATTATTTGTTCTGCGCGAAATGTTTTGTTTGTTTTTGTCATGCTTTGCCACAACTCGAGTTGGCTTTGTATGAGGCTTTAAAAGGTCTTTAAATAAATACTTTTTGAAATGTCTATGAGGAAAATGAACGGGGAATCTTTTCCTGGGCCCTGGTAGGGGGCGGGACTGCGGCGTTCTATAGCATCACCCTGAGCGGTGGACCAGAAAGGAACAGAGCTTTCATTAGTATCATTTGTAACAGGAAGTAGGGAAGGGGCCCAAGTCCTTTCCAAAATGACCTATGTGCATAGAGCCTATCGTATGACTATTATGTATAGTTATAGCTTTGTGTACAGTAGGTTTAATAGAAAAAAAGTATGAACACTCACTTTTCCCCTCTACCAGTAGAAGTGAAATCTTGCGTGCAACCCCTAAGTGTGAAAGAAAAACATAATCGTGAGGACATTAACATGAGTTTATGATTAATACAATGTATAATCGTGAAATTAAATTAGATATTAGTCCATAGTGTTCATTATTGCCACACACCATAATAAGTTATCATTAGTTCCACATCTGAAAATAGAGATCCATTTAAATGATTGCATGCAAGATGTGCAATATGTATTACAATATGAAATGAATTGATGCCCATTCGGGTTCTGTGTTTGCTTTTGTTAGTGCTTGTTCACAATTTCAGTTATTTAAGTTATTGTTTGTCATTGCAGCCATGTTTCTTGTTTAGTAGTAGCCTACTGAAACAGTGCTAGATTAGTATTTTTTCTTTTATGAATTAAGGTACATTAAGAGGTGGGTAGACAAGGCAAACTGTACAGTTTGTAAAAAAAAATACATATATTTCTAGTAGATGTAAAAGTACATGCAATCCAAATTATTATTTAAATAATCATAACACAATTGAAATGTCTACATGGAAATGCATGAACAAAATCTGACCCAAACCATATCATCATAGATAACTCATTTCAATCTGTACAACAGGCCTATAACAATGACGCCGTGTGTAGCTATATAGATGTGGCACTATATTCACGAAGTCATGTTAAAAGTCAATCGATAAACATGTCTAATAAATGTTCATGTCCATGAACAACATCGCATCTCTAAAACATTTATGACTATGAATACCCAACGTCTCTTAACACATGAAGGACAGATGAAGTCTCACTCACCGCGCCAAATGAAACTCTGAACTCCTTCTCCAAGTGGGTTCCGTGGTCCACCGGCTCAGTGGGGCTTATATTGGCTGCTAATTGCAAGCTATGCAGAAAGTAAAAGCAGGAATGGCCTTTAAAGGTCCGTTAAATGCCATTCCAGTAGCATCCTTATGGACTGAATATTCCCATGAAACTCGATAGCGCTTCCATGGTTTATGTCCACCGCTGCATCAGTCCATATCAGTGAGTGGGATAAAAATAGCATTGTTGGGGAAGCTGCTACAAAGCTTGTAATGTAAAGCTATAAGTAGCTCACCATGGCAGTATCTTCTTAACATTATTTTGTGTTATTTTGTTATTTATAAGTTTGCTTAAAACCCACTTCTTCTCCCTGGCTTTTAACGACAGTAAAAAGTGAAGCCCCCTTCACTAGTGCAATAGTCTGCTCTGTTTTCTCCTTTGTAATGTCTGCTTATATTTTTTTCTTTAATTTCTTCTAAATGCCCGTTTGCTTTCATGTTTTAAATGCCTGTTTATATTGTATTGTTTTTGTCTCTGAACCTGTACAGCACTTTGGTTGACCTGGTCATGTAAAATGTGCTATATAAATAAAGTTGAGTTGAATTATTATTATTATCATTATATCATTATCATTATTAGTAGTAGTATACTGTAGTAGTATTTTTGTATCTACCTAACTACCTACCTACCCATCTATCCATTATATGATTTAAAACATTATATATTGTTTTGTAAAATGTCATCTATTTGTGTTAACCATTTCTGGTTGGATGATTATGAAAGACTTGTTTTAGGAAACTTATTTTCTTTTTTTTTAGCAGATTTCAAATGCAAGGCTTGTGGGGGGGAAAAAAACACAGAATGTTCTGCATGTTTGAAATGGAGTTTTGAAAGGTCCAATTTGACCAAAATATGGTCAAATTGTCTTACTATAGGGCTCTGGTTTTACAGCCTTGCACGGTGGTCTGCTCGTCTCTTGGGTCTGGGGGGGGGGTGCAGGTTCTGATGCTCAGCGCTTGGGATCACCTCTTAATTGGTGCCGTGACCACCAGATGTCCCCCTTTGCGTCGGACAGTTCCTCATTTCCAAGACCCGTCAGGCAACCCACAAATTGAGACCCTGTCCCACATTGTGACTGGCAGGCACGAGGCATCAGACGTGTTCAAATGCCCTAATAGTTACTAGTCCCTTAATAGTTTGCTTTATGTTTTAAAGCTCATGGTCATCTTTTCCAGCAAGATTATTTGCTGGAAGTGGTAAAGTCAAAGACCAAATATCACCAAAGAACCCTAACCCTAAAGGTGGTTGCACACCGGCCGCGTTTTTCGGAAAACCAAAAGGAGAAACGCCGCTTAAAAATCTGAATTTGCGCCCGGTGTGTGGAGACCTTAACCCTTGTATTGTTGTTAATGTGCAACATTGTTCTCCTCACTCAGTAGTTGAGTTATTTCAGTTCGAGACTATCAGTCCCATTAAGAAGGTGCAAAACCCATGTGGTATTACAGAATTTCCTCAAACCGTGGCCTCGCTCTGAGCCCTTTCGTATTATGGAAGCAGTGCTGAACGCACACACACACACACACACACGGCATACCACGTTCCTGCATATTTTAGCATTGGGAAATGTGAAATGCGAAAATGCGAAATGTGGAAATGCGAAATGTGGAATTGCGAAATGTGAAAATGCGAAATGCGAAATGCGAAAAGTGAAAATGCGAAATGTGAAAATGCGAAATGCGGAAATGCGAAAATGCGAAATGTGAAAATGCGAAATGTGAAAATGCGAAATGTGAAAATGCGAACTGTGGAAATGCGAAATGTGGAAATGTGAAATGTGGAAATGCGAAATGTGGAAATGCGAAATGTGAAATGCGAAAATGTGGAAATGCGAAATGTGGAAATGCGAAATGCGAAATGCGGAAATGCGAAAATGCGAAATGTGAAAATGCGAAATGTGGAAATGTGGAAATGTGGAAATGCGAAATGTGAAATGCGAAATGTGAAATGTGGAAATGCGAAATGCGGAAATGCGAAATGTGAAAACGCGAAAATGCGAAATGTGAAAATGCGAAACTGCGAAATGTGAAAATGCGAAAATGTGAAATGTGAAATGCGAAAATGCGAAATGTGGAAATGCGAAATGTGGAATTGCGAAATGTGAAAATGCGAAATGCGAAATGCGAAAAGTGAAAATGCGAAATGTGAAAATGTGAAAATGCGAAATGCGGAAATGCGAAAATGCGAAATGTGAAAATGCGAAATGTGAAAATGCGAAATGTGAAAATGCGAACTGTGGAAATGCGAAATGTGGAAATGTGAAATGTGGAAATGCGAAATGTGGAAATGCGAAATGTGAAATGCGAAAATGTGGAAATGCGAAATGTGGAAATGCGAAATGCGAAATGCGGAAATGCGAAAATGCGAAATGTGAAAATGCGAAATGTGGAAATGTGGAAATGCGAAATGTGAAATGCGAAATGTGAAATGTGGAAATGCGAAATGCGGAAATGCGAAATGTGAAAACGCGAAAATGCGAAATGTGAAAATGCGAAACTGCGAAATGTGAAAATGCGAAAATGTGAAATGTGAAATGTGAAAATGCGAAATGCGAAATTGCGAAAATGCGAAATTGTGTACCCTTTGCGTCGGACAGTTCCTCATTTCCAAGACCCGTCAGGCAAGCCACAAATTGAGACCCTGTCCCACATTTTGACTGGCAGGCATGAGCCATCAGACGTGTTCAAATGCCCTAATAGTTACTAGTCCCTTAATAGTTTGCTTTATGTTTTAAAGCTCATTGTCATCTTTTCCAGCAAGATTATTTGCTGGAAATGCCACTTTTTTCAAAGTGGTAAAGTCAAAGACCAAAGAACCCTAACCCTAAAGGTGGTTGCACACCGGCCGCGTTTTTCGGAAAACCCGATGGAGAAACGCCGCTTAAAAATCTGAATTTGCGCCCGGTGTGTGGAGACCTTAACCCTTGTATTGTTGTTAATGTGCAACATTGTTCTCCTCACTCAGTAGTTGAGTTATTTCAGTTCGAGACCATCAGTCCCATTAAGAAGGTGCAAAACCCATGTGGTATTACAGAATTTCCTCAAACCTCGCTCTGAGCCCTTTCGTATTATGGAAGCCGTGCTGAACACACACACACACACACACACACGGCATACCACGTTCCTGCATATTTTAGCATTGGGAAATGTGAAATGCGAAATGTGAAAATGCGAAATTGCGAAATGTGGAATTGCGAAATGTGGAAATGCGAAATGTGGAAATGCGAAATGTGGAAATAAGAAATGTGGAAATGCGAAATGTGGAAATAAGAAATGTGAAATGCGAAAATGCAAAATGTGGAAATGCGAAATGTGAAAATGCGAAATGCGAAAATGCGAAATGTGAAAATGCGAAATGTGAAAATGCGAAATGTGAAAATGCGAAATGCGGAAATGCGGAAATGCGAAAATGCGAAATGTGAAAATGCGAAATGTGAAAATGCGAAATGTGAAAATGCGAACTGTGGAAATGCGAAATGTGGAAATGCGAAATGTGAAATGCGAAATGTGGAAATGCGAAATGTGAAATGTGGAAATGCGAAAATGCGAAATGTGAAAATGCGAAACTGCAAAATGTGAAAATGCGAAAATGCGAAATGTGAAAATGCGAAATTGCGAAATTGCGAAAATGTGAAAATGCGAAATGTAAAATGTGAAATGTGAAAATGCGAAATGTGAAAATGCGAAATGTGAAAATGCAATTTGCCATTAAGCCCCTTGGACCTAAAAACACTCCGCGCATACCGATTACACCTGGGTCTGACCACCTCTTAAATGCAAAAAGCAATGTTTGATTTTACACAAGAGCGATCTGTGCGCTGTGCAGAATGTTATTTGACTAGATGTTTAAACCGACAATACTCAGTTGTCACACTCCTTTGTGACTACCAATGTGGCACTGGTGCCCATTTACAAGCTCACAACACGTCGCAATGTGATGCATTGTGAGCTGGTAGATCTGCTATTTTCAAAAGGAATCTTGGAAAAGAGTGACATTATTGTGGAATATTGTATTGAAACTTTTAAAAACACAAATCTGTCATGGAGGTCACTGGCCCACAATATGTTTGGATTAGGGTCCTTAGTTGGGAAAATGCATTAATCTGGGGGTCCTTGACATGGGAATATCGCTGTGTGAGGATCACTGGTTTAAAAGGGATAGGCAACCTTATGCACTGGAGCCAACATTGGCACAGCAAACACAGGTCACTGGCACACTGGCATGTGTGAGAGAGAGATTATTTTTTATTTTCAAATTAAATGAATGAATTAAGTCCAGTCCCATGATCACATCAGTATGCACATTACATCCTGCATTTAATTCCACATTCATTCAAACTCACATTCCTTGAACTCTGACCAAGGAGAGACTCTGGGAGATTGAGTCTAATAATCAATCAATACATCCTGATGTGAAAGAAGATATTTTTTAAAGAAGAATAAACAGGAACAAACACCCGCATGATAAAGATAGCCTGGAACGTTGCCGTTTCCCTATTAAAAGTTGGTCACTGCATTTGAAGACAAGACATACCGACACCTAAGAATGAAACCCAGCACCCTGTCACCACTCCCAGTTATAAAGATTATTTGTATGCATTAAAACAGTATGCCCATGCACCTGTCAGACTACTTCCATATCATACAAGACGCACGCACGCACGCGTGCAGGTGTTTGTTCCTTTTTCATTGTTGGCCACTGTTATAATCTGATCGCCCATGGCTGTGTACTTGTACGTGAGTGAGTACACAATGTACTTGATATGTATTGTGTACTGCCTGAACTGTAGCATACTTTATAGTTAGCTACGGGAGACATCTCAGACAGCAAGGTCAGCCTTGCTGCAGTTAGAGGTTGTTATGTCTCAAGTGGTGTTGTCACGTCATTGGGATCCAGCTCTATATATTTACAGTATGTGTGTAATAAACTTTAGCATGATACTGTCTCGTGTCCCGTTATTTGTTCTCCCGGGCCCGCCGCCGCAGTCGGCGTACCAAAGGAATAATTAAACTGGATCGTCACACCACCGACCACCCAGCCTGCACACACACACTACCTGTCTGTCAGAACCACACACACCACCCAGCCTGCACACACACACTACCTGTCTGTCAGAACCACACACCACCCAGCCTGCACACACACACACACACACTACCAGTCTGTCAGAACCACACACCACCCAGCCTGCACACACACACTACCTGTCTGTCAGAACCACACACCACCCAGCCTGCACACACACACACACACACACACACACACACACACACACACACACACACACTACCAGTCTGGCAGAACCACACACCACCCAGCCTGCACACACACACTACCTGTCTGTCAGAACCACACACCACCCAGCCTGCACACACACACTACCTGTCTGTCAGAACCACACACCACCCAGCCTGCACACAAACACACTACCTGTCTGTCAGAACCACACACCACCCAGCCTGCACACACACACTACCTGTCTGTCAGAACCACACACCACCCAGCCTGCACACACACACTACCTGTCTGTCAGAACCACACGCCACCCAGCCTGCACACAATGTCTGTCTGTCAGAACCACACACCACCCAGCCTGCACACACACACACACACTACCTGTCTGTCAGAACCACACACCACCCAGCCTGCACACACTACCTGTCTGTCAGAACCACACACACTACCCAGCCTGCACACACTACCTGTCTGTCAGAACCACACACCACCCAGCCTTCACACACACTACCTGTCTGTCAGAACCACACACCACCCAGCCTGCACACACTACCGGTCTGTCAGAACCACACACCACCCAGCCTGCACACACTACCGGTCTGCCAGAACCAGACGAGGGTCCAATTAGAGTTTACAACAGGCACCATACCCTCTCATACGCACCTGTCGCCTGTAGGTGTGCAAAGGCCTTGCTTTTTATAAAGAAGAAACAAAATATTGCCATAATGTAAGGACAATCCAAATCAGATGGACACGTACTGACTATCAAGACATTAAAAACATGGCAATGTCAAAAACATACACACTAAACCCAAGCGTTTAGGTTCTCAACTCTTATTTGTAACACTTTTTAAACGTGTCAGTGTTTAGATTATAAACAGAAGAACATGTTTAATCGCCAGTAACACTTTTTAAACACATAAACGTGTTTAGTTTTTACAATCAAAGTCAGTCATAGAATGTGTGTTTAGAATTCGAACACTACTGTATTTTAGGACCATTAATAAACATTTGGCATTTTAATATTACACACTGGTGTTTAGGTTTTAAATTCCAGGGATTTACACTGTAGAGAACCTTTTTGCTTCCTTTATGATGAATTCCTGTTCTGTTCTTTAACTATATAAAAGTGTCTATTTGTACGTCTCTAAATGTTTTGATGAATTGAACAAAGTGGACCCTGTTGTAAACAAGTGTAATGCTTAATCGGGTCGTCCACTCACAGTTACCAGTCTTTGTATTGAGTTTGTGCTTGAAATGTACTGTAATTCTGCAAACTGTTAATAAATATTTCAATCAATCAATCAATCTAGTACCATTTATTGCAATGGTATTGCATTCAGTTTAGCGGTGTGACACAAACCCCCCGGAGCTGCACCATATAAATAAGATATACAGTAATTTACATGTACTGTACATAACGGTGAACCTTCCAATTGCATCGTTTAAAATACACCACATGCCATACTACAGTCCACCGCATCATCCTATTAACTAAAGGCGAGGAGAGGAGGCCGGGGAAGTGGAGGGAAAGACAGCTGTACAACCAGCTGTGACGGCTAAGCTCGTAGAATGAACTCAGGACCCGAAGGACCACCTCCTGAGCTGCGCCGAGGAATGACAGCGTGTGTGTGTGTGTGTGTGTTAGATATCTTGAGATAGCAAAGGAGAGTTGAATGTGGAGAGATCGGAATGACTTAAGTTGTGGGTGGATTTACATGTCACGCATTTAAAACCTAAACAACAAGTGTGTAATAATTAAATGCCAAATGTTTATTTACGGAATACACCTATAGGGCTCCCTTTTCGTCACCGCTAAACCCCTTATCCCTAAACTTTGTTGACTTTCTTTTAAAACTATTTAAAACATTTTTGAATAGTTAAAATGGCCAGTCTACAAGCTCACAACATGTCAATGTAGATTGACTAGTTGAACTATTCAAAAATGTTTTTCAAAATAGTAAAAAAAAAAGGCAAAGAAGTTTAGGGATATAAAGGGGTTTAGCTTAGCGGTGACGAAAATGGAGTCCATATAGTGTTCGAATTCTAAAAACTAAACGTCTGACTTTTGATTGTAAAAACGAAACAAATTTAACATGTTCTTCCGTTTATAATCTAAACACTGTGTTACACGTTTAAAAAGTGCTACAAATAAGTGTTTAGAACCTAGACGTTTGGATTCAGTGTGAGAGGGTATGTGCATGCATGAAGTGAGTGAGAAATGGAGTGAGTGGCAAAGTGAGTGGTGCAAGTTACGTGTAACCCTCAATCAATCAATCAATCTTTATTTGTCACATACACATTAAAAAAGTAGTATCTTTAAAATGCAGTGAAATGTGATGTGCTGAGAGCACAGGGCTGCTGCAACATGGGTCGCGCTGCCTGCCACAAACTTCTCTTTACATGATAGGAAAAAAATAAACTTGGGTGTGGAGGGCAGGCAGGGTGGGTTTTTTTAGGTCTGGGGGCAACAATAAAAAACACTGCTCTCACGCCACTCCTCAGGTTTGAGGGGCTGCGTGAGAGCATAGGGGGGAAGAAAGTGCACAGCCGGACAGCAGGAACGCGGGTGGGGGGGGGGGGGGGGGGGTTGGGGGGAGATGCGATGCACTCAGCATCACGGGTAAAGGCGGCGTGTGGTGCAGAGTGTGCAGGGAATAGGCAGAGAGAGAGAGAGGGAGGGAGAGAGAGAGAAAAGATGCGACCGCCTTCTTCAGAAGCAAGAGTTCGTGGTCCTATATGGTATATACAGGGGGATTTGTTCCTTTAACTGGGTTGGCAACCCAGTTGGCGTTCAGCAAAGTATTATGGGATAGCTTGTGTTTGTAGAGGGAAGCGGTCGCTCTGATCAGAGGAAGAGATATTTAACTTGTGTTGTTAATATACCATGGACTTTTGATACAGAATTAGAACCCTGGCTGTTCAATGTATTTGAACACGTATGGACAAACCCACACCTTGACATGAACACAGAGTTTACACACATTTATCGATAGATGTATGTGTGTGTGTGTGTGTGTGTGTGTGTGTGTGTGTGTGTGTGTGTGTGTGTGTGTGTGTTTTGTGTGATATGGCAGTAGTCTGTAGTAGACAGGTGCATGGACATACTGTTTTAATGCATACAAATAATCTTTATAACTGGGAGTGGTGACAGGGTGCTGGGTTTCACCCTTAGGTGTCGGTATGTCTTGTCAAATACCAAGTGTAGCTACAGTATATGGAATGGAAAAGTATAACTAAACCCATCTTTTTCTTCTTTCTTCTTAAAATGGCTAAATACAATAAGCACAAGCACTTAGTATTGGTCTAATTGATTATTCATATTGCAAAACGATTTGATACCGATTATTCCCCATTGTAAAACAATGTGATACAACGTTTTGGGGACTCAAAATAGTCTGGCGACCCCCCGCCCCGAGGGGTCGTGACCCACGGGTTGAGAACCCCTGTTTACAGCACGGCGCTGTGCTACTGTATTTTTGTAGTTTTCTACAACTAAGGGATTACCTCAGAAGGATGCTATAGGGCCAGAGATGACTTTACCTTTATTATTTATTAGTTTATTATCATTATTACCTGTGTTTAGCGATGTGGATAATTTGTTACATAATGATGTTACATATGAAGGTTCATACGGTCAATGCCCAAGGGAGGGCATACACAAATCTAGAGAAAGGTGGGAGTCAGATTTAAATATTATTATTGATGAAGATCTACAGTATGGTCTGATTTGTGTCGTGACAGCCTCTCTGCTACCGTCAATTCTAGGTATAGACTGTCTCATTATAATTTTCTCCACCAACTTCATTATACACCTCAAAAGATAGATAGAAAGATACAAACCTGAGATCTCAGATTTATGTTTTAGGTGTGGTACGGAAGAAGGCTCATTTTTGCACTGTACATGGCAATGTACTGTACGGCAATGTATAACATGTAACATTCTGGCATGATATTTCTGATAAAGTGGCTAAAATTATAGATGCTAACCTTCCCGTTGGACCCTGAACTTTGCCTCTTAGGAAACTTCACTGCAATCAGTTCAAATCTAGGAAGACACAACATCTAATTTATAGAGGTTGCACTAGAGGTTGCTAGGAAATGTATTGCAATAACATGGAAGTCTGACTCCCCAGTGGCTGAAGTCATCTAATTCTAGCCTGCATCAGGGCTCGAAATAGCGACCATTTTGGTCGCAAATGCGCCTGAATTTTAATCTGTGCGATCTCAAAATATAACTGGGCGCACCAGTGCTACTGCATATAATTACTGTAGTGCGACCAAAACGATCGCGACCGAAAGTGTCGCGGGCCGGTTCCCTCCCGCGAGATGATTTAAACTTGTAGAGCATAAAGATCTGAGCATGTAAAAAAAAAAGTAAGTTCCTAGTCCATTCCTGTCCAGAGTTATGATTGTTTAAAGAAATATCTCCTTGTCTTCTTCTACTTCCTCTAACCTCCCGTCAGTCCGTGGACTGATTGGGTGATCAACATCAGCTGGACCTGAGGTCCTCAGCTGTGAGAGACAACAAAAGGGCTCAATTGAATGGAATGTGTGGAGTCACACACACACATTTATGATGACGTTATGAAAATAACTTCTCATAAATATATACAGTAGGCCTATATATATATATATATATATATATATATATATATATATATATATATTTTTTTTTTTTACTTCAATCAAAAAGCAGGCCTACATAAAACAAAGGGTTTTGTAGCCATTTACAAATTCAGAAATTATAGCAGAGACAGTATTTAGAATTTAATTATATTTTCAACTGGTTTATTGCCACAAAAATAGCATCTCATACCAACTGGCTTGTAGGCCAGTGGTTCCCAAAGTGGGGTCCGGGGATCCCTAGGGGTCCTCGGTTAAATGATAGTTAGGAACCAAATGGACCCTTATGGGTCTGAAACTCTGAGAGTGTACTACATACTATGGGTAAACCAATTTCACTGTACATTTGTACACTCAGTTAAATTAACTTTGATTTTATGGGTCCCAGAGATAGAAATGGGGAACGGTAGCCTAATTCAGGTCAAACTGGGGGTCCTTGAAATGTAAATAACTGAAAATCACTGCTAGAGCCGTAAAAACCTTCTCATATGGGGGTCCCTGGCATATATTTTCAAGTGGGCTAATGAGTGTCAATTTGAGGGTGCTTGACATGAAAAATGTTGGGAACCACTGCTGTAGGCTACAAGTGTAATAATAATGAATGTAAAAAATCGATTACATATTGGTGCTCGTAAAATTTTGGTGGGTGCTCCTAATTTTTTTCTGGTGCTCCTTCATTCTGAATTTGGGAGCACCAGTGCTACCAAGTAAAAAAGTTAATTTCGAGCCCTGCTGCATGCATGCTGTGTCCAACGTGGTCGCTAGTCTGGACCAGGGATGGGTGGGGCAACGTCGACGATGGAGAGGGACACTATATTTCCAACTCACTCCAGAGGGCCATATTTGCATACTTCTGTCGTAACAAAAATAGCCAATCTACAAGCTCAAAAAGGTGCCATCTTGAACTTGACAAATTCCATCCAACATTCACCCCATGCTTGGTATTTGAGGTGAACTTCATGCTTAGTGGTGTCCATTTGCCAGTGGATAATACATTGAGTCACTGCTGAATGACTGATGGTGGCACAACACAGATTCATACAAAATAATTCTTATACAAGCTCTCATTTCCAGTGATAAGCCTGGACGTATTGTTACAGGGGCCAGTTAATGCATATAGGTACTGTTCTCTTTTGTAATGCTTTGTTTGTTTTTAGTTTTTATGTTATGTATATTCACATTAGTATCTTGGAATACATTGTGATAAGAATAGGCAATAATAAGCTATAAGCTTATACCTTTTCGATGACCTTACAAGTACTGTTTAATTTGTCATTTGTATGACCGATGTGACGTGTTGTGAGCTTGTAGATCAGCTTAATTGACACATTTGTAATATCATAATACAGTTTAACTTTGGTACTCCCAAGTATATTTTGATGATAATTTGCCCCCCATAAAACACATCGCCCCTAAAAAAAGGCCCCGCCTCCTCTCATGTGTCCAGATTCCAGCATTCATTCATGCATAAGGAGTCATAGACTCATAAAACTATTTAAGAACACATGCCGTCCCAACATTCACCCCATAGTTGGTATTTGAACGTGAACTTGCTTCGTGGTAGAGGCCATTTGCCAGTGGCTATTAAATTTAATCACCGGTCACTGGCTGATTGACCGGTGGTAGCAACGATGTATATTATAGTATACACAATAATTCTAACAGGATAAGCCAGATAATTATAAGCTCTCATGTCCAGTGATAAGCCTGGACTTACTGTTACAGGGACCAATTACTGTTGTGATGGTAGGGCGGCGTATATCAGTAGAACGAATTAGACCCCATTTCTGTGCCGAAACTGGGTTCAGTGAGAGTGTGTGTGTGTGTGTGTGTGTGTGTGTGTGTGTGTGTGTGTGTGTGTGTCCACACACTATGGAAGTAGTCTGACAGGTGCATGGACATACAGTTTTAATGCATACAAATAATCTTTATAACTGGGAGTGGTGACAGGGTGCTGGGTTTCACCCTTAGGTGTCGGTATGTCTTGTCAAATAAATTATTTCTAATAATATTCCGTGGGGGAAAAGTACTGTACATAATGCTAATAGCTGACTAATACATGTAGGCATGTCCGATATGTCTGGCTGGGATTAAGGCTTGGGTCCCTTGTTGCTCCCTAATATTATGCAATGGCAAAGTGTCTCACATAATGTTATTTCCATTCCTCAGTACTCATCGTCACATTAAACAGACTGTAATTAATAGCAGAGTGTCTCACATAATGTTATTTCCATTCCTCAGTACTCATCGTCACATTAAACGGACTGTAATTAATAGCAAAGTGTCTCACATAATGTTATTTCCATTCCTCAGTACTCATCGTCACATTAAACGGACTGTAATTAATAGCAAAGTGTCTCACATAATGTTATTTCCATTCCTCAGTACTCATCGTCACATTAAACGGACTGTAATTAATAGCAAAGTGTCTCACATAATGTTATTTCCATTCCTCAGTACTCATCGTCACATTAAACGGACTGTAATTAATAGCAAAGTGTCTCACATAATGTTATTTCCATTCCTCGTACTCATCGTCACATTAAGCGGACTGTAATTAATAGCAAAGTGTCTCGCATAATGTTATTTCCATTCCTCAGTACTCATCGTCACATTAAACGGACTGTAATTAATAGCAAAGTGTCTCGCATAATGTTATTTCCATTCCTCAGTACTCATCGTCACATTAAACGGACTGTAATTAATAGCAAAGTGTCTCACATAATGTTATTTCCATTCCTCAGTACTCATCGTCACATTAAACGGACTGTAATTAATAGCAAAGTGTCTCACATAATGTTATTTCCATTCCTCAGTACTCATAGTCACATTAAACGGACTGTAATTAATAGCAAAGTGTCTCACATAATGTTATTTCCATTCCTCAGTACTCATAGTCACATTAAACGGACTGTAATTAATAGCAAAGTGTCTCTCATAATGTTATTTCCATTCCTCAGTACTCATCGTCACATTAAGCGGACTGTAATTAATAGCAAAGTGTCTCACATAATGTTATTTCCATTCCTCAGTACTCATCGTCACATTAAACGGACTGTAATTAATAGCAAAGTGTCTCTCATAATGTTATTTCCATTCCTCAGTACTCATCGTCACATTAAACGGACTGTAATTAATAGCAAAGTGTCTCACATAATGTTATTTCCATTCCTCAGTACTCATCGTCACATTAAACAGACTGTAATTAATAGCAAAGTGTCTCACATAATGTTATTTCCATTCCTCAGTACTCATCGTCACATTAAACGGACTGTAATTAATAGCAAAGTGTCTCACATAATGTTATTTCCATTCCTCAGTACTCATCGTCACATTGAACGGAATGTAATTTATTGCACTGCACAGCCTCCATCACACAACTGATACAGTTGTCACAGCTCACCTATCAAATCAAGCATGAAAAAAATGACATACTATAAAACTATAGTATGTCGTGAAACAGACAGACAGACAGACGCCTATCTCTATGGAAAATTACTTCACTACCGAACTACAACAGAAGCATGTTGTGATGATTGTTATTTTTTTGTATTTAACCCATTCTGACCTGAGATCAGATTCTAAAAAATGTCTTCTACATCCTGACAGTTTTCATTCTGACTTGAGATCAGATTCTAAAAATGGTCTTCTATGTCAGTCGCTCTTCGATTTTTCAAAAAATAGCAGACCTACAAGCTCGTAGCGCGCCACTCGGTGGCGCGCTATGAGCTTGTAGATCTGCTATTTTTCAATAGCTAAAGCACGACATGATGCTATAACACCAAAATGGGTTAATCAAATAAGAGTGAAAACTGTATGCTATGCACAGATTGCATACATTTCACAGATGCTTTATTACAAACATAAGTGAAACGCTCGCATTTAAGGCAGCACTTATACAGCGACGGACGGAGGAACCACACACGATCCTAAAATGGCCTAAACACAAATCTAGAGGCTTTATTGATTAGACAGGCATAACCTCTGACTACTACCGTAAGTCAATCAATCAATCAAAAAGGGCTGAGCACAGAATTAGCTGCATGGGCCCCTAAAAAGGTCCAGTGAATTGGGTGCCCTCCCGAAATCTGCTTTACTCATATAGGTTGGCATTTGTAGTGCAGCACCCCAACCAGTTATCACACCGGCCTCAGTCAAATAAAGTAGTATATACTGTGGAAAAAGGACCCCAATCAACAGCTGAGGGAATCCAGAAGGCAGCATGAAGAGCGCGCAGAGCAGCAGGAGTTAGCTAACTCCAACATCAAGAGACTATATATATGGGACTCTATTAGGAAGATGACCAACATGGAACCCACTAGGGAGGGAGGGCGCAATGAGACCGATACTGTCAAAGAATGCTGTGATGTATTAAATGCTCTACCATGTAATGATGGTATGTATGTATGTATGTATTTGGTTAAAATGAGTAGGGTTTAAAAAAAGGCAAGAGCTTGCTCTGGTGCACTGGCCTAAAAGTGGGTCCTTAAAAACTGCTAAAACTTCTGAAATGTATGTATGTATGTATGTGTGTAGAATTTTGTAAAAAGCCCAGCCCACAATACCTTCATATATTTAAAACTAATCCAAAATAGGGTTACCAGTGAAGGGCAAAATGCCTATTCACTGGGGACTATGCAAGGCAGAGGCGTCCACCCCCCTGAGTCCAAGTTAGGCTAGACCGCATACCTAAATAGGGTTAGTAGGGTATGTATGTATGTATGTATGTATGTATGTATGCATGTCCCTGCGACATACTAGCGTCATGTCCAGGGGGTGTACTTGTACATCGAGCTGCCTCACGCTACAGAAACAGGACATGTAAATATGTAAACATGTAATGATGATGATGTGAGGATAATAATACACTCAGGTTCTGTTACTGAGGTGTTTAAAGCGATGCAGACTAACAAAGCAACAGGACTGGATAGAATGTGTGCTTTTTTTTTTACTGAAAACACTCATGCATGCGGTCTATTTCGGTTATCAAGTTTAGACACCTATACGGTGCCAGGAATCTGGAAAGAAAATCTAGTTCCAGTCCCCAAAAAGCCATGTCCACTGGAGAGAATCCTAACTGAGAAAGGAAACAGAGCGATCACTATAGATCCACATCCATATGCATACGCACAGAATCGTGGAACTAGTGATGCGATTTCTACACTAACACACCGTTTATCGAAGCATTTAGAAGGAGCTAAAACATACGGTGGTATGCAAGACTTCTCTTTGTTGATTTTAGCTCATCTTTTAATCCATCCAGACATTCTTCTTTAAATGGTGCATTTATACAGCGCATTTATCCAAAGCGCTTCACATAGATTCATACACCGATGGCGGCGGAAACCATGCAAGGCACCAACCAGCACATCAGGAGCAATTAGGGGTTCAGTGTCTCTTGCTCAAGGACACTTTGACACCAACTCTGGGAGAGCCCACAGGGTTCGAACTGGCAACCTTGCGGTTACCATCCAGCCCACTCTACCCCCTGAGCCACCGCTCTCAGATCGTAAGTTATTTGAGATGAAGGTGAATCCAGTTCTGATTAAAAGGTATTTCTCCTTTCTGTCAAATAGGTGAGATATAACTTGGCGCTCTAGGCAGTGAGCAGTACAGGCGTCCCCCCAGACCCTATCCACAAATGGCTGTGTCAGCTCGCAGCCCCATCAGTGTGTAGTCAAGTTCTCTGACGACACTGCTATCCTTAGTCTAAACTCACAAGTGAAGGTAACATCAGTAGCCATAAATACAACTGGAGTGGACAGGTTTGTAACCTGGTTTTAGGGCTGCACGATTGGGTCCCACGGTCCCTGTGGGAGAGTGGGAGACGAGTGGCTTGTTCCAGTGCCTGGAGAATGGACAGGCATAGCGGCGAGAGTACGATGTGGCATCATTATTTTTCACATGGCCCATAATATGACGAGACAGAATCAAAATGGAAAAGGATTAGGCCTACAGATTCAGTGGCATTTCACATTGCAAAAGGGTGCAGGAAGAGTGGGCACCTAAACATTAAATTGGCTATTTTTTTAAGATTTAATTTGGACATATTGTAAACGTTTTCACTTGTTTAATCCCAAAGGGGATTTGTCCTTCTTTGTTTAAAAGGATCCCTGGCCAGACAAATATGCCTTAAAACACTATACATACGTGCCCTCTACAACTAAAAATAAAAACACCTTCAATATTTGTATTTCTTTCATAAAATAAAGTTGGGTAGTGTACACTGTTTATCCTTCACTCAATAGGAACTGCTCCTGTCGCAAGTTGAGGATGTCATATGACATAAATTATGTCCAGTCCGTGTGTGGTCCAGCCCCAGAGAATGCATGGCATGCACATGCTAATAAAAAGTATTTAAATATTGCTTTGATGCTCATTTTTAGGTATTCTTAGGAAGTATTAAGTTGTTTTTATTAGCATATATGCATTTCATAGGGCTGGACCCCACATGGACATACATCAACCTGCGATGGGAGCAGTCCCTATTGATTGAAAGATTCTCTATAATGAAAGAAATAAAATATTGATGTTTTTATTTAATTTTATTCATAGAGGGCAAGTGTAATGTTTTAAGGCATATTGCCAGGGATACTTTTAAGGTTTGGACTTTATGAAAAAATAAAAACATATTTTGAGACAATGTATTTATTTTACTGAAATTTTCTTTTCGAAATTGAGGTTTTTTTAGGCAAAATCGTGCAGCCCTACCTGGTGTGATGAACATCACTTACATTAATTACTGTAAGGATAACCCAGGTCTATAGGTGACACCACACCACCATCACCATATATGGTCATGACATCAAACAGGTCACCTCCTATAAATATCTACAGTGTAGGAGTGCACATGGATTGTGATAATATGAGCTGGCACTCCCAAGCGACAAGTGTGCAAAAATACACCAGCACCTTCATTTTCTCCGTAGGTTCAGACTTTTTGGTGTAAGTATAGAAACATAATGCTGATCTTCTATAGAGCTAGCATAGAGTCAGTTCTAAGGTATGGTATCACCAGTTGGATTGGAAACCTAACTTTAAAGTACAAATCTGAGATCCTTAGATTAGCCAAAATGGCAGGGAAGATCATGGGTATATGTCTACGCATCCCATCACCCCCCAGGTCATCTTTGAGCAGGCCACCATTGGGCAGGTTAAGAAAAATTGGTACGAGGTCCATGCGTGCAAATACAATAGGTATACAAGCATTCCTTTGTCCCTCCGTCAATCACACTCCTAAACAGAGTCCTTGCAGATGGCAGATAGGGTAGGTGAGAAGGTTTTGAGGTGTATTGTATTGTATTGTATCGTATCAGTGTTGTTTTCGTCGACTAAAACTAAGACGAAAAATGTTCGTCGACTACCTTTTTTTCACTGACAAAAACAAATGGAAACTAAATGAAAACTAAGCTATGATGACTAAAACTAAGACTAAATATACTGTAAATTTCGTCGACAAAATAAAAACTAGACTAAAATGTTAGGAAGGGACTAGTGGCCAAGAGATCCAGTATAAGTCATTTTACACTTGGTTGCATGCTGAAAATAGCAGATCTACAAGCTCGCTGCGATGCGTTGTGAGCTTGTAGATCGGCTATTTTCATGAGTGTAAAAACACTCATTACGACGGCATCAAGACCCGCCAAAATACATTTTAGTTGACTAAATCAACTGTAGATTTAGTCGACTAAAATCTAATGACATTTAGTCGACTAAAAGTAGACTAACACTAAGACATTCCAGGTGACTAAAACTAAATGAAATTTCAGTCCAAACTAAAAATTGCTGCCAAAAACAACACTGTATTGTATTGTATTGTATTGTATTGTATTGTATTGTATTGTGTATGCTGCAGTGTGTGGGCGGCGGGTCCTTGGGGTCCAAGACAAATGTCTCCTTGGGGAGACAAAATAAAGAAACCTTGAACCTTGAACTGTGCAATATATAAGTAGCCCTCTCGCTCTCCTCCAACTGCTCCAACTCCTGCACCAACAGCTGCGTGAGGAATGCTTTTCCCCCTGAGCCTTGGATCTAGGCTTGGTTCATTCCTGCGATCTGCAGGCCTCTCAATTACAATTTACAATTCAGGCATTTAGCCGACACTTCTTAATCCAGAGCGATTTGCATTAATCCATTTTGGGCCGGGAACCCTTTTTGGTGTTATGATTTAGCTATTGTTATAATTTAGCTATTGAAAAATAGCAGAAAAATAGCAGAAAGAAACAAATAGTCTGCTATTTTCGAAAAATCGAAGAACGACTGACATAGAAACATAGCTTTTTCAGAAAACTGTCGGGGTGTAGAAGACATTTTTAGTATCTGATCTCAGGTCAAAATGGTTTAAGCAAGAACAACGCATGGCAACACATCAAATACATAAAAATAGCCATCAAGGATCATAAGCTACTGTAAGAACAGCCATCTGTCTAACAGTATAATATCTGTACTGTACATAAACAGTACTACACTACAGAGTGCTATGTCTACAGTACATAAACACTATCATGGCCCATAGCACTTACCCTACCCCCTTAGCTATAGCATTTATGTAGACTTAGATAGCATTTGATACAGACTTATAGCACGTTATGTAGACAGCACTATAATTGCATTGTATGTAGTCATAGCACGTCATAGTACTTACAGTATGTATACCATAGTATATATATGTACTTTATATGTAGAGTTTCATTATATAGATATTCCACTGTTACGTCTTAGCTTACGCATGTTTCATGATAAATGTTTTTATGTGATGTATTCCCATGCTTTTTTTTGTTCTTGCTTAATGTAAATCGCTCTGGATTAAGAGCGTCTGCTAAATGCCTAAATTGTAAATTGAACACTACACTACAGAGTGCTATGTCTACATGAAATTATATGACAAATAGCATAAGTTTAGCATAACCGAGGGCTTGTATTAAATATATAAACACAAGCTGTGTACAGTATATTGTAACAAAGCTGCAATTAGAAAGAGCTTTCCAACTTCCAAGCACTGCTGGCATCATGAAGTGTGCGTGTGTGTGTGTGTGTGTGTGTGTGTGTGTGTGTGTGTGTGTGTGTGTGTGTGTGTGTGTGGTGCGGTGCCTTGGAGCTAAGCACAGTTGTTGACTTAAGCAGCTGCACAGGGTCAATAGGTCCTACTCACAGTGTCAAAGATTCTAATCAGACAGACAGACATGTGTGTGTGCTTGCGTGAGTGAGTGAGTGAGTGAGTGAGTGTGTGTAACTCTGAGAGTGTAATTGTGGTCACTCTGTATTGTACAGAGATAGAAATGCCATTAAATGGGGGTCCGTATAGACTAATGCACGGGTTGAGAATCACTGCTAGAGCCGTAAGAATCTTCTCTTATGGGAGTGCAGGCATATCTTTTCAAATGGGGGTCCGTGGGCTAAATAGTGTCAATTTGGGGGTCCTTGACATGACAAAGTTTGGAAACCGCTGCAACCGTCCTGTCCTGTAGCCTACAGTATGTCCTCTCAAAGTATTTCCACACATTTCACCCGCCATGGTTTGGTAGCACTATTTTTCTCTGCCTTTGTCCTCAGTTGTCTATTAACTGCTGTCAGTCTATCTATAGTGCATTACACCAATTCATCCACCAGAGGGCAGCGACAACTGTTCTTCATGGCATGATTACTGCTATGCTGGCAGCTTTCATTCATATCTTATTTTTTTTACGGTCTATGATTCATATACTGTAACTCAGATACAGTATGACAATATGACATATCAATAAACAATAAACAACTACTACCAACACCACAGAGCTGCATGACTGCTGTAAAAAAATCAATCAATATTAAAAAATATTTTTTTATTTGTGCAATGTGGCCCTTTATTCTGGAGCAGGGGTGGGCAACTGGCGGCCCGGGGGCCACATGCGGCCCCCACCTTCACTCAATGTGGCCCTCAAGTCAATATCAGAATACTGATATAGTATTTATTTCAGCCGTTTACAATTCCAAACCCGCTTTAATGAATTTGCGACTACTATTAAATGACTAGTACTTAATGACTAGTATAAAATGTTATTGTCTTTTTGTGTCCAATGTAGTTATGTTAACAGTTCATAAAGTTAACATAACTAAATGCAATTGAAATTCAATAAAAAAAAAAAGGTTACTTTTCAGGATTCCAATTCAAATATAGCAAAAATAATAATGGCCCTCTGGAGTGAATGTGGAAATATATTGGGCCTCGCCATCGTCAAAGTCGCCCACCCCTGTCTGGAGTGACTGTGGAACTATAGTGTCCCTATAGTGGACCACCATGTCTTGCTAAATGTCCTCTCCAATACTGGGTTTTGCCAAAATGTGCTAGGCTGGTTCAAAAGCTACTTATTCGGCAGCACACACGTGTGTTAAATTCGGTGATACATTGTCTGACTCTATCGCCCTAGTATAGAGAAAGGAGTCCCTCAAGGTTCCATCCTAGGGACTGCTTTTTCTGCTGTATGTAAACCATATATGTAGTCAATCTAAGCATATACTGTAGTAGGTATATCATATCAGAAATAAAAAAGAAGTTGTCCTCCCCTGTGTTAATTCACACCGGGCCCATCATGCACCTACAGTATACGTATAAATTCACTTTTTGGCCAGAGAGGGATTTATTTTCACCCAAAGGTAAAATCTGAGGGTTTTCTATTGGCAATATCGGTAGAGGGAGCAGTGGAGTAACTACATTTTATTTTCTTCTGTGAAAACAGGCCAAAAAGTGCTTTGGTGGAGGGCTCAGAATGCGTCCACTAAGGAAAGTAGGCTTTCTAATTGGTGAGTATAGGTAAAACATTATTTTTTATTTTCGGTACAGAGAGGCTGGTCTGCATTTTATGCGAGCCCCGGAAGCCAATCAGTTCCATAGCCTTAATGCAACGTACGGCAGCAATAGCATTAAGGCTATGGACCAGAGCTAGCCCACGACAGTGACCTTCCATTAGTGGAAAAGATACTGACTTTCTTTACTTTGAGTAAAAGTATCAACACTGCAATATACAAGTACTCTGTCACAACAAAAAAGTCCAGAATTCTAAATCGACTTGAGTGAAAGTACAAAAGTGTAGTTAAAATACTAAAAGTACTTATTATACAGAATGTCCCATTTCTAGTTTTCAAATGTTTAAAAATATTTAGAAAATAGCCAAACTGCCTACATGGAGCTATAGGTAATTGTGGTTAGGTTAATGTATGTATTTTTTAATGATAAACATAATCTAATCATAATTGGTAATCTAATCCAAAGTAACGTTTTCAATTAATTGTAGTGCAGTAAAAGTGCAATATTGTAAAAGTACAATTTGCTTCTGAAATGTAGTGGAGTAGAAGTTAATACTCCAGTAATGCAAAAGTATCTCAACATTGCACTTAAGTACAGTCATGTATTACATGTAGCCTACTTAGTACAGTACTTACACCACTGTCAGGTTCAAAGGAAATTGTAAAACCAGGAATAGCAAATATTACAGATGTCATAGCGATGTCTTGTGTCTAGAGGGCAGCAAAGACTAAAGGCATGGAGCAGCGATGGATGTAGAATGAAATCATTTGGAATGTTTGAATCCATTTCAAAGTTGAGCCAAACACCACATGTCAGTAACATTGTACGTCACGCACTGTAGAGTTACATTTTCCACAGAGGACATGATTCAGACATTATTATCCTAAGTATTACCATCACACACACACACACACACACACACACACACACACACACACACGGTCCTGCTGTGCCAAGAGAACAATGCTGTGCCACACTGGAGTAAAACTATAAATGGAATAACCGCTTGGACAGAAACTGTATTTATAGCAGTATAGATGCTGTGAGTGATCTGTCTTGATCAAAACATGTTAAGATACTGTATATACAGTACGTCGTACGATGGCAGAATAACGCATTATGGAGGTCAGCACATCACAACACATAACTTTGTGATGTGGTGTGTTGTTATGAGATCTGTTATCTTCACCACTTCTGACATATTCTCAATATTTTCACCTATGTTCAAAATTGAACAGGTTGAAAGTGGTTAAGGTCTCTAAATTAAGAAAAATCACACCGTACTGTACTGTACTGTACTGTACTGTACTGTACTGTACTGTACTGTACTGTACTGTACTGTACTGTACTGTACTGTACTGTACTGTACTGTACTGTACAAGCCCTTGGCCCTGGCCTGTGTGTCTGTGTGTTAGGCTGAGAAACAGTCTGAACAAACGCTATAATGTTATTTCCGTGCTCGGACACAGCCAGGGACACAGCCACACCCATAGCTGTCTATAGGAGGGGTTGCACCACTCAGCCACACACACAGCTGTCTATAGGAGTGGTTGCACCACTCAGGGACACACACAGCTGTCTATAGGAGTGGTTGCACCACTCAGCCACACACACATAGCTGTCTATAGGAGTGGTTGCACCACTCAAAAAGAAGATACCCCCAGAAGGCTATCAAAAGTAAACGAACAGTTTCACTTCATGCCGTCTGCATTAATTCAAGACGAGCACTCAGTCAAGCCTTCATCGTGGATCAGTTATAATAGGCTACTGATCTCCCTCCATCTGAACATCAAACGCTCTCACGGAAGAGAAAAGAAAATCCATTGTGATTGACTTGTTTTGTTTGGGACGCTTATAGGCAGAGTATAGTGCTGAGTGGACAGGATTAACCAATTTTGGGCGGGAACCCCTTTTGGTGTTATAGCATTATGTTATGCTTTAGCTATTGAAAAAATAGCAGATCTACAAGCTCGTAGCGCGCCACCGAGTGGCGCGCTACGAGCTTGTAGGTCTGCTATTTTTTGAAAAATCGAAGAACGACTGGCATAGAAACATAGCTTTTTCAGAAGAACTGTCATTTTCAAACATTTTTATTTTAGAATCTGATCTCAGGTCAGAATGGGTTAACATGGGAGCAGATAGACTCATTAAATGGAAAGCCGTGGTATTGATCGTCTGCCGTTGAGATCTAAAGCAGAGCTTAAGACACGACGGTGTGGAAGGAACAGACGGGCACCGTGATGAGCATCACTGACTGTTGCCATGTTTGCTTTTGATAATAAGCGACAGCATTGCTGGGCTTGACTTTCTCAAAAGTCGCTTGTTTCTTTTGCTTTCCTGTTTTCTGAGGGAGCTAGTTACAATGTGCTGCGAGCTTGTAGATTGACTATTTTACAACGTATACGGTATATACGACACAGTACAATCATACGATGGCGTGTGTGTGTGTTCATCGGACTTCAATCTCTCTTCCCAGTTTTTCTCCATTTCGGGTGGCGGGTACAGTCGTAAAGTCGCCTCTTCGGTGCTACTGAAATTTTCTGATGAGCCAAAATCATTTCGGCACTACAGCGCCGAAACAGCGGTAAAATAGGAGTATGAATCTGCCCTTACAATACTAATTTTAATTTACCATCGAGTAGCCTCTGCACTAAATGTCACACTCACATGATAGAACAGCAAGATAAAAACGGATAGTCTGTCTGTCCATCCATTCATAAAATCTATCTATCTGCATACCAAACTAATAGTCTATCAGTATAAAAACGAATTGATTATATAGATTATATAAACAAATATGATATCCAGATGAATATCAATATTGTGATAAACCTCAAGTTTAGCAGCATATACAGTTAATATACGGTAATATGCAGGTGTGATGGTGCAATTCAGGAGTTTACCGGAGCTTGTTGGAAAGTTTAACGGGAGTCTCCTGTAATATACACATCCGTATGCTACGCTTTTTGCACACTGTCATTCTGTTCATTAGCGCATCAGCACTGATGTTGAATTATCTCAGCATGTACTGAAAGGATAAAGGCCCCTGAGATTCTTATCTCACTTTTGCGTGGGTCCTCAATATATCACATTTTGACTTCCTTTTTGCTGAGCGCCGTGGTTTTTGTCCCCACTCTAAAACATGATCATCAGGTATTATTATTATAGAAAGGAGGAATATTTTTTGGAAGTTCCCACAGGAACGCATCCAGGGTGCCGGCCCGAAATGACAGTTACCATGTGGGTTACTGTACTGTACTGTAGGCCTACTGTCACTGTACTGTACTGTACTGTACTGTACTGTACTGTACTGTACTGTACTGGCACTGTGGCACACCCGAAATCACCATACTGTATATACAGTTATTAATATGTGTGGGTGTGTGTGTGTGTTTGTGTGTGTGTGTGCGTTAGGTTGCGCAGAGGTGGTGAAAGACAACCATGCTGTTTTCGTGCTCAGACCCAGCCAGCCACCCACCCATGCACCCACACACACAGCTCCGTAAGGGAGCGGTTGCACCACTCAAAAACTGAAAACAATATATATAAAAATCACGGCACTCCATCTTTAATGAAATCTTCCTCCCTCTGTCCACGCTGCAGCACTTGCACACATGCGCGCGCGGCCACGCCCATGCACGCACACTCCAAGCACATGCATGCACGTGTCGTGCACACTCCAAGCAGCACATGCACATGGACAGCGCACAATAGAGCATGATTGCAGTCGGGGGGGTAAAACATCGTATAGCCAGGAATAGAAGCCAATTAATGTTGATTGCACACGGCTGCGGTTTCGAGATTGGTTGAGAGAGAAAGGTCACCTCAGACCACAACAAAGTGAGTCAGCCTGTTTTGAACGCTCTTAATTTAAAGCTGATGTTGTTCTCCAGCCTTGCTCTGAGGCATTCTTTTTTTTTAAATTATATATATTTTTATCCCACGATTTTGTAACCCATTTTTCACCCCTGTGTCAATCATCTAATGTGATCCTGGGCTCTACACAGTACACACCCTCCACCAACCTAGTCCCCATATATGGGGGACAAGGGGAGAGCAACGGACTTGAACTCATGCTTCCTTCATGCCTGAGTGTCTCCAAGTTGCTCCTTTACACCTGACAGGGGGGGAGTTTCCCTGGTTGGACTCTGAGGCATTCTGACAGCACAAGCCATGGGGATTGAACCGGCAACCTTTCTGTCTCAGGAAAGTGCAGCCTGACTATTCAATCAATCAATCAAACTTTACTTTAAAGCCGAAGCCAATGAAATACATAAAAAAAACAAATACATATACAAAACACTTACAAAGATACCAGAGTAAATTAAAATCTTAAAAAAAAGCCCTAATAAAAAAACTATAGGAGGCACGCTTACAGTGCTTCCACATGTGCACATCTCACTGTGCTCTACCTCGGATTGGTCAACAACTTGACTTAATTATGACACGCATCAAGTCTGTCTTTTAACCCATTCTGACCTGAGATCAGATTCATACGAGGTTTCCACTGGACACACACTGGTCTGATGAACCCATTCTGACCTGAGATCAGATTCTAAAAATGTCAGTCGTTCTTCGATCTTTCAAAAATAGCAGACCTACAAGCTCGTAGCGTGCCACTCGGTGGCGCGCTACGAGCTTGTAGGTCTGCTATTTTTCAATAGCTAAAGCACGACATGATGCTGACACCAAAATGGGTTCCCGTTCAGAATGGGTTAATTATGACACGCATCAAGTCTGTCTTTTAAAACTAAACATGAGGTTTCTCAAGAGAGAAGAGAGCCTGGAAGGTGGTTAGACCATTTAGTCCGGTTCCTTATGTAATTTTGTAGGCTTTAGACATAGATTTTTAAAACTATATATTTTTGGAAACCTTATAGCCTAACTAATCAGAAAATGTTTGTTGCCATTTTTTCCGAGGTCGGTAAAGCGGCCATCTTGGAGCTTTAGAAATGGCTACTTTCAAAAACGAATTTCTCAATATCTCGCCTACTAAATGACCTAAAATTAAGATTGCAGTGGTTAAATCTACATTTTTGGGGGCAAGGAATCCAATGGAGCCGACTACATTGTAAATGAGACATGTATGGGTGGGTATTTTGCATTTTTACATCAAATCGTATTATTCTGGTAATCTGGATATGTATATCTTATCTTCCAAACAATGGAATATTTCACAAACACTTCATCACATCTCTCAAAAGACAGGAGACAACTTGAATCAAGACGAAGGTAACTTAACAAAAAAATCACACCTGTGTGAAGTGAGGGCTCTTATCATCGTACATCATCTGTGCAGTTCTGTGCAGGGGAACCCCACTGAATTGCACGAACATCTGTGTGAAGAGCAGTCTGCTTTACACTGACATCTGACCATCTCAATGATAGATTCTGGTGCAGGGAGGAGCTCAGTTGGGACTAGCTTCAGCTGGCCGTCCTTGTCCTTGTGGTAGCTGTTCTGTAGTGGGTCAAGGAACTCTTGCTGAGCGATGTCAGCCTGACCCCACACGCTGGCCTGGATATGGGCCTTTAGGACATGCTGCTTCAGGGCACCAAGTGTGGGTGGGAGCTTCTCACTTTCTGCCATGTGTTTGCAGAAAAGATGCACAACTCAGTTCAGGGATTTTGATCCCTTTCGGAGAGTATACAGTGCAAACAAACGTCGCTAATGCAGAATGAAGATCCTCTGTCACTTTCCTAGTCTGAGAAAGCATTTGAAGAGCCTTGACGGCATGGTCATCTGCTTTTAGGTAGATGCTCAGCCAGGTAGCTTTGCCCATTCTAGAAAAGCGCCCTGTGTTGTCTGCTCCTGTAAATGCGTGAAACGCTGGCAAAGCTTTTGCTGCTATATATATATACAGAGATATCACAACGTGTTGCAGCGCACTGACCTATTGAGCTAACTTAACCTCACGTGTTGCAGCGCTCTGCCTATTGAGCTAACTGAACCTCACAACGTGTTTCAGCGCTCTGCCTATTGAGCTAACTGAACCTCACAACGTGTTGCAGCGCTCTGCCTATTGTGCTAACTGAACCTCACTTGTTTCAGCGCTCTGCCTATTGAGCTAACTGAACCTCACAACGTGTTGCAGCGCTCTGCCTATTGAGCTAACTGAACCTCACGTGTTTCAGCGCTCTGCCTATTGAGCTAACTGAACCTCACGTGTTGTAGTGCTCTGCCTATTGAGCTAACTGCACCTCACGTGTTTCAGCGCTCTGCCTATTGAGCTAACTGAACCTCACGTGTTGTAGTGCTCTGCCTATTGAGCTAACTGAACCTCACAACGTGTTGTAGCGCTCTGCCTATTGAGCTAACTGAACCTCACAACGTGTTGCAGCGCTCTGCCTATTGAGCTAACTGAACCTCACGTGTTGCAGCGCTCTGCCTATTGAGCTAACTGAACCTCACGTGTTGTAGTGCTCTGCCTATTGAGCTAACTGAACCTCACGTGTTGCAGCGCTCTGCCTATTGAGCTAACTGAACCTCACGTGTTGTAGTGCTCTGCCTATTGAGCTAACTGAACCCAACGTGTTGTATTGCTCTGCCTATTGAGCTAACTGAACCTCACAACGTGTTGCAGCGCACTGCCTATTGAGCTAACTGAACCTCACGTGTTGCAGCGCTCTGCCTATTGAGCTAACTGAACCTCACGTGTTGCAGCGCTCTGCCTATTGAGCTAACTGAACCTCACGTGTTGTAGTGCTCTGACCTATTGAGCTAACTGAACCTCACAACGTGTTGCAGCGTTCTGCCTATTGAGCTAACTGAACCTCACGTGTTGTAGTGCTCTGACCTATTGAGCTAACTGAACCTCACAACGTGTTGTAGCGCTCTGCCTATTGAGCTAACTGAACCTCACAACGTGTTGCAGCGCTCTGCCTATTGAGCTAACTGAACCTCACAACGTGTTGTAGCGCTCTGCCTATTGAGCTAACTGAACCTCACAACGTGTTGTAGCGCTCTGCCTATTGAGCTAACTAAACCTCACAACGTGTTGCAGCGCTCTGCCTATTGAGCTAACTGAACCTCACGTGTTTCAGCGCTCTGCCTATTGAGCTAACTGAACCTCACAACGTGTTGTAGCGCTCTGCCTATTGAGCTAACTGAACCTCACAACGTGTTGCAGCGCTCTGCCTATTGAGCTAACTGAACCTCAGGTGTTGTAGCGCTCTGCCTATTGAGCTAACTGAACCTCACAACGTGTTGTAGCGCTCTGCCTATTGAGCTAACTGAACCTCACAACGTGTTGTAGCGCTCTGCCTATTGAGCTAACTGAACCTCACAACGTGTTGTAGCGCTCTGCCTATTGAGCTAACTGAACCTCACAACGTGTTGTAGCGCTCTGCCTATTGAGCTAACTGAACCTCACAACGTGTTGCAGCGCTCTGCCTATTGAGCTAACTGAACCTCACGTGTTGCAGCGCTCTGCCTATTGAGCTAACTGAACCTCACGTGTTGCAGCGCTCTGCCTATTGAGCTAACTGAACCTCACAACGTGTTGCAGCGCTCTGCCTATTGAGCTAACTGAACCTCACGTGTTGCAGCGCTCTGCCTATTGAGCTAACTGAACCTCACAACGTGTTGCAGCGCTCTGCCTATTGAACTAACTGAACCTCACGTGTTGCAGCGCTCTGCCTATTGAGCTAACTGAACCTCACGTGTTGCAGCGCTCTGCCTATTGAGCTAACTGAACCTCACGTGTTGTAGTGCTCTGCTTATTGAGCTAACTGAACCTCACAACGTGTTGCAGCGCTCTGCCTATTGAGCTAACTGAACCCAACGTGTTGCAGCGCTCTGCCTATTGAGCTAACTGAACCTCACATGTTGTAGTGCTCTGCTTATTGAGCTAACTGAACCTCACGTGTTGTATTGCTCTGCCTATTGAGCTAACTGAACCTCACGTGTTGCAGCGCTCTGCCTATTGAGCTAACTGAACCTCACGTGTTGTAGTGCTCTGCCTATTGAGCTAACTGAACCTCACGTGTTGTATTGCTCTGCCTATTGAGCTAACTGAACCTCACGTGTTGTATTGCTCTGCCTATTGAGCTAACTGAACCTCACAACGTGTTGCAGCGCTCTGCCTATTGAGCTAACTGAACCTCACGTGTTGTATTGCTCTGCCTATTGAGCTAACTGAACCTCACAACGTGTTGCAGCGCTCTGCATATTGAGCTAACTGAACCTCTCAACTGTTTTGCTGCGCACTGCCTATTGAGCTAACTGAACCCCACGTGTTTCAGCGCTCTGCCTATTGAGCCAACTGAACCTCAGAACGTGTTGCAGTGCAAACGATTCAGACTCCATTCTCCACACGCTATGACTAAAACACAGACTCCATCAATCGAGCAAAAGCTTTGCCAGCGTTTCACGCATTTACAGGAGCAGACAACACAGGGCGCTTTTCTAGAATAGGCAAAGCTACCTGGCTGAGCATCTACCTAAAAGCAGATGACCATGCCGTTAAGGCTCTTCAAATGCTTTCTCAGACTAGGAAAGTGACAGAGGATCTTCATTCTGCATTAGCGACGTTTGATTGCACTGTATACTCTCCGAAAGGGATCAAAATCCCTGAACTGAGGTGTGCATCTTTTCTGCAAACAAATGGCAGAAAGTGAGAAGCTCCCACCCACACTTGGTGCCCTGAAGCAGCATGTCCTAAAGGCCCATATCCAGGCCAGTGTGTGGGGTCAGGCTGACATCACTCAGCAAGAGTTCCTCTACCCACTACAGAACGGCTACCACAAGGACAAGGATGGCCAGCTGAAACCAGTCACAACTGAGCTCCTCCCTGCACCAGAATCTATCATTGAGATGGTCAGATGTCAGTGTAAAGCAGACTGCTCTTCAAACAGATGTTCGTGCAATTCAGTGGGGCTCCCCTGCACAGAACTGCACAGATGATGTACGATGATAAGAGCGCCCCTCACTTCACACAGGTGTGATCTTTTTGTTAAGTTCCCTTTGTCTTGATTCAAGTTGTCTCCTGTCTTTTGAGAGATGTGATAAAGTGTTTGTGAAATATTCCATTGTTTGGAAGATATACATATCCAGATTACCAGAATAATACCATTTGATTTGATGTAAAAATGCAAAATACCCACCCATACACGTCTCATTTACAATGTAGTCGGCTCCATTGGATTCCTTGCCCCCAAAAATGTAGATTTAATTAACCACTGCAATCTTGATTTTAGGTCATTTAGGAGGCGAGATATTGAGAAATTCGTTTTTGAAAGTAGCCATTTTTAAAGCTCCAAGATGGCCGCTTTACCGACCTCGGAAAAAATGGCAACAAACATTTTCTGATTCGTTAGGCTATAAGGTTTCAAAAAATATATAGTTTTAAAAATCTTCGTCTAAAGCCTACAAACTCATATGGCTGACCATAGGGAACTGGACTAATTGAGCTATAAAGGATAGAGACCGAACCGGAGTGTTATGGCCAAAATAGCCAATCTCCTATTGTTTGCACTGCAATGCATTATATTAAAAAAGCAGTGGCGTGCACAGATAGACACTAGGGGGTGCTAGAGCACCACCTGCCCTTGCCCTCTGGATAGCAATGTGCCCTTTTCAAAAAAAAGAAAAAAGCTTCTAATATATTATTTATGCCCCAAAATCTATAAATCTCACACTATTAAGGCAACCGGCCATGCACTGCACAAGGTGCCCTTTTTTCACTTGAGCACCTGCCCCTCTAAATGTCTGTGCACGCCTCTGTTAAAAAGACAAATGTATTCACGCCATCCTTCAGTCTCTCTTCCTGCCCTTTGCAACTCAACCCCATGCCACACAGAACACAGAGAAATGACAGCCCAACCCCATGCCACACAGAACACAGAGAAATGACAGCCCAACCCCATGCGACACAGAACACAGGGAAATGGCACCACCTGCTGTGTGGCATACTTATTTCGGGGCTCTTTTATCAGTCTGGCTGCTCTGTGGCATCAAAGCCACTGGGAAATGTCACCGAAATCCAGGTGGAGCAGAGCTGCAGGTACTGTATTTTTTCTTTTTAATTTAACCTTTGAGAAACATTAAACACTGAGACGGAGTCTCCTTTAAGTGTGAACTTACACTTCAATGCCACATAGTACATGCCAAATTTACACAACAGCCAAATAATACATCCATGGTATACCTCCAGAAACACTAACAATGACCGAGTAAATACCCAATGTACATTTTAAAAACAGGAAAAAATAAATATAAGGGCCTATGCAAATGCCAGTACACGTCCGAACATGTGCAGGTGTTGGACTGTACATTTAAGACGGCTCTTTTGAAACTTCTCAAAGAAACTTTCGAGGCCAATTTTAGTCTGGATTGCAGGTCATTCCACGACCAGGGGCCAAAGAAAGCAAGACACTTTATGGGTGATGGCCTTGATGGAAATCAACAATGGAGATGGCAGGGGGACTTATTACTTTCACTAAAATAACACAATCCCGGTCATCTGGTATAATATGCTCAGGATATGAACCACACCCCCCACAATTCTTGACACAACTGCATGGTGCTGGAACGACAATTAAGATAATAACCTCAAAGTTAAGAAAGGCTTAGACTACAGCATGTCCACATGCTGTAGTCTAATGCTCTCCCCTGCTTTGTTAACTGAAGCCTTACATTTATCCAATGGGGACGTCAGCTTTAGGGCTGAGCTCAATTAACACAATGCTGTCGTTTACGAGGATGGAGTTCTGCAGGCCGTTTGCTATCATTAATATTCATTAATTTGACCTACTGTACAGAAGAAAAAGGTAGAACGGGGGACGACCGTGCACTACAGGACTCAGAGAGAGAGAGAGAGACAGACAGACAGAGTCACCCGGGGGGAAAAAGGGAGAAAAAAAAGGAACTGAATGGCTGGAAAATGGAAATAAAAAGTTTGCATATAGGCCTATGTACATGCATACTTTCCGTGTGTGTGTGTGTGTGTGTGTGTGTGTGTGTGTGTGTGTGTGTGTGTGTGTGTGTGTGTGTGTGTGTGTGCATGCGCGTTTGCATGCGTGTGTGCGTGCGTGTGCGTGAGCGAGGAACAACAAAAAAAAGCGTAGCGGAGTGGGGCTCATGGGAGAGTCCCTCTGGCCTCGTCTCACTCCTGTTTTTTTAACGAGCACCAATTTAATTGTCCCGCATCTAATTAAAAGGGTGCCGGGATTCACTCAGTCCTTCCCTGGTAGCAGCAAAGCCCTATTAGCTGCAGATAGCAGAACAGCTTCTCTCTTAATTAGAAACATTTCCTGGATGACTTTGATGATCGTGGAGGAGAAAGATGTAAGACATAAAATATTTACTGCGGATGACAGCAGGAGATCGGTCAAGAGGGGTGGGGGGGAGGAGGTTCAATTTTGGCGCAGATTATTATTTTCGATGTCGATTGATTTGTTTACCTTGCTTTATCTCATTCTGGGCGGGAACCCCATTTGGTGTTTTAAGCATTATTATTACATACGATATATTATACTTTAGCTATTGGAAAATAATAGCAGATCTACAAGCTCATAGCACGGCACCGAGTTTTCACGATTAAAAAAAAGAAAACGTGAAAATTTGGCGCAAACCTTTGAATAATATTCTTTCAGAGCGGACATTTTTGCTTCTGGGGAGGGGGGGTCCCTGGAACAACATATTTTCAGATGGGGGTCGGTGGCCAATTACATATAATCTTGGGGGTCCTTGACATGAAAATGTTTAAGAACGACTGACACTGTCATCACTCATCAGTGCCCATACCTGAAGGCGGGGTTGGCGATAGGGCCTTTCTGTGTGGAGTTTGCATGTTCTCCCCGTGTCCCCTAGGGTAGATACCCTCACAAAAAACATGCAGTAATCCTGGTCTCTAAACTGCCTCCCCCTGGCCAGCCGGGGCGCCTGATGGAGGGGAAAGGAACTGGTTGGAATAACGTGTTCCTTCCACGCGCTATACGTCCAACCAGGGAAACTCCCCCCTGTCAGGTGTAAAGGAGCAACTTGGACACTCATGCATGAAGGGAGCATGAGTTAAGTCTGTTGCTCTCCCCAGGTTGGCGGAGGGTGTGTAGAGCCCATGATCACAGTAGATGATTGGAACAGGGGTGAAAAATGGGTTACAAAATCGTGGGATAAAAAATATTTAAAATAAAAACGACTGCCATAGAAACATGGGTTTTCTCAAGATCGTTCTGGGGTCTAAATGGGTTATTAGAAGTCGCTCTGGAATATAAGAGCATCTGCTACACGCCCAAACTGTAAATTGTAAATGAAGAGGGGAAGAGACAGAGCCGGCTCTCCCATCAGGCAGATCAGACAGTCGCCTGGGGCATCAGGATGGAAGGAGGGCATCAGGATGGAAGGAGGGCATCAGGATGGAAGGGTGGCATCAGGATGGAAGGGGGGCATCAGAATGGAAGGGTGGCATCAGAATGGAAGGAGGGCATCAGGATGGAAGGAGGGCATCAGGATGGAAGGGGGGCATCAGAATGGAAGGAGGGCATCAGGATGGAAGGGGGGCATCAGAATGGAAGGAGGGCATCAGGATGGAAGGGTGGCATCAGGATGGAAGGAGGGCATCAGGATGGAAGGAGGGCATCAGGATGGAAGGGTGGCATCAGAATGGAAGGGTGGCATCAGAATGGAAGGAGGGCATCAGGATGGAAGGAGGGCATCAGGATGGAAGGGGGGCATCAGAATGGAAGGAGGGCATCAGAATGGAAGGAGGGCATCAGAATGGAAGGAGGGCATCAGAATGGAAGGAGGGCATCAGAATGGAAGGAGGGCATCAGAATGGAAGGAGGGCATCAGAATGGAAGGAGGGCATCAGGGGGGCATCAGGATGGAAGGAGGGCATCAGGATGGAAGGGGGGCATCAGGTGGGCATTAGGATGGAAGGGGGGCATCAGGATGGAAGGGTGGCATCAGGATGGAAGGGGGGCATCAGAATGGAAGGAGGGCATCAGAATGGAAGGAGGGCATCAGAATGGAAGGGGGGCATCAGAATGGAAGGGGGGCATCAGAATGGAAGGGTGGCATCAGGATGGAAGGGGGGCATCAGAATGGAAGGAGGGCATCAGAATGGAAGGAGGGCATCAGAATGGAAGGAGGGCATCAGAATGGAAGGAGGGCGTCAGAATGGAAGGAGGGCATCAGGTGGGCATCAGGATGGAAGGAAGGCATCAGAATGGAAGGGTGGCATCAGAATGGAAGGGGGGCATCAGGTGGGCATCAGGATGGAAGGAGGGCATCAGGATGGAAGGGGGGCATCAGAATGGAAGGAGGGCATCAGAATGGAAGGAGGGTATCAGGATGGAAGGAGGGCATCAGGATGGAAGGAGGGCATCAGGATGGAAGGAGGGCATCAGGATGGAAGGGGGGCATCAGGATGGAAGGAGGGCATCAGAATGGAAGGAGGGCATCAGGATGGAAGGAGGGCATCAGGATGGAAGGGGGGCATCAGGTGGGCATCAGGATGGAAGGGGGGCATCAGGATGGAAGGAGGGCATCAGGATGGAGGGAGGGCATCAGGATGGAAGGAGGGCATCAGGATGGAAGGGGGGCATCAGGATGGAAGGAGGGCATCAGGATGGAAGGAGGGCATCAGGATGGAAGGAGGGCATCAGGATGGAAGGGGGGCATCAGAATGGAAGGAGGGCATCAGGATGGAAGGAGGGCATCAGGATGGAAGGAGGGCATCAGGATGGAAGGGTGGCATCAGGATGGAAGGGTGGCATCAGAATGGAAGGAGGGCATCAGAATGGAAGGAGGGCATCAGAATGGAAGGAGGGCATCAAAATGGAAGGAGGGCATCAGAATAGAAGGGTGGCATCAGAATGGAAGGGGGGCATCAGGTGGGCATCAGGATGGAAGGGGGGCATCAGGATGGAAGGAGGGCATCAGGATGGAGGGAGGGCATCAGGATGGAAGGAGGGCATCAGGATGGAAGGGGGGCATCAGGATGGAAGGAGGGCATCAGGATGGAAGGAGGGCATCAGGATGGAAGGGGGGCATCAGAATGGAAGGAGGGCATCAGGATGGAAGGAGGGCATCAGAATGGAAGGAGGGCATCAGGATGGAAGGAGGGCATCAGGATGGAAGGGTGGCATCAGGATGGAAGGGTGGCATCAGAATGGAAGGAGGGCATCAGAATGGAAGGAGGGCATCAGAATGGAAGGGTGGCATCAGAATGGAAGGGGGGCATCAGGTGGGCATCAGGATGGAAGGGGGGCATCAGGATGGAAGGAGGGCATCAGGATGGAAGGGGGGCATCAGGATGGAAGGAGGGCATCAGGATGGAAGGAGGGCATCAGAATGGAAGGGGGGCATCAGGATGGAAGGAGGGCATCAGAATGGAAGGGGGGCATCAGGATGGAAGGGTGGCATCAGAATGGAAGGGGGGCATCAGAATGGAAGGGGGGCATCAGGATGGAAGGAGGGCATCAGAATGGAAGGGGGGCATCAGGTGGGCATCAGGATGGAAGGAGGGCATCAGGATGGAAGGAGGGCATCAGGATGGAAGGAGGGCATCAGGATGGAAGGAGGGCATCAGGATGGAAGGGTGGCATCAGGATGGAAGGAGGGCATCAGAATGGAAGGGGGGCATCAGAATGGAAGGGTGGCATCAGGATGGAAGGGGGGCATCAGAATGGAAGGGTGGCATCAGGATGGAAGGGTGGCATCAGAATGGAAGGAGGGCATCAGAATGGAAGGGGGGCATCAGAATGGAAGGGGGGCATCAGGATGGAAGGGTGGCATCAGAATGGAAGGAGGGCATCAGAATGGAAGGGGGGCATCAGAATGGAAGGGTGGCATCAGGATGGAAGGAGGGCATCAGAATGGAAGGAAGTCATCAGAATGGAAGGAGGGCATCAGGATGGAAGGAGGGCATCAGGATGGAAGGAGGGCATCAGAATGGAAGGGGGGCATCAGGATGGAAGGAGGGCATCAGGGTGGAAGGGGGGCATCAGGATGGAAGGGGGGCATCAGAATGGAAGGAGGGCATCAGAATGGAAGGAGGGCATCAGAATGGAAGGGGGGCATCAGAATGGAAGGGGGGCATCAGGTGGGCATCAGGATGGAAGGGGGGCATCAGGATGGAAGGAGGGCATCAGGATGGAGGGAGGGCATCAGGATGGAAGGAGGGCATCAGGATGGAAGGGGGGCATCAGGATGGAAGTAGGGCATCAGGATGGAAGGAGGGCATCAGGATGGAAGGAGGGCATCAGGATGGAAGGGGGGCATCAGAATGGAAGGAGGGCATCAGGATGGAAGGAGGGCATCAGAATGGAAGGAGGGCATCAGGATGGAAGGAGGGCATCAGGATGGAAGGGTGGCATCAGGATGGAAGGGTGGCATCAGAATGGAAGGAGGGCATCAGAATGGAAGGGTGGCATCAGAATGGAAGGGTGGCATCAGAATGGAAGGGGGGCATCAGGTGGGCATCAGGATGGAAGGGGGGCATCAAGATGGAAGGAGGGCATCAGGATGGAAGGGGGGCATCAGGATGGAAGGAGGGCATCAGGATGGAAGGAGGGCATCAGAATGGAAGGGGGGCATCAGGATGGAAGGAGGGCATCAGAATGGAAGGGGGGCATCAGGATGGAAGGGTGGCATCAGAATGGAAGGGGGGCATCAGAATGGAAGGGGGGCATCAGGATGGAAGGGGGGCATCAGGATGGAAGGGTGGCATCAGAATGGAAGGAGGGCATCAGAATGGAAGGGGGGCATCAGGATGGAAGGAGGGCATCAGGATGGAAGGAGGGCATCAGGGTGGAAGGGGGGCATCAGGATGGAAGGGGGGCATCAGAATGGAAGGAGGGCATCAGAATGGAAGGGGGGCATCAGAATGGAAGGAGGGCATCAGGATGGAAGGAGGGCATCAGGATGGAAGGAGGGCATCAGAATGGAAGGGGGGCATCAGGTGGGCATCAGGATGGAAGGAGGGCATCAGGATGGAAGGAGGGCATCAGGATGGAAGGAGGGCATCAGGATGGAAGGGTGGCATCAGGATGGAAGGAGGGCATCAGAATGGAAGGGGGGCATCAGAATGGAAGGGTGGCATCAGGATGGAAGGGGGGCATCAGAATGGAAGGGTGGCATCAGGATGGAAGGAGGGCATCAGAATGGAAGGGTGGCATCAGGATGGAAGGAGGGCATCAGGATGGAAGGAGGGCATCAGAATGGAAGGGGGGCATCAGGATGGAAGGAGGGCATCAGGGTGGAAGGGGGGCATCAGGATGGAAGGGGGGCATCAGAATGGAAGGAGGGCATCAGGATGGAAGGATGGCATCAGAATGGAAGGGGGGCATCAGAATGGAAGGGGGGCATCAGAATGGAAGGGGGGCATCAGGTGGGCATCAGGATGGAAGGGTGGCATCAGAATGGAAGGAGGGCATCAGGATGGAAGGGTGGCATCAGAATGGAAGGGGGGCATCAGGTGGGCATCAGGATGGAAGGGTGGCATCAGAATGGAAGGGGGGCATCAGGTGGGCATCAGGATGGAAGGGTGGCATCAGAATGGAAGGAGGGCATCAGGATGGAAGGGTGGCATCAGGATGGAAGGAGGGCATCAGGATGGAAGAAGGGCATCAGAATGGAAGGAGGGCATCAGAATGGAAGGAGGGCATCAGAATGGAAGGGGGGCATCAGGATGGAAGGAGGGCATCAGAATGGAAGGAGGGCATCAGAATGGAAGGAGGGCATCAGAATGGAAGGAGGGCATCAGAATGGAAGGGGGGCATCAGGATGGAAGGAGGGCATCAGAATTGAAGGGTGGCATCAGGATGGAAGGAGGGCATCAGGATGGAAGGAGGGCATCAGAATGGAAGGAGGGCATCAGAATGGAAGGGGGGCATCAGGATGGAAGGAGGGCATCAGAATGGAAGGGTGGCTTTAGGATGGAAGGAGGGCATCAGGATGGAAGGAGGGCATCAGAATGGAAGGGGGGCATCAGAATGGAAGGGTGGCATCAGGATGGAAGGAGGGCATCAGGATGGAAGGAGGGCATCAGAATGGAAGGGGGGCATCAGGTGGGCATCAGGATGGAAGGAGGGCATCAGGATGGAAGGAGGGCATCAGGATGGAAGGAGGGCATCAGAATGGAAGGGGGGCATCAGGATGGAAGGAGGGCATCAGGATGGAAGGAGGGCATCAGGGTGGAAGGGGGGCATCAGGATGGAAGGGGGGCATCAGAATGGAAGGAGGGCATCAGGATGGAAGGGTGGCATCAGAATGGAAGGGGGGCATCAGGATGGAAGGGTGGCATCAGGATGGAAGGAGGGCATCAGGATGGAAGGAGGGCATCAGGATGGAAGGGGGGCATCAGAATGGAAGCGTGGCATCAGGATGGAAGGGGGCATCAGAATGGAATGGTGGCATCAGGATGGAAGGAGGGCATCAGAATGGAAGGGGGGCATCAGAATGGAAGGGTGGCATCAGAATGGAAGGAGGGCATCAGAATGGAAGGAGGGCATCAGAATGGAAGGGGGGCATCAGGATGGAAGGAGGGCATCAGAATGGAAGGAGGGCATCAGGTGGGCATCAGGCTGGAAGGAGGGCAGATACTTTTGCTTTCAAGCGAGGCACACTTTTTATTTAAAATTAAAGTGCATTGTCGAAAGGGCCTTTCTGTGTGGAGTTTGCATGTTCTCCCCGTGTCCCCTAGGGTAGTACTAGGTACCCTCACAAATATACAGTAATCCTGGTCTCTAAACTGCCTGATGGAGGGGGGAAGGAACTGGTTGGAATAACGTGTTCCTTCCACGCTATACGTCCAACCAGGGAAACTCCCCCCTGTCAGGTGTAAAGGAGCAACTTGGACACTCAGGCATGAAGGAAGCATGAGTTCAAGTCCGTTGCTCTCCCCTTGTCCCCCATATATGGGGACTAGGTTGGTGGAGGGTGCGTAGAGCCCAGGATCACATTAGATGATTGACACAGGGGTGAAAAATGGGTTACAAAATAGTGGGATAAAAAATATATATTAAAAGAAAATTGCTGCCAAAAACAACACTGATTGTGGGTAGCTTGTACATAAATCCTTTTTATGGCCACAGGTTGGAGCGAATCTTATGTTTGTTGTGAAATGATAATTAAAAAGTCCTGATACATTAAGCCATATAGTCATGTGTATTATACAGCCTGTAGTAGGGGTGGACGATTATGAAATTATGACCGATATCCGATCTCCATATCCAGTATGTGTTTCATATAGGAACGATTATTACCATTGCAATTTATTTTGGGTCACGCCCCCTTTTGTTTTAGCTTAGATTGACTGGCCTGTAAGACCTCATCATTACAGCAGTGACTGGAAACAGGATTAACCCATTTTGACCTGAGGACGGTTCTACAGCTCGACAGTTGTCTGAAAAACCTCATGTTTCTATGTGTCAGTGGTCCTCAAACATTTTCTTGTCAAGGACCACCAAAAACATATGTACTCTGTTGTTCCATGCAGGGACCCCCACCCGGAAGCAAAGATTTGACTTAAAAACATTTGCTGTGAAATAATAAATATTCAAATATTCGCGCCACATTTTCACAATCATTTTTTCAAAAATAGCAGACCTATACGAGCTTGTAGCACGGCACTCGGTGACACGCTATATATGAGCTTGCCTTGTAGATCTGCTATTTTCCAATAGCTAAAGTATAAACTAATGCTTAGTTAAAACACCAAAAGGGGTTCTCCGTTCAGAATGGGTTAAGATCTAAATCACGCTCACGACACAACGGAAGGAGAATGATTTAGTTCACTTGACTGATCCCCAGCCAGTCACCAGTGATCAATAAGTAATGCTAAGTCAACAGTCACACATTGAAAGTGAAACACACACACACATGCACACACGCAACCACACTCTCCCGGGCCTTCAGCCTTAGTGACCTGACAACCACCCCTACCCATGCTGAAATATTAACCCATTCTGACCTGAGATCAGATTCATACGAGGTTTCCACTGGACACACACTGGTCTGATTAACCCATTGCCATTCTGAGATCAGATTCTAAAAAAATGTCAGTCGTTCTTCGATTTTTCAAAAACAGCAGACCTACAAGCTCGTAGCGCGCCACTCGGTGGCGCGCTATGAGCTTGTAGATCTGCTATTTTTGAATAGCTAAAGCATAACATGATGCTAACACCAAAAGGGGTTCCCGTTCAGAATGGGTTAATGACCACTGGGAGGGGAGGGGAGGGTCCCGCCACACACCGTGATCAATATTTAAGGGGCTCTGAAATCATTGATGTTTTTCTGGACCAGGTCAGCAGATGTACAGCCAGCCCAGTTCACATTCTCATGGAGGAGAATTAAGTTCCCCCAATAATATCCTATATATTTGATCCATTTAGACCAGAGGACGATTCTACACAACATGTCTTCTGAATCTCGACAGTTTTCTGGGAAAACCCTATGTTTCTGTGTGTCAGTGGTTCTCAAACATTATCATGTCAAGGACCCCCAAATATGTATGAAATTGGCCGCCGACCCCTCCTGTGATTGTGTCAATTATCTAATAATGTGACCCTGGGCTCTACACACCCTCCGCCAACCTGGGGAGAGCAACGGACTTCTTGAACTCATGCACGCTTCCTTCATGCAGATAAATTGATAGTCGATTGGTTAATAGTTTATTTGATTAACATGCTGCATGGAACGATCTCTGTCACTGACTGTGAAAGAGAACATCAAACTGTACAGACAGACACAGCATGTCTATTATTTATTACACACACAACGACACAGACACAGTTGCCAGTTGCCCACACACACACACGCCCAGTTGCCCCCACACACACACACGCCCAGTTGCCCCCACACACACACACGCCCAGTTGCCCCCACACACACACACACACACACATGCCCAGTTGCCCCCACACACACACACACACACACACACAATACATATAGGCTACACCCTCTAAACAAGATCATGACGGGTAACAGCAGGAACTGAATGGTGCTCTCTGAGAGCGGTTGTCGCGGCAACACACAACAGGCAGGCGTAATCTGGCACCCCGTGCACACACACACACACACACACACACTTACTTACACACACACACAGCTGTGCTTTGGTGGGAGGTGCAGTCAGACCACACCTCTATGAATAAACCAAGGAGGACGGGGCGGAGGCCACGCACTGACTGTGCGGAGAAGACGGGGCGAGAGAGAGAGAGAGAGAGAGAGAGAGAGGGGGGGGGGGGGGGGTCTTCCTCCACAGCCCCTCCCTCCCTCCCAACACCCTCTCTCTCTCTCTCTCTCTCCTCCGAGTCCCAACCCCCTCTATACCGGCAAAACGCCGCAGAAGGTCAGAGCTAGAGAGAAGAGGAGGAGAGGAGAGGAGAGAGGAGAAGAGAAGAGGAGAGGAGGAGAGGAGAGGAGAGAAGAGAAGAGGAGGAGAGGAGGGGAATGTCTTGCTGAGACTGAGAGTGAGAGGAGAGGAGTCTGAGAGAGTGAGAGAAGGATGTTGTATTGCTGTTGAGAGAGAGTATAGAGAGAGAGAGAGAGAGAGAGAGAGAGTGGGGGGAGAGGAGGAGACACAGAGAGAGAGAGAAAGAGAGAGAGAAAGAGAGAGAGTGGGGAGGAGAGAGAGACAGAGAGAGGAGGAAAGAAGGATGGTGTGTTGCTGCTACTGAGAGAGAGAGAAATCCTGTTCTTGACACACACACACACACACACACACGCAGGCGCGCGTACGGCAGAAGAAAGAGGAGTGTGCTGTTGGATACGTTACGTTGACATGCGTCGGGGAGAGAGGGAGTGACGGGGAGAGGAGAGGAGAGGAGAGGAGAGGAGAGGGAGTGACGCCGCGCCACGATGACAGCCATGCTGAGTCCAAAGATCAGACAGAACAGGAGAGGTAAGACTATACGAGCATCACTTCACTGATCTACAAGTCCTCTATAGCTACGGGTGATGGAGGGGATCCATGTGTAACCAGATAATCTACTGTGTATAATCTACAAGTGTCATAATGTGTATATAGTTTATACAAGGACAGGAGTCAACTAGAATTAACCCATTTTGACCTGAGATCATGAGAATCATCAGATTCTAAAAATGTCTGTTTGAAAATGACAGTTTTCTGAAAAAGCTATGTTTCTATGTCAGTCGTTCTTCGATTTAAAAAAAATTGCAGACCTACAAGCTCGTAGCGCGCCACTCGGTGGCGCGCTATGAGCTTGTAGATCTGCTATTTTTCAATAGCTAAAGCATAACATAATGCTAAGACCAAAAGGGGTTTCCAGCCCAAAATGGATTAAAATACTGTTCATATGTGTTACGGTAATTAATGTGTGTACATAACGGACCATGAGAGACATTCAATTCACAGACAGACTAAAGCCTTTTTTTATCTCTTGAATTATTCATTCATTCAAAGTATACACAGTCTATGAGTGATCAATCTATGAGCATATTAACACTGTTTATAAAAGCAGTCGTAAAACCGTAGTTTATTCATGCTGCTAACCAACAGATTAAACTTACTGTACTGACTATAGATTTTCTATTGCTTGGTATGTGACTCCGTCCGTCATTTGACAAAATATAAATCAGGCATTACAATTAGAGATACATGTCCCGATACTGTATCGGAAAAGTATCGGTATCGGCTATTATGTCATATCGGGTCATATCGGAATATGCCAGTCTAACCAGCGATCCGACACAGGGGTAAGGAAGGGGTTGACACTATGGCAGGTAAATACAATGCTGGGAGACATGTGGAGTTTGCTTTGGAGTTGCCCCCAAAACTGCAAGTGCACATTTGAGTGAGGCGTCTGCTATAAACACAACACCAGATATATAGATAGATAGCTATAAACACAACACGAGATATAGCTATAAACACAACACCAGATATATAGCTAGATACAGTAGCTATATAAACACATGAGATCACGACACTGGTATCGGTAATATCGGCTAATACAGAAATTGTGGGGTCGGGTCGGGAACGAAAAAGCCCTACTTGCAATGTAACAGAATATATATTTGTCTTCTACATCAGCTATTTGATCATAAATAACATGTCAGCGAGAGCCTATACAGATATGTGTTGATGGTCTATCTATCCAGATGTGCTCCAGCTGTGTTGAGAGTCCATCTGGATGTGCGTTATAGTGTTGTGGTGTGTGCCCAGATTCCAGATGTGTGTTGGATGGTGGTATATATATCCAGATGTGCTCCAGCTGTGTTGAGAGTCCATCTGGATGTGCATTATACTAGTGTGGTGGTGTGTGTCCAGATTCCAGATGTGTGTTGGTAGTCTATATATCCAGATGTGTGTTGGTGATCCATCTATCCAGATGTGTGTTGGTGATCTATCTATCCAGATGTGTGCTATAGTCTATATCCAGATGTGTGTTGATCTTTGCAGATGTGGTGGAAGTCTATCGAGTTGCCATTATTGTGAAGCACTGTGGGTTGATCACACACACACACACCATCTACAAAAGAACCAATGTTCTTCGTATATATTATTCATGTGTGTGTGTGTGTGTGTGTGTGTGTGTGTGTGTGTGTGTGTGTGTGTGTGTGTGTGAGCCAGTGTGAGTGTGTGTGAGTGTGTGTGTGTGTGAGAGTGTGTCATATTTGTGAATGAAGCGGGGGGGCTGTCACAGCTGCTGCCCACACTACCCTACAGCCTCACTCCTCTGATACGCTACGCTAGCACACGCTATTAGCATTCTACTACTACTACAGCTGACTGCTGGAGGAGAGGAGAGGAGAGGAGAGGAGAGGAGAGGAGGGGAGGGGAGGGGAGGGGAGGGGAGGGGAGGGGAGAGGAGAGGAGAGGAGAGGAGAGGCTGCGTTGCTGTGAATTCTATTAGCGGCATCTCTGGTTTCAGCGCTGCGAGGCATGGCTCTTATCACACAGAGCGGTCAGCTGCTGTCACTGCCTAGTCCGTGTACATGCGTGTGCGTGTGCGTGCGCGCGTGCGCGTGCGTGTGTGTGCGTGCACACAAGAGATCATGTCGGTGAACTCACTTGGCCAATGAGCAGATTCAGATTCTGAGGGGCTAATAGGTACATTGATATGCACACAGTGCATGTGCACAGACTGCACACAGTCGCTTTTCTCCCCCGCGTACCAATGTTGGTATTAATGTGTGAGTGTGTTTATCCATGAGCCTGTGAGCTTTATTAATAATAGGCTGAGTGTGTTTTTATTTTTTACAGCACTAGTCATATTTTGAAGTGTGCGTGTGCGTGAGTGTGTGCGTGCGTGCGTGTGAGTACAGTTACCATCTGGATCGGATTGTAATTGAATTAATCTTCCGAGACAAACGGGACAGAATGATTTGTCTCCTTCCAGGGAGAGCAAATCATTAGCAAATTACAAATCCATCAGAGTCTTCACACGAGTCCTCTGTAAACTAGGAAACTAGATTCAAGCGACATGTCATTCCACGAATGGGAGTTTACAGGGGGCACGGTGGCACAGTCGGTAGTGCTGTCGCCTCACAGCTAGAAAGTCCTGGGTTTGATTCCCGCTGGGGACGCTGTGAGCGTGTTCCCACCTCTGCGTCATCAGTGCCCATACCCGAAGGCGGGGTTGGCGAAAGGGCCTTTCTGTGTGCAGTTTGCATGTTCTCCCCCGTGTCCCCCTAGGGTAGGTAGGTGCCCTCACAAAAAACATGCAGTAATCCTGGTCTCAGCCTGATGGAGGGGAAAGGAACTGGTTGGAATAACGTGTTCCTTCCACGCGCTATACGTCCAACAAGGGAAACTCCCCCCTGTCAGGTGTAAAGGAGCAACTTGGACACTCAGGCATGAAGGAAGCATGAGTTCAAGTCCGTTGCTCTCCCCTTGTCCCCCATATATGGGGACTAGGTTGGTGGAGGGTGTGTGTAGAGCCCAGGATCACATTAGATAATTCACACACCAATGGTGGCGAGCTCACACCGACCAACTCATTGGAGGCAATGTATATGGTTCAGTGTCTTGCCCAAGGACACTTTCGACATGTGGACAAGAGGAGCCGGGATTCAAACCGCCGACCCATGGATCATTGGATAATTCTACCTCCAGAGCCATATACTGTACATATCATGGCTGCCGTGTATAGAGATGATGCCACATTAGACACCATACATATAGACCTGTATATTCAGTGGCGTGCACAGACCATTAGAGGGGCAGGTGCTCAAGTGAAACCAGCCGGTTGCCTTAACAGTGTGAGATTTATAGATTTTTTTTTTTTGGCATAAATAATATATTAGAAGGTTTTTATCAACAATTGATCGATGTCACCACGACGGTCCACATACTGAACAGTGTACACTGTACAAACAAATAATAATCTGATTCAGCTATTCAACCCTATGCTGTTGGCACATACTGTAACGCTGAGGAAGGCTGATAATGTTCTATCATGTTTGTTGGAGCCAAACCAGAGGCTCAGCAACAACTAGCGCTCATCTCAAGAGTGTTTCACAGAGATCAGATCAAAGGACACATGCTGTATTTTCTACAACGAGGAAGGCTGAGAATGTTTTTCGTTCTATCATGTTTGTTGGAGCGCCATCTCATCTCAAGAGTGTTTCACAGAGATCAGATCAAAGGACACATGCTGTATTTTCTACAACGAGGAAGGCTGAGAATGTTTTTCCTTCTATCATGTTTGTTGGAGCACCATCTCATCTCAAGAGTGTTTCACAGAGATCAGATCAAAGGACACATGCTGTATTTTCTACAACGAGGAAGGCTGAGAATGTTTTTCCTTCTATCATGTTTGTTGGAGCACCATCTCATCTCAAGAGTGTTTCACAGAGATCAGATCAAAAGGACACACATACTGTAGCTAAAAGTTAAAAAGGAAGACAGAATCAAACCAGGGCACGTTTGTTTGTTTACGAACACATGCTCAGCTCAGCATTCCCGGCGTGCCTTTTGTAAATTGGCACATGATTGCTTTTATAGTCTGCAGAGCCACTAAACTAGACGAGGTCAGGGAAAGGGAATGCTCTGCTGGTCATTTCTGCGTGATAATCCATCAGATTATCGGTTCCATTATCCAGAAACGGCAACATTATCTGTGGTCATTTTTTAGAAACTTATAGCCTTTAGTAACGGCAACGTACAATCTCCCAATTACTGTACCACAGTGGTTGCATCTACTTTCCAATCTGGTATGATTTCTGCTTCAATGTATTGTTTAACCCATTCTGACCCGAGATCAGATTCATGCGAGGTTTCCACTGGACACACACTGGTCTGATTAAGCCATTCTGACCTGAGATCAGATTCTAAAAATGTCAGTCGTTCTTCGATTTTTCAAAAATGGCAGACCTACAAGCTCGTAGCGCGCCACTCGGTGGCTCGCTATGAGCTTGTAGATCTGCTATTTTTCAATAGCTAAAGCATAACATGATGCTAACACCAAAATGGGTTCCCGTTCAGAATGGGTTAAGGATTTATTTCATACTAGACCCAGTAGAGCAGAGCCCGACCATGAGCCTTTTAGTGGTGGTTCTGGAGAACCGTGCGTGGGTCCGACCGACTCGATAGCGGGCACTGCACTCCCTGCGGGCGTATGGCACGCCCGTGTCGAATATGAAGTCGGTGGAGCGAGCTGTTCTCGAGTTACGTGCATTTTACAACCGTACTACACACACAGAGACGTGGCGCATTCATAGTAGGATTTACACGTCGATTTCAGCTCTGATATTTATTTCAGACATGCTGTGAAAAGCCTGCCTTCATAACATAAAAAATAAAATCCCGTTTGCTACTCTCCTCGCCATGACTGTCTCTGTATCATGCAGACTTACAGTACATATTCTACGTCATGTCTAGTATTAACATACTCTATAGCCTCCACCATACAGATGAAATGGTGCTGTACAGTATATGCACATTACAAATAATACATATTAGATTGTCGTTGTATAGTTGATTGATGACAACATGGCGTTCCCTGAACAGAAGGTTGTGGGGAGGACAGCTGCTTTTGGAGCAGGCAATACTGTAGTTGTCTCTATCACACACGCACACACACACACACACACACACAGATCCATGTGCTCTATTTGTTTTTCTGAGCGCACATTTGCACATTCAAATTTACATACCAAGGATACATGAGCGTCAAACAAGTAAACTATGTTAAAATATGCTATAATGGACGTTTTACAAACACACACATACTGTTAATAATATACTGTTCAAGTACAGTTGTACACAAACAAGACATATAGGCCTATATACCGTATGTCACTGGCACATGTGACACATTTAATTGCTCACATATCAATTGTTCTCTCTCTCTCTCTCTCGTTACCATGGTTTTGTGATGAACTGTAGCTCTACACAGTGACACACACACACACACTGCACGGCACTTGACACAACCGCAGCGCCAATATGCACGCACACGTACGTGCATGAGAGTACACACGCGCACAGATGCACAAAAGTATGCAAATGACAAGAAGTGCCTAAAAGAGATTACGCACTCGTCCCGGATCAGCCTCTGAATGCCAAAATACACACAAACTGTTCCCTTAGTACATTAGTATGCATCTGCAAACACACACACACACACACACACAGATACAAACGGTATACTAACTCATAGTATACGAGCAGCGATTGGCTGATTCACCTGTACGCTCTGATGCAATTCACCATCAATCACCACGCACGCACGCACGCACCCACACGCGCGTAGTGTTTGCGTGTGTGTGTGCATGCGCACATGCATTTATCTGTCTGTGTGGCTTTGCAGTACGCGTGTGGTTCGGTGCATCTCGGTTGGTGCACATCTGTGTGATTCATTGTGTTGCTTGTTGGCCCCCGTGTGTGTGTGTGTGTGTGTGTGTGTGTGTGTGTGTGTGTGTGTTATTGTCTAGCTATAGTAAATAGTGACACGCTAATGGATGTTTATGCCACTTCCTGCCGATGATAAATACACAGCTCAAAAATGCATTAAGTGATATGCTCAGCACACGTGTGTGTGCGTGTGCGTGTGTGTGTGTGTGTGTGTGCGATATCATATATCCCTACAGTACAGTACAGTATGTCAGGCCACTTGTGTTTTGATTTCTGTGGAGCCCCATTTGTTCACTTGGGAAGGCACACATTTAAGAGCACACACACACACACACACACACACACGCACGTGCACACACACATGCACACGCACACCTCCCTAAGGCCTGATACATACTGTACCGTAATCTCTAGGCCACCAGCCAAATGAGTAGTTTAATTTAACTATATAAATCAATTCAACTTGACATGATCTATTCTATAGAAATAATGCTTCAGTAACACCAGAATTAATTTCTCATTTGCAATTACAGTATGTCATTTTTTTTAGACATCATTTTAATTTAAAATATATTTTCATATCCGGGTATAGATAAGAATCATTCTAAATGGGCGTCTGAGATCTCATTGAAAGTCGTTATTAATACGGAAGGTGTTCGACGTGACTGGAATACATGTGGAAACTCTTGTTCTAATCAAACGGTGCATTAATCTGCTTACTGTACATTCTGATCATTCATCTGCTTACTGTACATTCTGATCATTCATCTGCTTACTGTACATTCTGATCATGTCCACATTTAATGAAAACTTCCCCGTTATGTAATTGGCGTCTCAGCATAATTTTGAACCCATGCAGGTCGGGAACCCCCTTTGAAAAACAGCGGATCTACAAGCGAGTGCCACGCTACGAGCTTATATATCTGCTATTTTTTCAAGGCTTACAGACAGACAGACAGACAGACTGAACAACTGGGTTCGGTTCGATGACAACCTTGGAGTGCATGCAGCTGTCCTTATACCCGAGCTTACCGCTCTACTATGCAACAAATAACCTCCAAATAACCATATATTACCATACATTTGATGCTATATGATCTCAACTTGACGAAACAAAGTAAAGACAATCAGTCACAGTGATACTGTAGGTCTGAAGGCTATAATACACTCGATAAGATTCTTGGTTTTTAGGTCAGAGTAATAGAGTATACACATTGGAACTACAACAGTTGTAGTGCAATGTCTCTATAGCAGACATGCTATGACTGACTGTCACTGTGGTGTAGAGTGTAGAGTTGTAGTGTAATGTCTCTATCAGACATGCTATGACTGACTGTGTCTGTGGTGTAGAGTGTCACATCACATCAACGAGCTCACTGAGGGACACATGGTTCATCTGGTATGCTGAGTGTTTTCACACACACACACACACACACACATTTACTTAACCCCACTGGTATGGTATAATGGACCTTACACGCACGCTTGTTTGTATTACACTTGTGAGGACATTACATTCCATTTTAGGAAATTAAGGCAATTCCACAAATGCCATAATCTTTACTATAGTCCGGTTCCTTATGTAATTTTGTAGGCTTTAGACGAAAATTTATATCTATATATTTTTGGAAACCTTATAGCCTAACTAATCAGAAAATGTTTGTTGCCATTTTTTCAGAGGTCGGTAAAGCGGCCATCTTGGAGCTTTAAAAATGGCTACTTTCAAAAACGAATTTCTCAATATCTCGCCTCCTAAATGACCTAAAATCAAGATTGCAGTGGTTAAATCTACATTTTTGGGGGCAAGGAATCCAATGGAGCTGACTACATTGTAAATGAGACATGTATGGGTGGGTATTTTTACATCAAATCAAATGGTATTATTCTGGTAATCTGGATATGTATATCTTCCAAACAATGGAATATTTCACAAACACTTTATCACATCTCTCAAAAGACAGGAGACAACTTGAATCAAGACAAAGGGAACTTAACAAAAAAAATCACACCTGTGTGAAGTGAGGGGCGCTCTTATCATCGTAAATCATGATGACGTAGTACACTATGACATCATCAGACACTATGACGTAAACTTCTCGATGCAGGACAAAGTTTGTGAACATACACTAAAAGCTAGACATAGGAGGGGATAGCGCCCCTCAAAAATCCAACATATCCCATAATCTCTGTACATTGAACGTTCAATGAACTCTAACAAACATGTCCAACATAATAGCCATAAAAGTTGTTTAACATAACAATATGTACAATCTCTCATTGTCTTTGTTGTTGAAAAACACAGGCTGTTGAGTCTACATATAAGCATAATCTCCATCATTTTCATTGTCATCACTGTCACTTGCATACGTGATATCACGACAGTCTTCCTCATTCTGGCAGTCAGAGCTACAATGGAATATTTCACAAACACTATCACATCTCTCAAAAGACAGGAGACAACTTTAATCAAGACAAAGGGACCTTAAATCAAGAACTTAACAACCTGTGTGAAGTGAGGGGCACTCTTATCATCGTACATCATCTGTGCAGTTCTGTGCAGGGGAGCCCCACTGAATTGCACGAACATCTGTGTGGAGAGCAGTCTGCTTTACACGGACATCTGACCATCTCAATGATAGATTCTGGTGCAGGGAGGAGCTCAGTTGTGACTGGTTTCAGCTGGCCGTCCTTGTCCTTGTGTTAGCCATTCTGTAGTGGGTCAAGGAACTCTTGCTGAGCGATGTCAGCCTGACCCCACACACTGGCCTGGATATGTGCCTTTAGGACATGCTGCTTGAGGGCACCAAGTGTGGGTGGGAGCTTCTCACTTTCTGCCATGCGTTTGCAGAAAAGATGCCACCTCAGTTCATGGATTTTGATCCCTTTCGGAGAGTATACAGTGCAAACAAACGTCGCTAATGCAGAATGAAGATCCTCTGTCACTTTCCTAGTCTGAGAAAGCATTTGAAGAGCCTTAACGGCATGGTCATCTGCTTTTAGGTAGATGCTCAGCCAGGTAGCTTTGCCTATTCTAGAAAAGCGCCCTGTGTTGTCTGCTCCTGTAAATGCGTGAAACGCTGGAAAAACTTTTGCTGCTATATATATATATACAGAGATATCACAACGTGTTGCAGCGCACTGACCTATTGAGCTAACTGAACCTCACGTGTTGCAGCGCTCTGCCTATTGAGCTAACTGAACCTAACAACGTGTTGCAGCGCTCTGCCTATTGAGCTAACTGAACCTCACGTGTTGCAGCGCTCTGCCTATTGAGCTAACTGAACCTCACGTGTTGCAGCGCTCTGCCTATTGAGCTAACTGAACCTAACGTGTTGCAGCGCTCTGCCTATTGAGCTAACTGAACTTAACGTGTTGCAGCGCTCTGCCTATTGAGCTAACTGAACCTCACGTGTTGCAGCGCTCTGCCTATTGAGCTAACTGAACCTAACGTGTTGCAGCGCTCTGCCTATTGCGCTAACTGAACCTAACGTGTTGTAGCGCTCTGCCTATTGAGCTAACTGAACCTCACGTGTTGCAGCGCTCTGCCTATTGAGCTAACTGAACCTCACAACGTGTTGCAGCGCTCTGCCTATTGAGCTAACTGAACCTAACGTGTTGCAGCGCTCTGCCTATTGAGCTAACTGAACATCACAACGTGTTGCAGCGCTCTGCCTATTGAGCTAACTGAACCTAACGTGTTGCAGCGCTCTGCCTATTGAGCTAACTGAACCTCACAACGTGTTGCAGCGCTCTGCCTATTGAGCTAACTGAACATCACGTGTTGTAGCGCTCTGCCTATTGAGCTAACTGAACCTCACGTGTTGCAGCGCTCTGCCTATTGAGCTAACTGAACCTAACGTGTTGCAGCGCTCTGCCTATTGAGCTAACTGAACCTCACAACGTGTTGCAGCGCTCTGCCTATTGAGCTAACTGAACCTAACGTGTTGCAGCGCTCTGCCTATTGAGCTAACTGAACATCACAACGTGTTGCAGCGCTCTGCCTATTGAGCTAACTGAACCTAACGTGTTGCAGCGCTCTGCCTATTGAGCTAACTGAACCTCACGTGTTGCAGCGCTCTGCCTATTGAGCTAACTGAACCTAACGTGTTGCAGCGCTCTGCCTACTGAGCTAACTGAACCTATCAACTGTTTTGCTGCGCTCTGCCTATTGAGCTAACTGAACCCCACGTGTTTCAGCGCTCTGCCTATTGAGCTAACTGAACCTAACGTGTTTCAGCGCTCTGCCTATTGAGCTAACTGAACCTCAGAACGTGTTGCAGTGCAAACGATTCAGACTCCATTCTCCACACGCTATGACTAAAACACAGACTCCATCAATCGAGCAAAAGCTTTGCCAGCGTTTCACGCATTTACAGGAGCAGACAACACAGGGCGCTTTTCTAGAATAGGCAAAGCTACCTGGCTGAGCATCTACCTAAAAGCAGATGACCATGCCGTTAAGGCTCTTCAAATGCTTTCTCAGACTAGGAAAGTGACAGCGGATCTTCATTCTGCATTAGCGACGTTTGATTGCACTGTATACTCTCGGAAAGGGATCAAAATCCCTGAACTGAGGTGTGCATCTTTTCTGCAAACAAATGGCAGAAAGTGAGAAGCTTCCACCCACACTTGGTGCACTCAAGCAGCATGTCCTAAAGGCCCATATCCAGGCCAGTGTGTGGGGTCAAGCTGACATCGCTCAGCAAGAGTTCCTTGACCAACTACAGAATGGCTAACACAAGGACAAGGACGGCCAGCTGAAACCAGTCACAACTGAGCTCCTCCCTGCACCAGAATCTATCATTGAGATGGTCATATGTCAGTGTAAAGCAGACTGCTCTTCAAACAGATGTTACTGCAATTCAGTGGGGCTCACCTGCACAGAACTGCACAGATGATGTATGATGATAAGAGCGCCCCTCACTTCACACGGGTGTGATTTTTTGTTAAGTTCTTGATTGAAGGTCTCTTTATCTTGATTAAAGTTGTCTCCTGTCTTTTGAGAGATGTGATAAAGTGTTTGTGAAATATTCCATTGTAGCTCTGACTGCCAGAATGAGGAAGACTGTGGTGATATCACATATGCAAGTGACAGTGATGACAATGAAAATGGAGATTATGCTTATATGTAGACTCAACAGCCTGTGTTTTTCCACAACAAAGACAAGTGTACATATTGTTATGTTAAACAATTGTTATGGATATTATGTTGGACATGTTTGTTAGAGTTCATTGAACGTTCAATGTACAGAGATTATGGGATATGTTGGATTTTTGAGGGGCGCTATCCCCTCCTATGTCCAGCTTTTAGTGTATGTTCACAAACTTTGTCCTGAATCGAGAATTTTACGTCATAGTGTCTGATGATGTCATAGTGTACTACGTCATCATGATTTACGATGATAAGAGCGCCCCTCACTTCACACAGGTGTGATCTTTTTGTTAAGTTCCCTTTGTCTTGATTCAAGTTGTCTCCTGTCTTTTGAGAGATGTGATTAAGTGTTTGTGAAATATTCCATTGTTTGGAAGATATACATATCCAGATTACCAGAATAATACCATTTGATTTGATGTAAAAATGCATAATACCCACCCATACATGTCTCATTTACAATGTAATCAGCTCCATTGGATTCCTTCCCCCAAAAAAATTTAGATTTAATTAACCACTGCAATCTTGATTTTAGGTCATTTAGTAGGCGAGATATTGAGAAATTCGTTTTTGGAAGTAGCCATTTTTAAAGCTCCAAGATGGCCGCTTTACCGACCTCGAAAAAAATGGCAACAAACATTTTCTGATTCGTTAGGCTATAAGGTTTCCAAAAATATATAGTTTTAAAAATCTTCGTCTAAAGCCTACAAACTCATATGACTGACCATAGGGAACTGGACTAATGGAGCTATTGGTTCATCTGGTATGCTGAGTGTTCTCACACACACACGTTTACTTAACCCTACTGGTATGGCATAATGGACCTTGCACGCACGTACACATGCACGCACGAACGCTTGTTTGTATTACACTTGTGAGGACATTTTAGGAAATTAAGGCAATTCCACAAATGCCGTAATCTTTACTATAGTCCGGTTCCTTATGTAATTTTGTAGGCTTTAGACGATTTTTTTTAAAACTATATATTTTTGGAAACCTTATAGCCTAACTAATCAGAAAATGTTTGTTGCCATTTTTTCCGAGGTCGGTAAAGCGGCCATCTTGGAGCTTTAAAAATGGCTACTTTCAAAAACGAATTTCTCAATATCTCGCCTACTAAATGAGCTAAAATCAAGATTGCAGTGGTTAAATCTACATTTTTGGGGGCAAGGAATCCAATGGAGCTGACTACATTGTAAATGAGACATGTATGGGTGGGTATTTTTACATCAAATCAAATGGTATTATTCTGTTAATCTGGATATGTATATCTTCCAAACAATGGAATATTTCACAAACACTTTATCACATCTCTCAAAAGACAGGAGACAACTTGAATCAAGACAAAGGGAACTTAACAAAAAAATCACACCTGTGTGAAGTGAGGGGCGTTCTTATCATCGTACATCATCATGACGTAGTACACTATGACATCAGACACTATGACGTAAACTTCTCGATGCAGGACAAAGTTTGTGAACATACACTAAAAGCTAGACATAGGAGGGGATAGCGCCCCTCAAAAATCCAACATATCCCATAATCTCTGTACACTGAACGTTCAATGAACTCTAACAAACATGTCCAACATAATATCCATCAAAATTGTTTAACATAACAATATGTACAATCTCTCATTGTCTTTGTTGTTGAAAAACACAGGCTGTTGAGTCTACATATAAGCATAAGCTCCATCATTGTCATCACTGTCACTTGCATACAAAGACAGTCTTCCTCATTCTGGCAGTCAGAGCTACGATGGAATATTTCACAAACACTTTCACATCTCTCAAAAGACAGGAGACAACTTTAATCAAGACCGGCCCGGCCCTACTGATTAACATACATTTTAGGCCCGGCCCGGCCCTAAAATGTTGGGTCGGGTCGGGCCTGGTCGGGTTCGGGCAGAGTTTGAGAACTCTAAACTATTGACCTTGTCCCAACCATCTTTTTTTTTTTAAAGCAAGTCTCTTGCACACCTACGTACAGTACAAAGGCCGACAGGTGCATAGGAGGAGACCAAACGAGGGCCCAACGTACTGAAAAAGAAAAAAGGAAAAAAACTCCTGCATGCGGTCTTCAAAAAGTAAATAAAACATTTAATTAGGGCCGGGACTAATTGCGATTAATTTAGATTAATTAACTACAGAAAAATTAATCGCGATTATCTACAGAAATTAATCGCACCTTTTTTTTCACCACGGAACGTTTCTCACTGGGCGCTTTTCTATAGTACTGAAAACTGGAAATAATAAAAAGTCACCCCATTTTGTGTTGCCTAGAACTGGAGGTCTGACAAAAAACAGTAACAATATGAAGTAAGTACAGCTTTGTGATGTCACTGAGATGTACGTTACTGTTACTAAAAAAAATTCAGACCTCCAGTAACACAGAATGGGGTGACTTTTTATTATTATTTCCACAACAGGTATATTAATGACAGTAAAATGTTGAAAATGAGTTGTATCCTGTAGTCACTATTCATTGATTCACTGGGATACCAAAAAACATTAAAAAAAAAGTTTCTCGCTGTTCTCAGGTTGAATATTGATATGCGATTAAATTGCGATTAATCTATATTAATTAACTACAAAGCCTCTGATTAATTAGATTAATTGTTTTAATCGAGTCCCAGCTCTACATTTAATGGGAAACAGCTTTTCAGTCTAGACCTGCATCAGGTTACACCATTAAATTAAATAACCATTTCTCTTGTGAGGGACAGGAAAATTGTCCTCACAATGTCTATTTCTCAAATTCCACTATACTTGTGGACACGTACACACACACACACGTACGTGTGTGCGCCACTGTGCCACAGTAAATGATATGACTAGCATTATGTGGAGTCCCCCCCTCCTCCCTGAGATATTACATGAGTCACAGACAGACAGACAGGCCGGCCATGATTCATCCCTACCGTAAATAAACATACCATCTACTGTAAATGACACGGCGGCCACAGAGCGCACCATTTAAACTGATCACTGGCATTATGCAGGAAAAAACCAGACCTTTTCTTTCTCCTGAAAAGCAGACCAGAATGCAGAGCTGCAGGGACGTGGAGACAGTGTTAAGAGGGGGCAGGGGCTATAACATCCCGTTAAGAGGGAACCTTTGGACAAAAATATTGAAAACAGCAGATCTACAATCTCAATGTGTCGCGCTGCGACGCGTTGAGAGTGTTAAGAGCTTAGCTAAACTAAGACTAAATATACTGACATTTTCGTCAACAAATAAAAACTAGACTAAAATGTTAGGAAGGGACTAGTGGACAAGAGATCCAGTTTTATGCTGGGTTGCATGCTGAAAATAGCAGATCTACAATCTCGCAACGAGTCGCGTTGCGAGATTGTAGATCTGCTATTTTCAGCATGCAACCAAAGTGTAAAATATGTCATTACAACGACATCAAGGCCTGTCAAAACACATTTTACTAAAACTAGACTAAAACTAGACTAAACACTAGAACATTCCAGGTGACTAAAAATGTGACTAAAACCAAGTGAAAACTATTCAAGAGACAACGACTAAAACTAAAATAGAAATTTGCTGCCAAAAGCAACACTGGTGTGTGCACGTCCCTGCAGAGCAGCATGGTGGCGTGTAGTTGCTGACCACAGAGCAGCTACGCCCAGACGCCATGAAGGAACCAGTGAATCAGATACATGCTCTGACATCCACACTGGAACAGTTGGTAGTGGTGCTTGGCACGCACGCATGCATACCCTGTACTCAACCCATGCACGCACACACACCCACACATTGGACACAGAAGCACGTATACACTCACAAAGCCACATTGACACGCACACACACACAATCACAACAAACGCACTGCAGGCAGACTTCACTGCTCAGCCAGTGTGTGTAATATGTTCCAGTGTGTCCATTATCATCCCACACAGACCATATTATAACAATGATGATGACCGCGTGGCAAACTATACCGCACACGCACATATACACACGTTTGTATTACACTTGTGAGGACAACATTTTAAGAAATTAAAGCAATTCCCCTCTCCCCCCACGCGTCATGAATCTCATCTTCTGTGTGTTGACGGAGGGCGCTGGCATCTATCCATCCAAACATTTTATCTATCAGACCATACAATTTGTGATAAATATATTTAAAAAAAAAAGTGTATTAATATATATATTATTTTAAATAAATTATTAGATTTAACATTGTTGTTTTGATAAAGCTTTACACTGCTTTACACACCATACATTGTGATAAATATTAAAAAATAAATAAATGTATTAATATATATATATATTATTTTAAATAAATTATTAGATTTAACATAATTGTTGATGTTTTGATAAAGCTTTACACTGCTTACCAATAGCCCCCCCCCCCCCACACACACACACACACACACACACCTACAGCGCCACACTGTGGCTAAAACAAGGCATCTCTAAAATGCTTAGAGCTTGAACAATGTGCCCATATACTTGTAAATAATGTCTACCTATCCTATACAGTACCACAACCATCCATAATGTCTATTAAATTAGAATCCACAATGACAAAATGCACTTTAGCCAACCTGTGCCAAAACCAGGGGGGCAGTCAGACAGATATTTTGTGAAGCCACTAAGGAAATGAAAGTTCATATAATGGCCTGTTGTGGCGCTATCACTGGACCCAGAAAAACCCATAGCCCCATAGAAGTCCATGTATTTGGGCCCAACTTCACCTAGACTGTATTACCTTAATAAACATGGTCATGAATACTTTTTGCTTCCAGTCACTAGTTTAAAGTCTCATTTCTAATGTCATAATATTCTTATTGGAAAATGATGGTCCCATGTATAAAAAGAATGACCATAAAGTCGCGCATGTTCTGAGGGGCGTGGCTACCCAGGGCTCGAAATTAACTTTTTTACTTGGTAGCACTGGTGCTCCCAATTTCAAAATGAAGGAGCACCAGAAAAAAATTAGGAGCACCCACCAAAATCTAAGGAGCACCAATATGTAATCGATTTTTTACATTCATAAAAACAATAATATAACGTGTGGTTTACAAATAACATAAAATGACTAAAGTATAAAAATACATGCCAGAATTTAAAATGTAGTGTCCAGACTTTCTGTCCCTCATCCATCCATCTCTTCAAAGAGGCCGAGGCATCAAACATATCCAGTTGAGGACCCTCTAGTCTACACTCATTCCGGCCAGTCACATCACCCGTTTTCTTTTTCTTTGTTTTGTGTTTTTCACCTTCATAGCCTATTTAGATCATATAATTAGAATTTCTAATATAAAATAATTTCTATGTAAAACATGGTATTTATAGCTATGCCTACTCACTATGCCTACCACTTCAGTGCTGGAAAATTACTCTAATGTTATACTTAAGTAAAAGTAGCAATACTGCTGCTATGTAGAAACCAGGTAGAAACACTTACAGGTCTGCTATTCTCTCTCCCTCCCTCTCTCTCATTCCCTCCCTCTCTCTCATTCCCTCTCTCTCTCTCTCTCTCTTGCAAACGCGCTAGCGCACACACACACACACACACACACACACACACACACACACACGCCGGTCCGCCACTAGCTGGCTAGAGGCTCCGGTCTTTTCTGAATCGCTGCCTTGAAATAATGTACTTTCTGACACATAGTGAAGTTGTGACTTGCGACCCGACGTGGTTCCAACTTCCATTTGTAGCTATAAATATATATATCTGTCAGAGAGTAAACCGTGCACACGCACGCACACACACACACACACACACACACATTTCCTTGTTCCATTCACGTCAAGTACGCTGTTGTTGCGTGTATTAATTATTTAGCATTGGTAACACCTGTGTGTTCTGTTCCCCTAGCTTTAGCGTGCTAATGTGTCAATAATTGCTGCCTTGAAAGAGAATAAAGGAAACCCAGCCAGCATAGCAGAGAAAATTACAGTTCCATTTTCTTACCTTTTGTCGTCGTCTTCTTCCCCAACACTTCAAAGTCCAGCTGTTCACAATCACCGGCGACCTCCGTGATTTCGGGGGGCTCGACCGGCTTCACCTGTCCGCTCACGGTGCACCTTTCTGGGGCAGTGGGAGCTCGTCGAGCTCCAGCTAGCAAAAATAGACAAACTACAATTAAATGCTGCATCCATGAGGCGTCCTACTTGTAAGCTTGTACATTTTTCATACTATTGATTTTAAATTTATTTTATTTTTCTAGTGGAAAAGTCTGGTTGACTCTTTGGGGTTTATAAATGAAGAATAGCGTGCGACTATATAGCAATCATAACATCATCGGATACACTGGAACAGTGGTTTTCAACCAGTGGTCCGGGGACCACCAGTGGTCCTTGAGGGGGTTCCAGGTGGTCCCAACCCAATGGAGAGTTGATAACCAAATGGACTCTTATAGATCTCCTGAGAGTGGAATATAAAATGAAACAAAGTTTCATTTTACACCCTCAAGAAGAGTTAAACGATTGTTAAACCAATTTAGGCCGGACGTCGAAATAAAAAAAAATGTCTTCTAAATTCTGACAGTTTTCTGAAATATCTCATGTTTCTGTATCAGTGGTTCTCCATATTTCATGTCAATAATTGCTGCCTTGAAAGAGAATAAAGGAAACCCAGCCAGCATAGCAGAGAAAGTTACAGTTACATTATCTTACCTTTTGTCGTCGTCTTCTCAAGTCCCCAACATTTCAAAGTCCAGCTGTTCCCAATCACCGGCGACCTCCGTGATTTCGGGGGGCTCGACCGGCTTCACCTGTCCGCTCACGGTGCACCTTTCTGGGGCAGCGGGAGCTCGTCGAGCTCCAGTGAGTCACTAGCATGTCTGAGAGGTCTGAAAAAACATAAATATGAAAAACATTTAAAAAGTCCAGGACTTGTAGGTCTGGTATTTTCCGGCGTCACTGTGCGCAGCCAGACACTATTGGAGCTGCTGACAGCTCGAGCGCAAAGGTTTGTAAACGCCCGCCACAAACAGCCAGCTGTGATATGATCGGACAAACTGCAGCTCAGACGATTTAATGCAATGATGATAAAAGAATACATACCGGTAGGCTAAATACGAATGTTTGAATAAGCAGGCGCACTGTCAGAATATATAGCTATAGCCTATAACACACATTTATTTTTCCTAAACCAAAGAAAATCCCACTTTAACCACCAGTAGTGGGCAGTAATGAAGTAGCCCACTGCCTACAATAACTGAAAATAGCAGATCTACAAGCTCACAATGTGTCACGAATCGATGCAACGTGTTGTGAGCTTGTTGGTCGGCTATTTTCACAAGAACATCTTTGAATAGTTTGAATGAATGAATGAAAACAACAATTTCAATACAGTATTGCATTGATATTAAAGGGTAAGACCACTTTTTTTGAGGTTTGGGTTGTGTAGTTATGATGCAACTCCAAATGTGGACAAGAAATAAAAAAGAACTGCTCCAGTGATTAGAAATTGATAATTTAAAATATGCTCCTCATTGACTTACATTGTAGCTAAAACAGCTCTCAAAGTTTTATTTTTTCATAAATGTTATCTTCCTGTTGATTTGTCCATTTTATTGGGAAGAAAACCTGGACTGGATCCGTGGATCCGGATCCAGATCTTCAAATAGTAAAATCAACAGGAATCCACATGAGTTTTGGTGATGCTCTATATTGTCTGAATCAACTTAGTTTGTGTTTGTTTACGTACTAAAAGAGTGACTTTGAGAGCTGTTTTAGCTACAATGTAAGTCAATGAGGAGCATATTTTGAATTATCAATTTCTAATCACTGGAGCAGTATTTTTTATTTCTTGTCCACATTTGGAGTTGCATCGTGGCAAAGTAACTAACCCAAACCTCAAAAAATGTGGTCTTACCCTTCAAAAGGATACCGGTATGTAGGTATTATTTTATTTGTACTTAGGCCTATACATATTTTTAAAGCCAGTATTTTAACATGCCCTATAGGCCTATACTGTCTTCATCATGAGTGATACACAGAAGTACAGCAAAGTATTACACTTGTGAGGACAACATTTTAAGAAATTAATCTAATCTCATCTCATCTCAACTCATCTCAAACATTTATCTATCAGAACATAAATTGTGATAAATTTATTAATATATATATTATTTTAAATAAATTATTAGATTTAACATTGTTGACGTTATGATAAAGCTTTACACTGCTTACCAATAGACCCACACACAGCCACACTGTAGCTAAAACAAGGCATCTCTAAAATGCTTAGAGCTTGAACAATGTGCCCATACTTGTAAATAATAATAACTTGGATTTATATAGTGCCTTTCAAGAAACCCAAGGACCTTAACAAGACAAACAAAAAACAAATAGTCCACCACAATGACAAAATGCACTTTAGCCAACCTGTGCCAAAACACAACACAACAATCCATTGCAGCACTGCGTCGGCGCACAGTCTGTAACTCTGTGAGAGAACAAATGGAACCAAATGGACCTGAGGTGGTTCCAACTTCCATTTGTAGCTATAAATATATATATCTGTCAGAGTAAACCGTGCACACGCACGCACACACACACACTTTTCCTTGTTCCATTCACGTCAAGTCCGCTGTTGTTGCGTGTATTAATGAATTAGCATTGGTAACACCTGTGTGTTCTGTTCACCTAGCTATAGCGTGCTAATGTGTCAACAATTGCTGCCTTGAAAGAAAATAAAGGAAACCCAGCCAGCATAGCAGAGAAAGTTACAGTTACATTTTCGTAGAATAAAGGAAACCCAGCCAGCATAGCAGAGAAAGTTACAGTTACATTTTCGTAGAATAAAGGAAACCCAGCCAGCATAGCAGAGAAAGTTACAGTTCCATGTTCTTACCTTTGTCGTCGTCTTCTTCCCCAACACTTCAAAGTCCAGCTGTTCACAATCACCGGCGACCTCCGTGATTTCGGGGGGCTCGACCGGCTTCACCTGTCCGCCCACGGTGCACCTTTCTGGGGCAGTCAAGCTCCAGCGAGTCACTAGCATGTCCTGGAGGTCTGAAAAAACATAAATATGAATTTAAGCACATGCTACTTGTGTCCCTTTTTTCTTCAGTCATGCTAGTGTTGAAGGCGAAGCTCATATAATGAATGACGCAGCAATTAAGCAATATAATATCCATGTCATGCCGAAAATAACAAAGTTTGTAGCCCTGGTTCTTGACTCATGTATCAGGGCTACAAAGTTTGTTGACTTGTTATTTTCGACGTTTGTGGCACAAAGGCCTCCCGCGACGTCGAGTTCTGTCGAGTATTTTAACAAGACAAGGTTGAAACTAAAGAAAACATTTTAAAACTATTATTCACCGTCCTCTTCTCTTTCATGTTGTAACAGCGTCGCCGTTCTGCCGCTCTGCGTGGTGCACACGTCACCACGGACGGTGAGCCAGGAAGCAGCAGATCTACAAGTCCACAGGGTGTCGCCGATGCGACGCGCTGTGGACTTGTAGGTCTGGTATTTTTCTGACAGCTCGAGCGCAAAGGTTTGTAAACGCCCGCCACAAAAAGCCAGCTGTCAGAGCTGTGATATGATTGGACAAACTGCAGCTCAGACGATTTAATGCAAATGAAGATAAAATAATAATTACCGGTAGGCTAAATACGAATGTTTGAATAACTAGGCGCACTGTCAGAATATATATATATATATATATATTTATCCTATAACACACATTTATTTTTCCTAACCAAAGAAAATCCCACTAACCACCAGTAGTGGGCAGTAATGAAGTAGCCCACTGCCCACAATAACTGAAAATAGCAGATCCACAAGCTCACAATGTGTCACGAATCGATTCGATGCAACGTGTTGTGAGCTTGTTGGTCGGCTATTTTCACAAGAACATCTTTGAATAGTTTGAATGAATGAATGAATGAAAATAACAAAATTTCAATACAGTATTGCATTGATATTAAAAGGATACCGGTATGTAGGTATTATTTTATTTGTACTTAGGCCTATACATAGTATTTTAACCTGCCCTATAGGCCTATACTTCATCATGAGTGACACACAGAAGTATAGCAAAAATAGACAAACTACAATTAAATGCTGCATCCATGAGGCGTCGTACTTGTAAGCTTGTACATTTCGTACACTTTCAGAGTAAAAAAACACTGTGTAGATTTCCAGAGGTAATAAATAAAGAAACTATTGTATCAAATGATGGTCCGTATAGCCTCATGCATATCAAACTGGTGATCCTTAAAATTAAGTTTTGAGAATCACCGACTTACAATACAATACAGATATACCCAATTAATCCAAAAACTGATAAAACACTATCGAATGGGACAAGCTGTAAACTCCTTGCAACGGGAACGCGTGCGTGCGTGTTAACGATTCCAGCTGTGTGTGAATGCACGGCTGTTTTAAACCCCTTTTGGTGTTTTAAACTAAGGACCACTTTTCAACCCATCTTCATATAATAGGTCCTCACTAAGAAAATCTTGTTTAAAAAAAATGTCACTGGTGGACGGGTTTCTGAACTGCCCACAGCCCTCCTATATGAGACACAGATTGAGTAGAGAAAAATGGTGCCATTTTATTATGATTATTAGTGAGGACCTATTATATGAAGATAGGTTTGAAAAGTCGTGAAGTGGTCCTTTACGCATTATGTTATACTTTAGCTGTTGAAAAATAGCAGATCTACCAGCTCGCTTGTAGATCTGCCATTTTTGAAAAATCGTGAAAATGTGGCACAAATCTTTGAATATATATTCTTTCAGAGAGAACGTTTTTAACTCAAATCTTTGCTTCTGGGGGGGTCCCTGGAACAACACATTTTCAGATGGGGGTCGGCAGCCAATTTCATATATGATATTCTGGGGTCCTTGACATGAAATAGTGTGAGAACCTGCACTGACATAGAAAACAAGAGGCTTTTCAGAAAACTGTCATGATGTAGAAGACATTTTGTAGAATCGTCCTCATGGTCTTAAATTGGATATAAGGGAGAACAAGATAAAACGTTCCGCGCTGAGGGCTCCATGAACGCGACAGCCGAGTCGAGCCGACAGATGGTTTTCTTTTCATTGCACCAGAAATCTCTGGGCGATAATTGCCTGTCAGATCATTCTGGTGCAATAAAAAGCATATTATGTGTAACATTGCAGGAGCTGTCGGTGTGCGAGCAGTTTCATTTTGTTTCTTCCAGGAAACGTGAGAAAGATATTAAAGTATATATTTAGGACTGTTGTCTCCTTGGAGAGATATAGCGTTTAAAATAGGGGTTGAGGTGGTTTCACTGATATATGAATTCTTATTCTTTTGCTGGGGAGTCGGAACTCCAAATTATTCCAAAATGTCCAATACATTCTGGCGGCTGGTGGTGATTTTGGGTGGGGGGGGGGGCTATAAGACATCCATTATACTGTATTACTGTATATACTAGTTCAACCTGCAGCAATAGCATCATATTCCAGATATCAAAGTACAGCAATGACAGACACTACTATAGGCCTATACTTTGTTACGGCAAGTCACGTGCACCACAACAACAGAAGTGCTGCCCACAACAAACACTCCACTGCTCCAGTGAACATAATGAATTGCATTTTTAATAATTAATTGCATTTTTATAGCACTTTTCCAAGTGCTCAAAGCGCTTTACAATGGTTAATTTCATTCATTTATACATTGGGAGGTGAAGCGGCGAACAGTCGACGCCAGCGTCCTCACTTCCCACATTCACACACCAACGGTGGCGAGCTCACACCGACCGCCTCATTGGAAGCAATGTAGGGTTCAGTGTCTTGCCCAAGGACACTTGGGCAAGACACTGAACTTGTGGACAGGAGGAGGAGCCGGGATTCGAACCGCCGACCCCAGGGATCATTGGACGACCTGCTCTACCTCCTGAGCCACAGCTGCCCTTGTTTGTATTTGTACAGATATCTATACTCTTACTGTCATTATTAATAATAATAATTTGCGCCTGCAGTTAAAAATATAGCAGCAGTCATCTTTAGGTGTAATGCAGCTTTACAAATAGCAGCCAGTGGTACAGCATAGCCTAGTGAAACTTATCCCCTCCTCTACACACACACACACACACACACACACACACATGCACGCACACAAACACACACACACACACACACACACACACACACACACACACACACACACACACACACACACACGCACGCACACGCGGCACCAAAACAAATCAAAACACAAATGCACACAAACACAGCCTCTCTCCTTCTCTCTCTCTCTCTCTTTCTTCTCACTTTTCCCAACACAATGAGAGCTCAGCCACTTTCAATGTGATTAAACCAGCGGTCATTTGTTTCTTAACTTTGTGAGATAAATGAAGCAAATCCACATGCAGTTACCTTTCTGTGGGTCCAAGTGGTGTCTGCAGGCCTCAAGCAAGAATGTACCTTTCTGTGGGTCAGCTTTTCCACCCCACAAAAGGTATTTTGGTGTCTTTCCTTTTGTTTATATCCATCATGGTCTCATTGGACGAGATGCCCCCAGTCTCTTAACTTCATTCCTCCCTCCACGGACACGGGACAACACAGGCTATAAAGTATAATTAACTTAATTAATTTAATTTAAAACCACCCGCCATCACTTCACATCATACACCAACAACACACGAGCAGGCGCTGTGATTCGTCAACCTCACGGCCTGAGGCGGGCCTCAGGGCTGAGCAGAGCCCTCTATTGGCTCTGGGGCTCAAAGGTTTTAGCCCCAATGGGAAGTAAAAGTAATCCAAGCAGCTAGGTGTGTCATGTCAGCTGTGAAATCATTCAAGAAGCCTTTTGGGCTGTAAAATATAAGCCCATTTTGATGCTGTTGCTGCTTTAGATTCTATACCAGAATATAAAGGTATCTCTTCTAAAACATTTAAATAATAATGTTGTATCTTTACTCCATAAGATAGGTTTGGCTGCATTGGCTGAGCATATATATATATATATATATGTATATATTAGGGACCGCACACTCGAGAGACTCAGGACAAGATTATTTATGCTTCATGTTTTATTGCACGACGCGTTTGGCCTCGTCAGGTATATATATATATATATATATATATATACACACACACAATTGTCCATATAAATTGTCCATAGCCTATAAAGTGTTACAATTAGATTCAATCTGGAGGGAAAAAAGCCAAAGCGGGCGTGGCAAGTGCTATATCCCCCGGAACCCCTTCCCCTCTAAAATGAGATGCGACATCTCAAGGGGCTTATCCTTTCAATAAAGGTTTATATGACACCCCTGCCTATTCCTATAGTTACAATACTTGATCTATTGTATTATTATAATATCTATCATATCTATTATATTATATTATAGACCAGCTGAATTCTGCTGAATGCATCCAGCAAATAAGACCCTTAACGGAAAGATCAGAAAGAATGGCCATTGATTTCCATTCATCTGTCCCTGCTTCCCTCTGAGCATTGATTGTGTGTGAGCGCATATACGTGCGTGTGCATGTGCGTGTGTGTGTGTGTGTGTGTGTGTGTGTGTGTGTGTGTGTGTGTGTGTGTGTGTGTGTGTGTGTGTGTGTGCGTGCGTGCCACCCAACAAAGAGGATGTCTGCTCAACTGATTTCTATAAATTATACATGATGGTCACATTGCAGTGTTTCTCAGAATCACTGCATGTATGAACCTCACACAGCAAGAGGGAATTTGGGCTCGGTTTTATTTCATTTTATTCTTCTTTTGGCCTTTCTTTCAGGCACATTGATATAAATAAACATTCCCTTTAAATGTATTAGTTATTCTTGTGTGCTTGTTGTGGCTGGTGGTGATCTTTTAATCAACATTTAAACCCTGTATTCTTAGAAACAAATTGCTTAAAGCACGTCTTTATTGAAACATTTTAGTGTTGTTCATGACAGCCATCTTGTGTTTACGTGGGGTACTTCTTTTCGTACAGTAGGCCATGTCTAACCTCCATAAGTAATGCACTTTTGCTTTAAGTTTGAATATTGTGTAATCAATGTGACAATATGTGACTGCAACTTGTCCCTGTTTGCAGATGACTCTGCATCTGTTAAGATACATATATACATTATACAAGCTAGTGAGCTTGTAGATCTGCTATTTTTGAATATCCGACACTAAAATGGTGCAGGTGCTTTCCTGGTTTTTAAGAGCTTAAGAAGTACAGTTGTAATAATTTGTAATAATAATAATTATTCGAGATCATGGATTCAAAATGCCACGCCAGACTTTCCGGTCCTTCATTGCCATCCATAGTTCCTGCTTACTGAACGGATACATGTGTCCCTATAGCGATGACATCAGGGAACGACAGTTTTTCTACCTCTGGTCTGCTTTGAGGCAGGACTCCAGAGAAGAAGGGAAGATATATTAAACCTCATTGTCAGCTCTGTAGCAGTGGCCGGCAAACTGTGTTCTTCTGGATCGGACTAGTGAGGAAACACGTAGGGAAGGTTGCCAAATATTAGATTAGTCGATGGGTGGCTCTTCCAAGAGAGATTTGGCGCTCTCATTAGCGTTCTCTCATTGTGTGTGTGTGTGTGTGTGTGTGTGTGTGTTGGGGACAGTGTCATCAAAGCAGCACATCCGTTCTATCTCCAGCTGTCCTTTACAGAGATCAGGTTCCACTGCATGGGCCTCGGGGAGACGCACGCACGCACACACACACACACACACACACACACACACACACACACGCACACACACAGATGCTTTATGGGAGATCAATATTAGGCAGTAATATGTAATTCATTCATTCATTCATTCAGTACTGTAGTTGCATAGCAGTGTAACAGGCAGAAACTAAGATACTGCTATATGGAGAGAAGAGAGAGGTGTGTGTGTGTGTGTGTGTGTGTGTGTGTGTGTGTGTGTGTGTGTGTGTGCGCGCAAATGAGAAATGGAGGGGCAGACCCTGGGAGAGAGAGTGTGTTCGCATACACGATGAGTGAGCGTACAAGATTGTCTGACATGCACACGCGCGCACGCGCACACACACACACACACACACACACACACACACACACACACACACACACACTACAGAATTTAAGGGAACTGGGAATCACAAAAGCCAATTTCTTAACGGCTAACGGTTATCGGCTGGCCAGCCCTCAAACTAATTAACACTTAAATCAGTCAGACATTACCAAAATTACCAAATCAATATCACCACCAGTCCACCCAAACCCCAACCCTCCCATAAGCAGATCTCTCCACCGCCCTGCTCTACGGTTAATTTACATCGCTTATTTACTGCTGGTGTTTTAAGCTGGCAGGTTGATATTGGTACTTTATTCATTCCCACTGGGAAATGAAGGTGTTTAAGGATTAAAACGAATCCTGCTGCACATTGTCGGAAAGTGCGCTTCGTTTTGGCAGGTGTGAAGCCTCATTAGAATCCTAATGAACCGCATTCTACTCCGTCAAAAAACGGGGGTTTCGCTTCGCTTCCAATCGCACTTGATTTCGATCCGGTGCAAGTGTGAATGCAATCTCTATATGCAAGAATCCCAACTTCTCTGCCCATTCGCATCGATCGAGTCTACCGAAGTATTAGGTGTGAAGGCGACCTTATACTTTCATAGTAGTCTCGCGTTGCCAGACTGATGCCTGTCGCAATTACCAAATGCTTTCATCATACAGTCTCGATATTTACAAATATCACTGATTAAGAAGACAAAATAATATCACCGACCATTGGCGTAGTTGGACTTGGAACATGCCGAGTAGATCTTGCTTGTTTGGTGTATAGTTTGTTTGAATGCTCCCTCCAGCCTTTTCAGGTGTTCCAGCTCAGCCAAACGAGCAGCCATCTTGCTGGTGCATTCTGGGAGATGTAGTTACCAGAGTGTGATGTGGGAAGATGCATAGCAAACTCTCCACTTCTGAGTTTCGACAAAACACACTCTATATTATAGCATTCGGAGATTGTGGAATAGTTGTCTGTCTGGCTACGGGAGACTACTCTCATAGAGACACACAAATCTATTTCTTCTGATGCAGTTACTATATTATATTATATTATATTTATTTTCATGCTTATCATTGTTCAGCCAGTAGGTGGTGCATATATGCTGTGTATTTCTCTTGTCTCTGGCACTGTGGTCAGATTGGGCCTAATTAAGCTGAAGTTAGGAACACCTGTGTAGACCAGTATGCAATGAGAGGTCAGTTTTCTAGTTGTTCATGCAGAGAGCAGACGTTTTTTATCCTTGCTCTTGAGTTTGTGATCACCACAGGATCATTGCTTGTAAGTTATGCATCCCTTCCTTTCTTTCTTTGCACAATAATGCTAGTTTGTTGACATGTGCTGGCTTAAGCTTCAGTTGTGAACTACCTCTTAGACATGCTTTCTTTACACCTGTGTGTGTGTGTGTGTGTGTGTGTGTGTGTGGCTGTAGGCCATTAGCTGGTGCTGCATTAGCCATGGTGCTTTCTGTTATTGGGGTTGCATTTTGTGTTTGTTTTTTTTGTGTGCATTTACAGTACATTATTTTGAGTTAATAATGTGTAATTTGACAGCCTTGTATGATGTGTTCAGTACAGAATATATGACCAATCAACGTTCTTTTCCCTTTTTGTAGTTTTACTGTGTGTGTGTGTGTGTGTGTGTGTGTGTGTGTGTGTGTGTGTGTGTGTGTGTGTGTGTATATCCTGCTACTGTGAGTGAGTGGAGAGGATTGAATCCATCGCTTGTGAGAAACAGTAAAAGGTTTTTTTTGATTGATTGAAACATTTATTTACAGTTTGCAGAATTACAGTACATTCCAAGCACAAACTCAATACAAAGACTTTTTTAACTGTGAGTGCACGACCCAATTAAGCATTACACTTGTATACAAGAGGGTCCACCATGTTCAATTCATCAAAACAGGTCTCCCAGTTGTCTGTCTGCCTATAGTTCCAGCTCAGTGGCCTTGTAGTTAGAGTGTCCGCCCTGAGACTGGGAGGTCGGGGTTCGATCCCCGGCCGGGTCATACCAAAGAAAAATAATGGGACCCAGTGCCTCCCTGCTTGACACTCAGCATCAAGGGGTGGGAAGTGAGGACGCTGGCGTCGACTGTTCGCCGCTTCACCTCCCAATGTATGAATGAATGAACCATTGTAAAGCGCTTTGAGTAGGCACGTAGTGCATAGAAAAGCGCCATAAAAATGCAATTCATTATTATTATTATTATAGTTGAAAAAGGGGGAACTCTTTGACGAGGTATTACGACCTTTGACCCTATATGGGGTCTTGGCTCCAAAGGAGTAATATATGTTGTGGCTGTCAAGGATCACAAACCAATTCAGGCAAAAAGATGTACATTTATTGAAAGAAAGCTTCACAATATTTACATCAGCAGGGCACGCATGTATTTTTATATAGCTTCAGGGTGGCCAATGCTAAAAATAACAAAGAAAACCCCCCCAACCCTACCTAGAAAAGAAATGATTCTAAACTACTCCAAAAAGAAAATGACAATCTAGGCTGCCTGACTAAATGTTAAACAATGGGTCAAAATTAGGGCACCAAAATAAATAGCAGCACACCCTTACCATATACAGCCCCCCTGGGGTTTGGGATACTTGGACAGCGGTTTGTGTACTTATTAGGTTAGGTCTGTTCTCTAAACACACAGTAACTAGAGAAACCTCAAACTCAGCAGGTAAAGCACACAGCCTACAGACACTACCTAGGTTACAGACTGGGATCAGCAGCAGCACAGGTGACGGATGGCAAGACTGACGAGGAGCTTCTCCCCAGCCTTTTATACTGGTGGCTGGTGATTGAAATATGAGGCCCAGGTGTCTCCAGACTCTAAGCCACTCCTCCAATCCACCCTCCAGTCATCATGCAGCACTGAAAAACACTGACAGTGGATTAAACACAGCCACAACAACACTAAGGCCACATAGGGCCGTAACACGAGGGCAGAATAGTAAAAAAGCAGGCGATTACAACTTCTGTGGGTCAGAGCTTATACAGTGACAATACATCTAATGTGCTTGTGATGTGTCTCGTGTGTCTCCGTGCGTATATTATCCAGCCAGGTCCAAGAGCATGGTGATGGGGGAGCCCGTGTCGGGCCGCGGGGGGCCCGGTTCCTGTCGGCCCGCCTCCCCGGGCCTCCAGGAGGTGGCGCTGAAGGCGGGCTGGCTGAAGAAGCAGCGGAGCATCATGAAGAACTGGCAGCTGCGCTGGTTCGCGCTGCGCTGCGACCACCTCTACTTCTACAAGGACGAGGAGGAGACCAAGCCACAGGTAGGCTATACGCTATACAGTGGTGGTATTAACCCATTCTGACCTGAGATCAGATTCACACGAGGTTTCCACTGGACACACACTGGTCTGATTAACCCATTCTGACCTGAGATCAGATTCTAAAAAAATGTCAGTCGTTCTTCGATTTTTCAAAAATAGCAGACCTACAAGCTCATAGCGCGCCACCGAGTGGCGCGCTATGAGCTTGTAGGTCTGCTATTTTTCAATAGCTAAAGCATGACATGATGCTAACACCAAAATGGGTTCCCATTCAGAATGGGTTAAGGCCTTATGTATTGCTTTCTTTTTTTTCCTTTCTTTTAAATTTTTATCCCACGATTTTGTAACCCATGTTTCAACCCCTGTATCAATTATCTAATGTGATCCTGGGCTCTACACACCCTCCGCCAACCCGGGGAGAGCAACGGACTTGAACTCATGCTTCCTTCATGCCTGAGTGTCCAAGTCACTCCTTTACACCTGACAGGGGGGAGTTTCCCTGGTTGGACGTATAGTGCGTGGAAGGAACACGTTATTCCAACCAGTTCCTTTCCCCTCCATCAGGCGCCCCGGCTGGCCAGGGGGAGGCAGTTTAGAGACCAGGATTACTGCATGTTTTTTGGGGACACGGGGAGAACATAGTAAGGCCCTTTCACCAGGGCGTAATGTATATCAAGTATTTGTACCCGAAGAGTCTGTAGAATATCTGCGCGCTGGTTGTGGTGGTGGTGGGTTAGGGTCTGGGCCAAATAAATTCCCACAAAAATGTCAGGACCTATATGTTTGTCTCAGTCCAGCCCTGTAGGCCTCGTCTGAC